>NC_141876.1:132743257-133046287 GCF_056163025.1 Triticum urartu
GTGGTTCCATTCGACCATTCGCGCTAGCTCGAACAGGTATGATTCTGCATTGTCGAGTGTCTTCTTGATTTATTATGTAACATCTTGTTGGCGATCGACTGTCTTTCTTTTGTTCATTGTCTTTTTAGGCTCTTATTGATATGTACTCGATGCCCAATGGAGTGCAGGAGCAAAATGTCGAGGAAGGGGCGAGCAGGGGCAAGAGTGGCGAGTGGCACTCGAATGCAGAGGAGGACGAGGAGAGCGACGACCCGAGTGACGAAGAAGAGGTCGACTCGCCTCCTCATAGGGAAAGGAGGTCCAAGCACGCTCACGACCCGGCAAACACCCCTGACCTGGTGGCCGCACCGACTGGGCAGTCTTCAAAGCGCCCTCAGATGTCTTCTCCGGTGCCGACTGAGAAGGGACCGAAACAGCTCAAGACTGCGCCGCCTCCTGCGCCGAAACTATTGAAGGCCACATCCGCCAAACCGCCGAAGCCTTTGCCCAGAATCAAAGTGACCATTCCCACCATCTCCGGGTAATCATCTGACCCAATCTTTTGGTCAACTCGAGCAACAGAACATAACTGACTGAAAGTTGACATTTGCAGTGCTGCTACCTCTGGAACTTCTTCCCGCCAAAACCGAGACAAGGAATGGAAGACGCGGTTACCTCCAACCCAGGTAAAATTCTCGTGATCTTGTTCTTGATTATTTGGTCGATCAAATTCTGGCAATTCACTTGGGGTCGACTAATTTATTTGCAGCCCCACCCAATGTTATCAAGCTTCCGGATGATGATGAAGATGTGGCCCCGAGGCCCAGAAAGAACAAAAAAGTAGCGGCTGGCAAGACATCTTAGCCGGGACTGACGATGGAACGAACTGTCCAACAACCTGAAGATGCAGGTGGGGCCTCTGTGACTTTTGTTGTCCCATTGTCGAGTGAGCGCCCTGCACCGTCGATTGTACCAGTGTTTCCTTCAGCCGCCCAACCCCATGCCTCGGAGCTCCAAGCTGCCGCATCTGGGCCGTCTACCCCTTTCTTCACCAACTATCATGTTCTGGAAAGCCAGTTGGACGCCGCTGCGGAGGCTATCCGTCAGGCTAACGTGATGATGGAGCAAATGAAGACGGTGCACGAGAACAGCCAGGCTGCTTATGATGCCAGCGTGGCTCTTCGGGCCAATGTCCAGGTAAGTTGGCTTTCTACTGACCTTGTTCTATTAGGATATGCTACCTGAAATATTTTATTTCATACAATCTCTTATTGTTTGCGTCGAATCTGTCCACCCACTGGGTGTTTTGTTGTTTTTAGTATTTGTGCTCTTCCACTCGGCCTGGGCGAGTGGAATCTGAACCGGTGGGGGCACGCTAAGTGCACCCACTGGGTGTAGTCCCCGAGACCGCAGTCGACTGCGGGCAGTCGACTGGGGTCTGAGTACTTTTCACTTTCCTTTCTTCCACTCGATCCGGGCGGACCGGCCGAGTGGGATCTGAACCAGTGGGGGCACATCAAGTGCACCCACTGGGTGTAGTCCCCAAGATCGCGGTCGACTACTGGCAGTCGGCCGGGGTCTGAATAGTTCTTCTCTCTTTCTTTTTTTTACTCGACCCGGGCGGACCAGTCGAGTGGGGTCTGAATCAGTGGGGGCACGCCAAGTGCACCCGCTGGGTGTAGTCCCCGAGACCGCGGTCGACTGCGAGCAGTCGGCCGCGGTCTGAGCAAACTTTTAAGTTTTATTCACTCGGAAGTAAATAATCTTTGATCTTGTCGATTGACATGTCTTTTACCTTCTGCAGAAATCTTGTACTCTCATTTCTAAGTTCGCTGAATTTGAGGAGAAGTAGAAAGTTGAAGAAAGCTCAAGATGAAGCTGCTGGTATGGAAGGTAACTGCCTGTCGACTGTTCACTTCGATCGTCCTTTTAAAATATTTCTTCGATCTCTTGTTTGATCCGATTGCTTATTTTGCAGAGAAAATGAGGTTGGCTCTGGAAAAGAAGGACTTGGACCTTGCGGCTCAAGATAAGAGTGCCCTTGCAGACCAGAAGCTGGCTTCGGTCGGAGTGCTGGAAGAAGAAGTAAGCAAGCTGAAGTCCCTCTCACTGAATCCAACCGAGAGGTAACTCGTCTGAAGAAGGATAAGATGGCTCTAAATATGAAGCTGGAATCCGCGACTCACAAGATAAATGATGTGGAAGCTTATCTGAGAACTGTTGCCAAGAAGCTCTATCTTATGCTGGAAGGTACTCCTTTTAATCCGGCTGCTTTACTGCTTGCGAGTTAATCATGTCCAGTCGACTCACTAACTCTTTGACTACAGAATTATGCCAAAACTTAGACGAAGAAACTGGACGGATCGAGACGGGTATATACCCTATCGATTCTCCAGTCGGCGACGAGGCTGCCATGAATGTGCTTCGACTGGAATCCCGTGTCGCCAGTGTCACAAGTTACCTCGCTCGTCTGAAGGTGGTAGTTTCACGGATCGACTCCTCACTTTGGCCAAGGGCGACGCTTCAAAATGACCTCGAATCTCTGATGACTCGGCTCAACGAGGTTCCTGGTCGAGTGCAAGAGTGGAAGAAGTCCTCTGACCGGTGTGGTGCTGACGTGGCGTTTTCCTTGGTAAGAGTCCACTGCAAAGAAGCTCGCGAAGACAAGTTGGCGGCGATCAAGGTCGCCAACACCAAAAGGCATGATTTCCAGTCCTTTATGGAGACTTTCATAGCTGCCGCCACTCGGATTGCAGATGGAATCGACTTGGACGAATTCGTTGAACCTGCCATCCCTCCTCCTGCCGAATGAACAAACTTTGAGATTTGAACTTGCCTTAAATTTGCCTCGGGATGCCGAGTGGTTGATGTAACCATTAAACTCCTTCGGTCTTGATGCTCGGATACTTTTGATCCGTCGCCTGGAATTTTTTGGATCTATCTGAACTTGGTTTATTTCTGAATATGTTTGTATTTGCCTTCGCATGGAATTTGATCTTTGGGATGTAGCCCTGAAGTGGAGAGTTCAATCGACTTGTGCCTCATCGTCCCTGCGGGCAGGAATGGGGCGCACGTTGTATTTGTGGTGTAGCTCGGAGAAGAAGGTCGCGGTCGACATGCACCTCGTCGTCCTTGCGGATGGGGATGGAGCGTACGTTGTACTTGTGGCGTAGGTCGGAGTAGAAGGCCGCGGTTGACCTGCACCTCGTCGTCCTTGCGGATGGGGATGGAGCGTACGTTGTACTTGTGGCGTAGCTCGGAGTAGAAGACCGCGGTCGACCTGCACCTCGTCATCCTTGCGTATAGGAATGGAGCGTACGTTGTACTTGTGGCGCAGCCCCTAAGGGGAAGGTTGCAGTCGACCTGTACCTCGTCGTCCACCCGGTAGAATTTTACAAACTTAGGCGAGTACTCAACTGCAGCTAAGCCCCCGAGTGAGAGGATTGCTCACCACTCGGTAGGATTTTTTAAACTTAGGCGAGTACTTGACTGCAGCTAAGCCCCCGAGTGAGAGGGTTGCTCACCACTCGGTAGGATTTTAAACTTAGGCGAGTACTGGACTGCAGCTAAGCCCCTGAGTGGGAGGGTTTCTCACCACTCGGTAGGATTTTTTTAAACTTAGGTGAGTACTGGACTCCAGCTAAGTCTCCGAGTGGGAGGGTTGCTCACCACTCGGTAGGATTTTGCAAACTTAGGCGAGTACTGGGCTGCAGCTAAGCCCCAGAGTGAGAGGGTTGCTCACCACTCGGTAGGATTTTTTAAACTTAGGCTAGTACTGGACTGCAGCTAAGCCCCCGAGTGAGAGGGTTGCTCTCCACTTGGTAGGATTTTTTAAACTTAGGCGAGTACTGGACTGCAGCTAAGCCCCCGAGTGAGAGGGTTGCTCACCACTCGGTAGGATTTTTTAAACTTAGGCGAGTACTGGACTGTAGCTAAGCCCCCGAGCGGGAGGGTTGCTCACCACTCGGTAGGATTTTTTAAACTTAGGTGAGTACTAGACTGCAGCTAAGCCTCCGAGTGAGAGGCTTGCTCACCACTCGGTAGGATTTTTTTAAACTTAGGCGAGTACTGGACTGCAGCTAAGCCCCCGAGTGGGAGGGTTGCTCACCACTCGGCAGGATTTTTTTAAACTTAGGCAAGTACTGGACTGCAGCTAAGCCCCTGAGTGGGAGGGTTGCTCACCACTCGGTAGGATTTTTTAAACTTAGGCGAGTACTGGACTGCAGCTAAGCCCCCGAGTGAGAGGCTTGCTCATCACTCGGTAGAATTTTTTAAACTTAGGCGAAACAGATTCGTAGCTAAGCCCCTGAGTGAGAGGCTTGCTCACCACTCGGTAGGATTTTTTAAACTTAGGCGAGTACTGGACTGCAGCTAAGCCCCCGGTTGAGAGGGTTGCTCACCACTCGGTAGGATTTTTTAAACATAGGTGAGTACTGGACTGCAGCTAAGCCCCCGAGTGGGAGGGTTGCTCACCACTTGGTAGGATTTTTTAAACTTAGGCGAGTGCTAGACTGCAGCTAAGCCCCCGAGTGGGAGGGTTGCTCACCACTCGGTAGGATTTTTTTAAACTTAGGCGAGTATTGGACTGCAGCTAAGCCCCCGAGTGAGAGGCTTGCTCACCACTCAGTAGGATTTTTTAAACTTAGGCGAAACGGATTCACAACTAAGCCCCCGAGTGAGAGGCTTGCTCACCACTCGGTAGGATTTTCTTTTGAACTTAGGCGAAACGGATTCGCAGCTAAGTTACCCACTGGGGGATTTCAGACGCAAATAAAAGCAACAACAATCGTTTAAGAGGACTGTAAAGCTATAGTATTTGATAAACAAATTACAAAGGTATTTCTTATTACATTTTATTCGAACGAGTACTTAAGTATAAAAGGGGTGAAGCAGCTCCGCATTCCAAGCCCATGACTCGTCCTTCTTATGCTCGACATCGTAAAGGTGGTATGCTCCATTGTGGAGCACTCTGGTGACAATGAAGGGACCTTCCCAAGCCGGGGCGAGCTTGTGTGGTTTCTGCTGGTCCACTCGAAGAACCAAGTCACCCTCTTGAAAGGCTCGACCCTTCACGTGTCTAGCGTGGAATCGACGCAAGTCTTGCTGATAAATGGTCGACCAGATCAAGGCCATCTCTCTTTCCTCCTCTAGGAGGTCGACTGCGTCTTGCCGAGCTTGTTCTGCTTCATCTTCAGAGAAGAGCTCAACTCGTGGTGCATTATGAAGCAAGTCACTCGGTAGAACAGCTTCAGCCCCATGGACCAAGAAGAATGGAGTTCGGCCAGTCGACCGATTGGGAGTTGTCCTCAATCCCCAGAGAACTGATGGAAGTTCATCAACCCAGGCACCCGCTGCGTGCTTGAGATCTCGCATCAGTCGGGGTTTCAGTCCTTTGAGAATCAGGCCATTTGCTCTTTCTGCTTGTCCATTCGACTGGGGATGGGCGACTGAAGCATAGTCGACTCGTGTACCTTGTGAGGCGCAGAAGGTTCTGAACTCATCAGAACCGAAGTTCGATCCATTGTCAGTGATGATGCTGTGCGGAACTCCATATCTGAATATCAACTCTTTAATGAAGCTGACAGCAGTATTAGCTTCAAGATTCTTAATAGGCTTGGGTTCGATCCATTTGGTAAACTTGTCGACTGCTACAAGCACGTGAGTGAAGCCACTCCTACCAGTCCTCAGTGGACCAACCATGTCCAAACCCCAAACAGCAAAGGGCCAGACGAGTGGAATGGTCTTCAGGGCTGATGCAGGTTTGTGCGACATATTGGAGTAGAACCGGCAGCCTTCACATATGTCGACTATATCTTTCGCCATTTCATTTGCTCGTGGCCAATAAAATCCAGCTCGGTATGCTTTAGCCACAATGGTCCGAGAGGACGCATGTGACCATAGGTCCCCAAATGGATGTCGTGGAGGATCACTCGGCCTTCTTCTGGTGTTATGCATTTCTGGCTGACCCTAGTTGCACTTTATCTGAACAGTTGTCCTCTTATTACAGTAAAGGCCTTGGATCGACGGACGATCTGTCGAGCCTCTTCTTCATCCTCTGGGAGCTCTTTCCTAAGGATATATGCAATGTATGGCACTGTCCAGTCGAGAGTGATGACCAACACCTCCATGATCAAGTCGACCACGGCTAGGACCTCGACTTCAGTCGGATCTGTGGCACTCTTAGGCTGCGGGGGCTCTTCAGCAAAGGGATCCTCTTGAACTGAAGGTGCATGAATATGCTCCAGGAACACATTACTGGGAATAGCTTCTCTCTTGGAGCCTATCTTTGCTAAATCATCTGCTGCTTGATTTTTCAGTCGGGGTATATGATGGAGCTCTAACCCCTCAAACTTCTTTTCTAACTTCCTCACCGCGTTGCAGTAACCAGTCATGGCTGGCCTTCTGACGTCCCATTCCTTCATCACTTGATTGACTACCGAATCTGAGTCGCCATAGACCATGAGGCGACGGACGCCGAGTGAGATGGCCATACGCAACCCATACAAGAGTGCTTCATATTCTGCTTTGTTATTGGAGGAATCAAAGTGAATCTGGAGGACATATCTGAGCTTGTCTCCTCGGGGGGATACCAGAACCACCCCAGCACTGGAACCATTCAGCATCTTGGAGCCATCAAAGAACATGGTCCAGTGCTCCGAGTGAACTTGAGCCGGCAGTTGTTGTTCAATCCATTCGGCGAGGAAATCTGCTATTGCTTGGGACTTGATAGCTTTCTTTGCCTCGAACTTGATATCTAAGGGAAGGAATTCAATCGCCCACTTTGCCACTCGACCAGTTGCATCTCTATTATTCAGAATCTTTGATAATGGAGCGTCGCTGACGACTGTAATGGAGTGACCAGAGAAGTAATGTGCAACCTTGTTCGTGGTCATGTAAATCCCATAAACAAGCTTCTAATAATGTGGATATCTTTGCTTTGATGGAGTCAAAACTTCAGAGACATAGTATACTAGGCGCTGAACTTTGTAGGCTTTTCCTTCTTCCCGCTCGACTGTAAGTACTGTACTAACGACTTGTCCGGTGGCTACAATGTAAAGCAGTAAAGGCTCTTTGCTGATTGGAGCAGCAAGTACCGGCTGGGTGGAAAGCAGGGCTTTGAGCTCTGCAAATGCTTCATCAGCTTCAGGAGTCCACTCGAACTTATCTGACTTCTTCATCAGTCGGTAAAGAGGCAACACCTTTTCACCGAGGCGAGAAATGAATCGACTTAGGGCAGCCAAACAACTAGTAAGCTTCTGGACATCATGCACACGCACAGGGTGTTTCATCTGGAGTATGGCACCCACTTTCTCTGGGTTAGCGTCGATCCCTCGTTCAGAAATGAGAAAACTGAGTAATTTTCCGCCTGGAACTCCAAATGTGCACTTTGATGGATTGAGCTTGATATCATACCTTCTGAGGTTAGCAAAGGTTTCAGCAAGGTCAGCCAGTAGGTCGGAACCTTTTCCTGACTTGACCACAATGTCATCCATGTATGCTTCCACATTCCGACTGATTTGAGTGAGCAGACACTTCTGGATCATCCTCATGAATGTGGCTCCGGTGTTCTTCAAACCGAATGGCATAGTGACATAACAGAAGCACCCAAATGGGGTGATGAAAGTTGTTTTTATCTCATCAGGTCCATACAGACGGATCTGATGATACCCGGAATAAGCGTCCAAAAAGGACAAACGCTCATAACCCGCAGTCGAGTCGACTATTTGGTCGATGCGAGGGAGAGGAAAGTGATCTTTCAGGCAGGACCGATTGATATGTTTGAAGTTGATGCACATGCGAAGTGAGTCGTCCTTCTTTGGGACCATGACAACATTAGCTAACCACTCGGAGTGGTAAATCTCTCGGATAAACTCAGCTGCCAGGAGCCAAGCCACTTCTTCACCGATTGCCTTCCTCTTCTGTACGGTGGACCGTCGAAGATGTTCTTTAACTGGTTTCACTTTTGGGTCGACTCGCAAACGATGCTCAGCAAGTCCCCTGGGAACACCTGGCATGTCAGAAGGTTTCCATGCAAAGATGTCCTAGTTCTCACGGAGGAACTGGATGAGCGCTTCTTCCTATTTGGAGTCGAGTGTTGTTGAAATGTGAGTCGGAGCAGCATTGGGATCCGTTGGATGAATATGAATCAGCTTTGTTTCACCAGATGACTGGAATGTTGAATCTGTGATAGGCTTCTTAGCTCGCAACAAATCACTCGGATCTGCATTTTTTGATACTCTTGCAACTCCACTACTGCCATCTGTGCATCGGCAATCTTTGAGTCCTTCTGGAAGCACTCTTCTGCCTTCTTTCGACTGCCAGTGATAGTGATCACCCCTTTAGGACCAGGCATCTTCAATTTTAGGTACACGTAACATGGTCGAGCCATAAAACGTGCATAAGCTGGCCTGCCTAGAATAGCATGATAGGCACTTTGGAAATCCACAACTTCAAATGTCAACTTTTCTTTGCGGTAATTCTTGGAATCACCAAAAACTACATCAAGGGCGATCTGACCGAGTTACGCAGCTTTCTTGCCAGGAATAACTCCATGGAAACTCATATTACTTTCACTAAGTCTGGACATCGGAATGCCCATTCCTTTCAACGTCTCTGCATATAGTATATTCAGACCACTGCCACCATCCCTCAGAACCTTAGTCAATCGAGTGCCTTCGACTACTGGGTCGACCACCAACGCTTGCCTCCCAGGGGTGGCTATGTGCGCTGGGTGATCGGACTGGTCGAATGTAATGGCAGTCTGAGACCACTTCAAATAACTAGGTGTCACCGAAGCGACCATGTTCACTTCACTGTTGATGACTTTCAGTCGACTCTTACTCTCAACATCAGCTTAAATCATCAGAGTGGAATTGACGTGGGGGTAACCATCATCGTCCTCCTCCTCCTCATCCTCAACTTTTTCTGCTTCCTTCTCCTTTTCCTTGGGCTATTTCTCTCGGAATTGCTGGATTAGGAGTCGACACTGTCGAGTGGTATGCTTCGGGTAAATGAAATTACCCACTTCATCTTTTTTGGTGTGAATGTGGCATGGTAAATCTAGCACATCATTTCCATCTTGATCTTTTACTTTCTTGGGATTCCACGGCCCTTTGGGTTTCCCTTTGAACTTTCCTTGAGTCACGGCTAAGGCTTCACCAGGAGCGGCTGGCTCGGCTTTGCGCTTCTGCTTCTGACTGGAGTTTCCTCCTCCGGTTTCGTGGGCGACTGTTTTGTGCCTGCCACTCCGGAGTCGGTCTTCTTCTTCACCATTGGCGTACTTGGTGGCAATCTCCATCATCCGAGTCAGAGTCATATCTCCTATCCGACCGAATTTCAGATTCAACTCCCGATACTTGACGGCTTCTTTGAAGGCACAAATTGCCTGGTGATCAGACACATTCTCCACTGTGTGGTGCAGTGTGATCCATCTCTGGATATAATCCCTCAAAGTTTCATTTGGTTTCTGAATGCAACACTGTAATTCTATCAGCCCTGCCAGCCGTTTGCAAGTACCTTCAAATGTTCTGACAAATACTCGGGCAAGATCTTCCCAAGTATAAATACTACCAGGCGCTAACTGATTCAGCCACGCTCTGGGTGAGCCCTCCAACATCAAAGGAAGGTGCTTCATGGCCACTTCACCGGTGCCACCACCAATCTGTACAGCCACTCGATAATCGTCAAGCCAAGTATCAGGCTTGGACTTGCTAGTGAACTTACTGACTCCAGTCGCCAACCTGAAGTTGGGAGAAATCACCGCAGCCCTGATGGCTCTGCTGAAGCACTCTGGACCTGAGACATGTACCCTGCTGCTGGTTGGGAAATCTCTGTCATGACCCTCTTTGTGAGCTCTGTTTCTGTCGACCAGACCCTGAACGAGAATAGATCTCGCATCAAAGCCCGGCTCCCTGGGATCGACTGGAATCCTTCGCCTGCCACTGTGAGGACGTCTGTCATCATGCTGTCGAGGCACGTATGACCCACTCCTTGGGGGAGGCGTGGGCACTCGACGACGATCATTGTGTTCGAGCCGGTGATCATACTGCTCGCGGTTTCTGTACTGATCTCGCCAGTCTTCACGTCCTTCATGCCTCGGGGGTGATCTCGGGCTGTGAGCCGACTGGACTGTGTCTACAACCACGGATCTGCTATGGATCCTATTCCACGACTGAGATACTACTGTATTCTGCTCTCCCGCCGCACAGAGCAAAGCCCGGATCTACACCAGACCTCGACCAGCTTCTGACTGGAAAGGTTGTATTGAGTCCGCTATTCGGGCCGCAGCTACGAGACTCCGGATCGGAGTTCGGTATACCTGAGTCGGAGGCGGAAAAAGTTGACGTCGACTGGACTCGGGGATACGCTGCCGAGCACGCTCATCGAGTGCGTGCTGGAGGTTCTCCGGTCAAGTGCACTCAGCCAAGTTGGCCAGGCGCGCCTCCTCCAAGGCCTGGGCCTTAGGGGTTTCTCCAACGATAGGAGTGTGAAGCGCATCCATGTGCCGGCGGAAAAGTTCTTCCCTTCGCTGCGAAGAGAGGGGTACGAGCGGTACTCTTCATGAACACGCGACGGATCGCTGCCCCCGTTGCCTCCGTCTTCACGAGTGAAGCCAGGAGGACTGCGTGGTCCATTGACCATCAAAACTTCTGCCGCGGGGTCGCTGTTGTGTAGGATCGAAAGTATGTCTAGAGGGGGGTGGTTAGACTACTTGACCAATTAAAAATCTATCCTTTTCCCAATTTTAGTCTTTGGCAGATTTTAGCTATCTTAGCACAAGTCAAGCAATCTTAACACAATTCAAGCAAGCATGCAACGAGTCTATGAGCAGCAGAAAGTAAAGCATGCAACTTGCAAGAATGTAAAGGGAAGGGTTTGGAGAATTCAAACGCAATTGGAGACACGGATGTTTTTGTCGTGGTTCCGATAGGTGGTGCTATCATACATCCACGTTGATGGAGACTTCAACCCACGAAGGGTAACGGTTGCGCGAGTCCACGGAGGGCTCCACCCACGAAGGGTCCACGAAGAAGCAACCTTGTCTATCCCATCATGGCCATCGCCCACGAAGGACTTGCCTCACTAGTGGTAGATCTTCACGAAGTAGGCGATCTCCTTGCCCTTACAAACTCCTTGGTTCAACTCCACAATCTTGTCGGAGGCTCCCAAGTGACACCTAGCCAATCTAGGAGACACCACTCTCCAAGAAGTAACAAATGGTGTGTTGATGATGAACTCCTTGCTCTTGTGCTTCAAATGATAGTCTCCCCAACACTCAACTCTCTCTCTCACAGGATATGGATTTGGTGGAAAGAAGATTTGAGTGGAAAGCAACTTGGGGAAGACTAGAGATCAAGATTCATATGGTGGGAACGAAATATCTTGGCCTCAACACATGAGTAGGTGGTTCTCTCTCGGAAAATGTGTATTGGAAGTGTAGGTATGTTCTGATGGCTCTCTCCACAAATGAAGAGTGGGTAGAGGGGTATATATAGCCTCCACACAAAAACTAACCATTACACACAATTTACCAATCTCGGTGAGACCGAATTGAGAAACTCGGTCAAACCGATTCAGCAAACCCAGTGACCATTAGGATTTTCGGTGGGACTGAGATGCAACTCGGTAGGACCGATATGGTTAGGGTTTGGGCATAACGTAATCTCGGTGTGACCGATTACACAAACTCGATGGGACCAATTTTGGTAATAAGCTAACCAGAGAGTTGGTCAGGTAAACTCGGTGGGACCGATTTGCTCATTTTGGTGGGACCGAAATGTTACACAAGGGAAACAGAGAGTTTACATTGCAATCTCGGTGGGACCGATCGCTCATCTCGGTACGATCGAAACGTTACAAAGGGAAACAGAGAGATTACAACCCCATCTTGGTGGGACCGATTTGCCTAGGGTTTGTGGTAGTGGCTATGACATCTGAACTCGGTGGCGCCGGATAGAAAGAATCGGTGGGGCCGAGTTTGACTTTTGGTTTAGGTCAAATGTGGATGTGGGAAGGTAGTTGAGGGTTTTGGAGCATATCACTAAGCACTATGAAGCAAGAACCTCATCAAGCAACACCTCATCCCTCCTTGATAGTATTGTCTTTTCCTATAGACTCAATGTGATCTTGGATCACTAAAATATAAAATGTAGAGTCTTGAGATTTGAGCTTGAGCCAATCTTTTTGTCCTTAGTATTTTGAGGGGTCCACTTTCCTCATCCATGCCATGCCATTCATTGAGATTTTCCTGAAATATTAATCTTGGAATAATGTTAGCTCAATGAGCTATATGTTGTTAGGAATTACCAAAACCACCTAGGGATAGTTGCACTTTCAATCTCCCCCTTTTTGGTAATTGATGACAACATATAGATCAAAGCTTCGACGAATGATAATAAGAGTGAAAAACATTGTCGCTTTGAGAAGTATGTGAAAAGCAAGAGCTCCCCCTAAATTTGTGCATAGTTTATGATTTGCTTTGGACTACAAATGCACAGAGAGTTAGGCTCATGGGTTACTCTTCCATGTCACATACATCTTGGTGGAGCGCTCAAAATGATAATAATTAAATACATGCACTCATCACCAAGCAAAGTGAATGATCATATAGGGATAAAATGATAATGTCATCCAACAAGCATTAATGTAGCATATGATCAAACACACATGATCATCCAAGTATCACACAGACAGAAAGTATCTCAATCAAGCAAATAAAGTTCAACCACCAAAGCAAGAGAGAATAAAAAAAACAATGCTCTCTCTCGAAGCCTATGATCTATACATTTTTCTGCCCCTTTGGCAACAAGTTACCAAAAATTTCGTAGAAAATGCATAGCACTAAATCGTCTCTCAGGCTTGGTCTTCAGGTGGTGGTGTCCGGAGAACTCCAAGAACGAAGGCTTCAGTCGATGTAGATGGAGCTGTTGGAGTAGGTGCTGGAGCTGGTGGCACTGAAGTTGTAGCTGGTGCAGATGAAGTGGCTCTGGTGTCTGTTACTGGCACTGTAGTTGACCTCTGAGCTCTAGGCACTCTGGCAAATGCCTCAGTAGTTGTCTTGCCCTTCCTCTCCTGCATATCATCCTGAAGTTGCTCCACAACAGACTGGATCTCAGTTACCTTCACATCCATGTCACAGAACTTCTGCTCCATGATCCTTTCCAAGCTCTCCTGGTTTTTAGTTAGGGTGGCCAGCCCTTTCTCAATCCTTAGAGTGGATGCAATCAAGTAGCCAAGCTGATCTTGCTTTCTCTTCAGAAGATACTAAGATGCCTCCTCCATGGTTGGCATCTTTGCAGCTTTCTCAGCCTTTGCCTTCTCCCTCTTTGCTTGAGCTTGCACAGAAGATGGTTCATCCTCATTCATAACCACTTGTTTGTCCTCAAAGTCTGGATAGATAGGCATGTGCTCCTTGTCCAACAAGTATGTGCCAGTTCCCATCTTGGAGTTAATCAACTCCTGGATCTGTGGGGCATACCCACAGCTTCTCTTTTGGTCAGCAGCTGTCCTCTTGATAGTTTCAACTATAAGACTCATGACCTTGAACTTTTGTGGCACATCAAATATATGTAGTAGATTGATGGAGTGGCCTCTGATCATTCTGTGATCACCAGACTTGGGTAGAAGAGTGTGCCTGAGGATCCAATTGATAGTAGGCAGTCCTGATAGCAGGTGTTTCACTGATCCAAATTGGTGAGTCTCAAGATCTGCATCAGGAATCTCCTTGTACATGCTAGCCATGGATTTGTGATCCTTGTTCTTCTTGGCATAGACATCCAAGTCATCTTCATTCTCCTCAGGAGCATTGATCAATTGAGCCCATTCTGCTATTGTTGACTGGTATCTAGTGCCTTCAGACATCCAGACTATCTTGCCATCTGGGTAGAAGTGAGCTGTGGAGTAGAACTGCATGATAAGCTCGTCATTCCACTTTGTGAGCTTCTGAGCCACAAACTCATCAACTCCACAAGCCTTGAAACTGTCATATACTCCTGGATAGTGTTCTTCATTCTCCTTGATGTACTCCCAGTTGACCCATCTCATGTCACATACTATTGGTTTCTTGTCAAGCAACATTGTCTCATAGAAATCCTGCTATTCTTTGGTATGGAACCTGTAGTCCACAACAGTTCTCCTCCTGGTGGCATATGGATCTAACTCTCTCCATAGCCTCAATCCTGAGTCCTTCCTGATCTTCATGTTTTCTGCTATAGGATGAGCATCATTATGATCTGGAATTTTTGACTTTAACTTCCTCAAAACATGTGTCTCATCATCTTCTTCTTCGGCAACAGTTTCAGGCACTGGGGCCTTGTTTTTCTCAGCAGCTGGGATGTTCCTGGTACTCCTCTTTGGTGCAGTTTTGGGTTTTGGAGCAGCTGGCTTGGGAGCTTCTTTGGGCTTAGATGAAGCAGCCCCTGATCTTATGGCATCTCCCATAAGTTTCTGTGCCTTAGGTGCTGGTGCAGCATCTTCTTCCTCTTCAGAGTCTCTCGTCATAGATGGCTTTCCAATTACTCTGGCCATGGTCTTCTTGACCCTCTCTTTCCTCTTCTTGCCATCTCCAGCTACCTTGGGTTCAAGAGTGAGCTCCATTTTCTCACCTGTGGCAACTTTCCTAGGTTTAGACATTGGATGTCTTCCTGCTGGCCTCTTGGTCTTCAGACCTGGCTTAGTTGCAGCAGCAGTGCCATATTCCTTTTTAAGCACTTTCTTCTTGGAAGTGGCCTCATCCTCAACTGCCACATAGTCTTCATCCTCAAATTTAGAAGTTTTCTTATTTCTGGCCCTGGTGGCAGCTTTTGGCAAGTTGTTGGGTGTGCTCCTGCTTCCATCATCTGAGTTGCTAGAGGGACTAGTGCCTCACTCATGTGAACCTGCTCCTCTTCCCTGTTCTGGCTGTCACTTTGATCAGACATATTGCAATATCTGACAACTGACCCTATGAGTAGATATAGATGAGATAGAGTGGATGAGCATCACAAAATATAGAGGTTTTTGCAAAAGAATGAATCAAAAACTTAGTTTTAGTTTTCCTCAGAAAGCATTTCGGATCAACCGATTTGTAAACTCGGTGATACCGAAGCAGCTGTTCGAACCTAAACTAGTGAACTCGGTTAGACCGAGTCACAGTTCGATGGCACCGAGACTGCTAGGGTTTCATAAAGTCCTGAACTCGGTCACACCGATTTGCAATTCTCGGTCAGACCGAGAATCACATGTGCAATGGCCTGAGCCGAATCGGTGGTACTGAGTTCCACAACTCGGTTGGTCCGAGATGGTTTCGGCGGAAACCTAACCCTAAATTTTCAAATCATCCCTAATCTACGGAGTGTTTTTGACTGTATAAGATAGTTTCAATCGTGGCAAGATTCATGGCGAACACAATGTGCTAGGAATCAGATAAGGATAGCATAGTGATCAAGTTCATACCCTAGTTCGGTGATGAACTCGCTACGGCGGCAACGGTGGGGATGATTCTCGTTGACGGCGGCGGAGACCAGCGGCAGGAGGCAACTGGCAACGAGGAGGACGATCCTGAGACCCTGGAGGCAGAGCGGGCTAAGCGCGGGCGAAAGAGTTCGGAGAGAATTTCCAAAATTTTGCATGTGGGTATATATAGCCCAACCCTGTCAGTGTGACTGAGTGGAACAACTTGGTGGCACCGAGATGCATAACTGCAAGCAGTTACTGCAACTCGGTGTGACCGAAAAGTTCAAATCGGTTGCACCGAGATTGAAAACCTAGATCGACTTAGTGATCTCGGTATGACCGAAATAGGTGAATCGGTCAGACCGAAACGCACAAAGAAGTTTTGGAAGTTTAAGTCTATGACGAATCGGGGACTCCGAGTGCTCCTCACACAGAGTGGTTCGAATCTGACTTGATCAAATTTTGTGATGCAGCATGAATAGAGTTTGAGACGAGAAAAGCATAGATAGCTAGAGAAGGTTCTTAGGCATTCTTATCCATCCACTTGGCAAGAGAAAAAGAAACCAATCAAACAAAACAACAAGTGGATGTCCTTGAATGAGTAAATTATGCAACCAACATGCTCACACAATAAAATGGCAATTGAAATATGTGGCAAAGCATGCACAACCAATTCTAGCATCTATCAAGCAACTGGCGATGACTAGGTCATCTATATATGAGTATATTGACTTAGGAGTCAAATGAGAACATTTGATCATAGGTCATACTCATCGTTTAAGCACAAGTGGAGTTACCACTTTTACATAAAGCATTGTTGTTTTCACACCATTAGAGTTGCTTTAGCTCAATTCTTAGAGTAAAGCTCCCCCTAGATGTGAGATCCCCCTTAAGAGGGATGAACTAACCTTGGGTTTTGTCTATGATGACTTCATGTAGATGTTGAATATGTGGATGCTCAATGTTGATGTAGATCATTTGGAGCTATCCTTTGGAGTTAGTTGCACTTTCAATACCTACACGGGTTAGTCCCACAAGGAACAAACAAGGATATCCATAGAGATAGAGTGATGCACACACAAGATGATGTCTATGAAAGCTTTAGGTTACCTTGTCCCTTATCTCACCAACAAGAGGGTTTGTGACTCCTTGAACTAGTGCAATATGTGGAAGTTGATTGCACTTGTTCTTGCCAAAATGATAAGAGTGAAGTATGTTGGCGGAGTCACCCTCAAGAACTCTCTAGTTCTTCTTCTTCGGGATCCACACCATCTTGATGGGAATCCTCAGAGTTGTAGTTGTACTTGATGAAGTGGAACTTGATGTAGTCTTGGGAACCCACTTGACCAAGGCCTTAGGAGCTTCTTCAAATACATCAATTTCCTCTTGAAGCTTGTCCTTGCCTTTTTGCTTGTGGTCTTGTGGTGGAAGATCATCTTGAGCTTGTGTCCCTTTGAAAGAAGTAGGATCATACTTCTCTTGTTGAGGAACAAACTTCGTCTTGGGGTATTGATCTTCTACCCACTCCACTCCATTGGCATTAAACTTTCGTTCAAAACCAACACCTTGGTTCTTCCGATGCCTTCCTTGCTTGCGTACAATTTCCTCGAATTGCTTACTCTCGGCAAGGCTCTTGTAAACACCTTTCTCTATAATTCCCTTCAATAAGCTATTTTCTTGCTCAAGTGTAACTTGGCTAAGAGAATCATTAGTGGAATCAAGAGAACTACTAGAAGCAACAACATTGGATTTAGCATGATTATTGTTACTACTAGAGGAAGAATCTTTCTTGTTCTTGTTACTAGACTTGACTTGAGGCATGTAAGTGGATAAGAGTAAACGCTTGGCAATGTAAGAAGAACTTTTCTTGCGAAGATCATCATTGATTGCCTTTAAGAACTCATGCTCTTGCTCAAGGTTGAGCTTTTCAAAATGTAATTTTTCATGAGTCCTTAAAAGTTCTTGATGATCTCCTAAGATAGTTTCATGAGCTAACTTAAGAGTGTTTAGTTCTTTAGTTAGAGACTCAATCTTCACTTATCATTGTCATTCGTTTCATCTTGATTAGCATGATTAATTGACGTTTCATCATAGTATTCATCACTAGAGTTGTCAACAAGTAAATCATCATTACCTAACAAGTCATCTTCATCACTATTGAAATCAACATACTCGGGGTGTGATACCTTTGGACCTTTGGCCATGAAGCATCTTCCAAATCCTTCATTTGGTGAATCAAATATGTCGTAGGAGTTGGTTGACACAAGTGCTAGACCGGCAACACCTTCATCTTGAGTGTATTCGGTGTCGTAGTGATAGCTTCTCTCGGAGTGATTGTCGGAGTCGGAGCTGGATACCCATTCACCAACATGAGCTTGATGTCTTCATTTTGTGTAGCTCCTTGATGACTTGTCCTTTCTTTTCGAATCCTTGTTTCTCCGTGAGGGTCTTCGTTCATAACGATCATCTCTACTCCTTCTTTCTCTAGGTGGTGATTCTTCTCTTCTACTTCTTATTTTTGGAGAATCTTCTCTTCTTTTGTGGGGTGACGTACACTCATTGGAATAGTGTCCGGGTCTTCCACAATTGTAACAGTTTCTCTCTTGACTAGAAGATCTTTTGTCATTGTAGGACCTTGACTTTGGAGCTTCTCTCTTTGCTTCTACTCTTGTAGAATTTGTTGAAGTTCTTCACCATTAAGCTCAATTCTTCATTGAAGGTTTGTTTCTCACTTGATGTGTGGGCTTCAGATGAGGCTTTGTAAGCACCACTTGATTTGTTGTGAAGTTCCTCCTTATCCTTGAGTGACATCTCATGAGCAATAGTTCTTCCAATGACTTCCGTTGGCTTGAGATCTTTGTAATTGGGCATCATTTGAATCAACGTGCACACGGTATCATATTTTCCATCCAAGGCTCTTAGGATCTTCTTGATGATGAATCTGTCAGTCATCTCTTCACTTCCTAAGCCGGCAATCTCATTTGTGATAAGAGCAAGCCTAGAGTGCATTTTAGCGACACCTTCACCATCCTTCATTTTGAACTTGTCAAGGTGACTTTGAAGCACATCCAACTTGGATTCCTTGACGGAGTCAGTACCTTCATGCATGTCAATCAAAGTATCCCAAATTTCCTTTGCATTCTCAAGACGGCTGATTTTGTTGAATTCTTCGGGGCACAATCCGTTGAAGAGGATATCACAAGCTTGAGCGTTGTATCGCAACATTTTCAACTCTTCTGCGGTGGCTTCACGATTCGGTTCTCTCCCATCAAAGAATTCACCTTGCAAGCCAATACACATAATAGCCCAAACGGCGGGGTTATGTCCAACAATATGTATTTTCATCTTATGCTTCCAAATATCAAAATTAGTACCATCAAAGTAAGGACCTCTACGGTGATAATTTCCCTCGCTAGACGCCATACTCTCCTAGGTTGTGAAACCAAGGCTATGACCACCAAAAGCTATGGAAATCAAAGCAAATGGAGACCAAAGCTCTGATGCCACTTGTAGGATCGAAAGTATGTCTAGAGGGGTGATTAGACTACTTGACCAATTAAAAATATATCCTTTTGCCAATTTTAGTCTTTGGCAGATTTTAGCTATCTTAGCACAAGTCAATCAATCTTAACACAATTCAAGCAAGCATGCAAAGAGTCTATCAGCAGCGGAAAGTAAAGCATGCAACTTGCAAGAATGTAAAGGGAAGGGTTTGGAGAATTCAAACGCAATTGGAGACACGGATGTTTTTGTCATGGTTCTGATAGGTGGTGCTATCGTACATCCACGTTGATGGAGACTTCAACCCACGAAGGGTAACGGTTGCGCGAGTCCACGGAGGGCTCCACCCACGAAGGGTCCATGAAGAAGCAACCTTGTCTATCCCATCATGGCCATCGCCCAGGAAGGACTTACCTCACTAGCGGTAGATCTTCACGAAGTAGGTGATCTCCTTGCCCTTACAAACTCCTTGGTTCAACTCCACAATATTGTCGGAGGCTCCCAAGTGACACCTAGCCAATCTAGGAGACACCACTCTCCAAGAAGTAACAAATGGTGTGTTGATGATGAACTCCTTGCTCTTGTGCTTCAAATGATAGTCTCCCCAACACTCAACTCTCTCTCACAGGATATGGATTTGGTGGAAAGAAGATTTGAGTGGAAAGCAACTTGGGGAAGGCTAGAGATCAAGATTCATATGGTGGGAATCGAATATCTTGGCCTCAACACATGAGTAGGTGGTTCTCTCTCAGAAAATGTGTATTGGAAGTGTAGGTATGTTCTGATGGCTCTCTCCACGAATGAAGAGTGGGTGGAGGGGTATATATATCCTCCACACAAAAACTAACCGTTACACACAATTTACCAATCTCGGTGAGACAGAATTGAGAAACTCGGTCAAACTGATTCAGGAAACCTAGTGACCGTTAGGAGTTTCGGTGGGACTGAGATGCAACTCGGTAGGACCGATATGGTTAGGGTTAGGGAATAACGTAATCTCGGTGTGACCGATTACACAAATTTGGTGGGATCGATTTTGGTAATAAGCTAACCAGAGAGTTGGTCAGGTAAACTCGGTGGGACCGATTTGCTCATTTCGGTGGGAACGAAATGTTACACAAGGGAAACAGAGAGTTTACATTGCAATCTCGGTGGGACCGATCGCTCATCTCGGTAGGACCGAAACGTTACGAAGGGAAATAGAGAGATTACAATGCCATCTCGGTGGGACCGAGATCCCTATCGGTGAGACCGATTTGCCTAGGGTTTGTGGCAGTGGCTATGACATCTGAACTCGGTGGTGCCGGATAGAAAGAATCGGTGGGGCCGAGTTTGACTTTTGGTTTAGGTCATATGTGGATGTGGGAAGGTAGTTGAGGGTTTTGGAGCATATCACTAAGCACTATGAAGCAAGAACCTCATCAAGCAACACCTCATCCTTCCTTGATAGTATTGGCTTTTCCTATAGACTCAATGTGATCTTGGATCACTAAAATATAAAATGTATAGTCTTGAGCTTTGAGCTTGAGCCAATCTTTTTGTCGTTAGTATTTTGAGGGGTCCACTTTCCTCATCCATGCCATGCGATTCATTCAGCTTTTCCTGAAATATTAATCTTGGAATAATGTTAGATCAATGAGCTATATGTTGCTAGGAATTACCAAAACCACCTAGGGATAGTTGCACTTTCATGTTGTCGCACTCGGATGCAGTCTCTACGAAGCCAGTCGAACAGGCCGTAGAGAGTTTCGTCAGGCTTGATTGCCTCGACTTGGGGGTGGCCGACTGGCGAGCCACCGCATGCTTCACCCACTGCTGAAGCCTCGATCGACCGAAACGCTTGCTCCGGCGGGCTACGGGGAGGGAGGTCAGCACAGGAGCCGACCGATACTGAGTCGACGGCTGCCGTAGGAGGACGCCACGGATGCACGCGCGAAAGTGTGTTGCCCCGCGGACGGGGAGCGCCTCAACGTCATGTGGCGCTTCTTCGAGCCAAGCGGAGTCATCGGCAACGAATACGAGCGCACCGAGACGGATCTCGCGGCCCTCGGCCAAACCTCCGCATGAAACCATGTTGATGGAGATCGGAAAAATCGCAACTTCTCCAACAAGTCGCTAAGACACCTGGCCCACGGTGGGCGCCAACTGTCGTGGTTCTAAGTCTGACAATAGAATGGGGGTAGGGATGTAGAGGCAAGATCCTAGCTATGGAGGAGTTGTACACGCGAGTTTTACGAGTTCAGGCCCTTCTTAGAGGAAGTAACAGCCCTACGTCTCGGATCCCAGAGGCGGTCGACTGGATTATATGCATGTGTGTTACAGGGGGTGCGAACCCTTGTCCCTGAGGAGGGGGTGGCTTATATAGAGTTCACTAGACCCCTCTCACCCTCAGTTACAAAGGGTTTAAGGTACATAAAGATGGAGACGTTACTGGTAACGCCTGTATTTAGGTGCTATAAATGACAATTAAGCCTACAAGTAAATGCTCGACCGTTGTTCGTGCAGAGTGACTTTAGCTCTTCTGCCTGTCGAGTGACTTTTGCGACGGTCGAGTGACATTGATTCTTCCCAGTGGAACGTCTATGGTTGAGTGGATGATGGTACTCTTTGAATGATCTTGGCTTTAGGGTGCTGTCCTAGGGGAGGATGTCTAGGTCAGGTCCATGACCCTACCCTAGGTACATAGCTTCATCAGGCGGGGCACCATACATAATGTGATAAACACATTATACATATGAGACATGGTTTAGATTATGAAGGTCTAGCTAGAGCTAGAAATGTAATGTGATTTGAAATCAAAATAAAGTGGATTCAAAAAATCTAGTTCGAGTTCATATAGTACACATAGTTCATATGTAACTCGAGACTAATCATGTGGTGTGTTATGAAGATAATACACAAACGATGGTATAACTTGACAACAATGATGATTGTAGATCTTATTAAAATAGAGAAATGAATTCAAATGCTTTGACTTCACAACAATCATTACTGTAGATCTTATTCAATTAGAGAAACGAATTCAAATTTAGTTCATATTGAAGCGGTAGTATATACGTTTGGAATGCACTAAAACGTTCATTTGAGTAGTCGGTTGCATGCATTATACATGTAGCGAAATATTTTAATTGAACATAACATGAATTCAAAGTTTTGAATGACATTTGTAGTGCGCATTGATTTTGTACAGTACATGTTAGGCTTGTCCGGAAATTTCAACCCACGCCTTGTTAGCCCGAAATATTTAAGATATATCTTTGTCTCGTTGTGCTCCGACAACTCCCTCCATCTCAACCCGCGCCTTGCTATTCCGAAATTACAACGCGCACGAAAACTCCCACCTCCTGTGAAATCCCGACACGCGAAATGCCCGTGGTACACTTGAACCGAAAGAACCGCCTCAAATCGGTGGGGGTACTTTCATAACTTACCCCACATTTCGGACAAGCGTCTCTCTAAGCCATGGTTCCCCACTGCCATCCCATCCGCCCACCCATTTGTACACCAAGGCCGCGAAAACCCACGACGAAACCCCACACCCTGCTCCATCTGCCACCCAGCCGGAGCCTCTTCCCCGACAACGTCATCCACAGCAACACCTCGATGTCCCTCATCCACCATACCGGATGAGGATCCGTCGTCGATCTCACCGTCCCGCCGGTTCAGCCACCCCGTCCTCCACCTCCAAGGAGCTGCCCCGACGTTCCCCTCGTCTTTCGCGCCACCTCCATTCCCACACCGCCCTCTTCACCTGCACCACCAGAAGAGCATCATCATCACCGTTTCCTCGGATAAAGTTGCGGCCTAATCGGCGCCATCAAAGAGGTTGTACACTAATCGCCGCATTTTCTTCTTGATTCGATCTCACGGTGCTGCCGGCGCTCGGTCCTGAGCCGACACGGCGTGGCTCCATCCACGGCGGCGTCGTCAGCCACTTCCTCCACGGTGTCGCTCCCTCGGCGGCGACGTCCACATCAGTAGGAGCTGCTGCAGCTTTAGCTCTCGCTCGCGCTGCTGCTCTGCTCTTGCTCTTGGTCCCTTGCCTGGTCTGCTCTTGCTATTGCTCTTGCTCACGCCGCTGCTCTCGCTCTTGCTTGTGATGCTACTCCGATTTAGCTACACTTCAATCGACTGAATCGACTTTTGGGTCAGTCGATTTTGAGGAGGTGGGGGGCTTGCCGGGGTGAAGGAAGAACCAGCCGCAGCGGGGAGGGGGGCTCGCCGAAGAGGTTCCCCACTATCTATCTTAGGGTTCAGGATGGGGGCGGTGGTCGCCGGCGGTGGCGGGGCGTTGGCGGGACGGTGGCGTGGGGATCGCTGGAGAAAAAGCTCGGCACGGGGGGGCTAGAGGGATGGCCGGGGCGGCGGTGGACCGGCGGTGGGGAGTGTTTTCGGGGCGGGCAAGGCGGCGCACCGCCGGCCGCGGGCGGCAGGGGGCTGCTGTTTGGCCGGGGGTGGCTGGCGGCTCAGGGGGGTGGAGGTTGAAGATGAACCGCAGGCCCTTGATTTCGTATCCAACGGCTGCAAAATTGACTGACCAGAGATGAAAAAGTCAGTCGACCGACGTGTAGCCTCACCTTACTAGTGCGTTCAGTTTCGACAGCAAAATTCAGTTTCGACAGCAAAATTCAGTTTCGACAGTTAAGTTCAGTTTCGACAGTTAAGTTCAGTTTCGACAGTTAAGTTCAGAGATGAGCGGCTGATGTATTTTACATCTAGCACTTTGTGGTTATGTATTTTACGTCATGTATTGGAGATGCTATTAGAATTCCACTCAGGTTAACGTTGTTCATTGTCTCTCTTGTCCTGCTTCAGCCTCAGCGTCGTACAACTCACCAGAGCTGCTCCAACGACGAAACCATCCATCACAGCGGAGCAATACCTCGGGCTCCATCTCCAGACGCCTAAGATCTTCTTCCCCTCCTCCGACAGCAAAGTCAGCCGGAGCATCCTCACTGGCCAACCCAGTCACGCTGAGATCGACATGGCTTCGCCAAATAGGTTGTACACTTGTTGCATCTCTTTTTTACTCTACATGTTATATATATTGTCCACTGAGCACACGGATTTGTTCCTTTAGTGTCTCCTTGAAATAAAAAATGTAGGAATTTTAATTTTCACTTGTCCTCCTTTTCAAATTCCTATTCATGAAGCACAAGACTAAGAGATAGTAGCATAATAGCATTATAATCGTACATTTTCTTGTGGTTTGACTTAATCTCACCATGCTTCTTTGCATCCTGTGATCTTCCCATTTTTGTGAATCAAACACCCAGATTGGCAGAAATCCTGTGTTTTTAAATTCTCTGTTTTGCACGTGCATTCCTATCCTATTCCTGTCTATTTCCTATCCCTACATTGTTGGAGTCCTCCAATTCAAACGAGCCCTTACAGAATTACTTCTATTACAGATAGTTGTCAAAGAAAACCTTCCGTGGTTTGTCCCGCTCATGCTGCACTGTCGTCCACCCCAGCTCAGCTGCTCCAACAACAGAAGGGTCCAGCACAACAGGGATCCGACCTCCAGACTGTCTTTCGCCGCCTCAGATCTTCTTCCCCGCCGCTGGCAGCCATGAAAACTGCATTACCATCATCAACCAAGTAGATGACCTCGAGGACTACACGGGTCCGCAAGAGAGGTCGCACTCTTTCGTGTCTGCTTACGTTATGCATCATTTAATATTACATGCTAGTTTATCATCCTGTTCACCGATTAGACTCTGAGTCAGCTCCAAACTAATGGTCAAACTTGAGTTTTTAAATGGTTGTGGGGTACATATCGGGGCCGCTATCAATAGTATCTATCTACTATTTGGTTAATCTCCGGTGTCTACTATGAGTTTCATGTTGGGTGGGAAACCAACAGTAAAGAAGCCATTATCTGTATTTTTTAACTAAAGCCATTATCTGCCTGCTATTATTGGTTTTGGGTCTATCCACAGGTTGCTACCATTGTAAACAATGGAACTGAACATGTAGAGCAAAAGAGACGAGCCTTGTGTGGCAATAAAATTTCATGCAGATGTCGCTCCATGGTAGGCGCAAAGGCAGCCCCCCCTCCACGCATTTCGGATTGTAATCGAGAGGAAGATATCTGTTCTGAGGGGGATTCAGAAGGAGAAGACAACTCCTGTTTACCCCCTGAGGTCTTCACTCTAACTTCGCATGCTGATGTTGGTTATATCATGCATATGGTGTCTTGCATTGCTTACTTTATACATCAAATATGTCATCTGCTTAGTTTAGACATCCTTTGTGCGAATGCCATCTGTTTAGTTTATTCATCGTTTATGTGAATTATGCAACGCCATCTTGTTTAGCCAGGCATCATATATGTGAATTTTGCAATGCCATCCTGCTTAGCCAGTCATCTTATATGTAAATTATATCAGGCCATCCTTTTTTTCATTACATATTACATTTGTCAACAATGTTAGTACATTCAACTGCTCTTCGTGTGCATCAGCCATTTGACACGGTGATGGCAAATTCTGGAGTGAAAATAAGGTCTTCAGAGCAGACTATGCTATCTGACGAAGCACATATCTCGCTGGTTACGGATAGCTCCTCAGAGGAGGATTCAGAGATAGATGACCAGTCCTATTCCTCCCCCCCCCAAGGTGTATGCTCTAACTTGGCAGGGTTATGTTGCTCATATTGTGGGTATGGTGTCTCGCATTGCTATGTCATTTGATTAGTTTAGACATGCTTTGTGTGAATGCCACATGTTCAGTGTCTAATTACCATATATGTGAATTATGCATTGCCATCTTGTTGCAAGACATTATATATGTGAATTATACAATGATATCTTGTTGCAAAGGCATTATATATGTGAATTATGCAATGTCATGTTGTTTAACCAATCATCATGTATGTGAATTATATCATGCTATCATTTTTTTGTATTACGTGTTCCATTTGTCAACAACGTTTGTATATTCAACTACTCTTCCTATGCATCAGCCATTTGAAGCGGTGATGGAAGTATCTGGAGTGAAAACAAGGTATTCAGAGCAGACAATGCTACCTGCTGAAGCAGACACCTTGCTGGTTACAGAGAGCTCCTTAGAGGAGGATTCAGAGACTGATGACCAGTCCTATTTCCCCCCTGAGGTCTATGCTCAAACTTGGCAGGGTTATATTACCCATGTCATGCATGTTGTCTTGCATTGCTTAGTTTTTACATCATATATGGATTGCCATCTGCTTACTTGCTTACTATATAAATCATATATTTGAATTATATCATGCCATCATGTTTACATAGTACATACACATCATCTATTTGAATTATGGCATGGCAACCCATTTAATAAAGACATCATATAGTTATATCATCTCATCCTGTTTAGTGTTTACAGTCATCATATTTTGAATTATGGCATTCTATCCGTGAATGTGTGAATTATGGCATGCCAACCTATTTAATAAACACATTATATAGTTATGTCATGTCATCCTGTTTACATAGTCTCATATTTTGAACTATGTCTTTCCATCTTTTTTAGTTAGTCATCATAATGTGAAATTGTGTCATGCTATCCTGTTTAGTTAGACATCATATATGTGAAATTGTGTCATGCTATCCTGTTTGGTTAGACAACATATATATGAATTATTTCATGCCCTCTTTTATTCCCCACTATCCATTGCACCTGTCTATCATACAATGTCTATACTTTCAATTACTTTTCTTGTTTATCAGCCATTTGAATTGGAGAGCGTGATGGCAGTATCTAAGGGAGTAACAACACGGTCTTCAGAAAAGACAGTGCTACCAGTTGATGCAGATAGAACCACGGTTGTACTTGCCCAAGGACCAGATCCACCACACATAACCCAGACTCTCGCAGATTGTACCCCTACCCAGTTGGACAGAGAACCATCTACACCCCTTCTAACCCCAACCCCGGCAGATAGTAACCCAGTTCCAGTTGACACAGCACCGTCTCCACCACAGAGCACCCAAACACGAGCAGTTAGTAAGGGAACTGCAGTGCCCAAAGCACGAGGACCACCACTTCGAATCCCAACTCAACGCTTAAAGGAGAAGAAGATTTGTTCTTAGCTCAGGTTCTGTAGCTATGGTTCATACTCCTTTGGTCTTGCATTACTGTATTTACTCATACCAACTATTTTCAAATTTGAAGGATGGAATTGAAACTCCAATGGCGCAACAGGTATGTTTTCAACCTGTTTCTTTAACTGGTTTGCTGTCGTAACCTGCTCTATGTTGATTTCAATTTCAATTGAATAAACAGTTATGTTCTCATGTCATGCACATTACAAGTGTTGTTATTGCTCTATAGTTACCCACACTTATATTCTGTCTATTCTGCTTTGTCTTGAACAAATATTATTTAAACTGTGTCTCTATCTTGATTTGGCAACAAAAACTAGAATGATATAGACCATAAAGTGACCATGGTACATAGATATATGTTTGTTTCATGCTGTTATCATCTCCACTTTACTACTGAACTCATTTACCAAAATGAGTTTCATATACAACATGGTAAACATGTGATGTGTCTGCTTGTTTCTCTTTTAGAATGTGGACAAAATATTGGAGAACGGTACCGCGTTATCCAATGGTAAAGGAAGTAATGCAGATAAGGTTCAAGATAGTGAGACATCCCTGTTGGTCTCCAAGAAAGCTAATAAAAAATATCTTGACGACAGTGAGGGAACCCAAAAGTCCTGTCTTGATGTAGTGTTCGAGTTACTGGCCACTACTGCTGGCACAAGCTCTTCGAACTCGCTGCCTGAATCAGTTCGTCTTCTTGAGTCTCAACTTCAAGTTGAAAGACATCGATCAGATGTGCTGCGACAGGAAGCCGAAGGACTGAGGAAGTCCCTGCAGAATTCAGATGCATATTTTTTGGTGCAACCACAAGCGCTGGAGGATTTAAGCGCCAAACAAGAGAAAGTTAATAAGCTTGCTAAGCATCTTGCCAGCATTATGGGTACCCAGGATATTGTTTCTTGAGATCTTCTGAAGTGGTTTCAGTTCTGGATTTGTTTTGCTGCGGCGTTTATTTGCGCCGGTCGCCAAATTTGACACCCAGTGTATATGATATGCTGCTTTGTTCCCTATATTTGCACTGGTGGCGAACTTTGATGCCCAGTGGATGTAATATGTGTAATAGCCGTGATAGCCTAGCGTTAGTTGCTTGCTTATTTATTTCCTTGTTGTCTTGTTTATTTGTTTGCTTGTAGTCATTGCAGTTCTTTTTCCGCGGTTAGCTAGTGGCTGCAATAACCTATTTTTTAAAACTAGGCCACAATAACCATGGGCTAATATTTACTGTAGTCACACTGGGCCTCCTACTGGTCGTAGAAACAGTGGGCCTTCTACGGGCCGTAGAAACAATGGGCCTTCTACGGGCCATAGAAACAATGGGCTTTCTATGGGTCGTATCATCAATGGGCCTTATACGGGCCGTATGATCGATTGGCCAAACATGGGCCAAACAGACCGCATTATGGCTGTAAACGGGCTAGAGTTGGAATCATCCGTTCATGGGCCGACCATAACGGGCCATCGTTAATAGGCCGTATTTGATGACGCTATGAAAACGATCCAACGTATTAACGGACCACAAACAGGCCGACTGTAACCATGGGCTGAATTTGGCTCACAAGCAGAAAATGACAGTAACGGGTCGTAAGTAAACGAATGCTGGAAATGAGCCCAAGAATAAATGGGCTCTCAGAAGGCCGAAAGATAGCATGGGCTGGAAACGGCCCAACGGAATAACGGGCCGTTAATGGGTATAAAGTGATACACTGTTCATTACAGGCCAGTTTCACCATGGGCCGTTAATGGGTGTAAAGTGATACATTGTTCATTACGGGCCAGTTTCACCACGGGCCGTTAATAGGCCAAGAGTTACATAGGGCCTCATATGGGCTAAAAGACGTCATGGGCCATACATGCGCCAGAAGTGAAAACGGGCTGGAATCATATTGGATGGCCCAGATGACGCTACTGGGCCTAATTCGGATAGGGCATAACGGGCCTTGGGTTAGCGGATTGTAAATGGGCTATATGCGAACAGGCCGTTAACAGGCTTTCCATGGGCCGGCCCACCACCTTTTGACCAAGTCAAACGGGCCGGCCTTTTCATAGG
This sequence comes from Triticum urartu, assembly GCF_056163025.1. Taxonomy (NCBI): domain Eukaryota; kingdom Viridiplantae; phylum Streptophyta; class Magnoliopsida; order Poales; family Poaceae; genus Triticum; species Triticum urartu. The sequence continues at coordinate 132,772,306 of NC_141876.1, forward strand.
AATGGGCCTCTGTTGGGCCGTGCCACGTGTCGACGTATCATAGGCACCTTCCGTCCAATGAGTGGATGACATTTGTCCCAACGATGAGCCGACACGTGTTTCCTCCAGCCAATGATGATTTTACACATGGAAAATCCCCATTGGTCGGGGCTGTTAACGGGTTATTGAATCCAAAACCCGACCCGATAGCTTAACGGCGTTCCGTTACGGTGGATGCCACGTGTCGGTCACCCTTGACGAAAGCACTTCTGTGACGCGCGATTTATCGTCATCGAAGTGGACACTTCCGTGATGATAATTTTGGTAATGTCACGGAACACTTCTACGACAGCACAGGTATGACTATCTTGATTCTGTCATAAAATCGTCATGGATGTACATGCATGACAAAAAACGTGACCTACTGTGACAAACACGTATCATCACGGAAGTGTATTTTTTTGTAGTGTTGTACCATAAATGTAGCATAAGTCGGCCGTCCAAACAGGGTCTGATAAGGGCTCTTGAACTTGACCACCTCAAAGGTCAATGTTTCAGATCTATAATCATGCTCATCACCAAAAGCCACTTCCAAAGCTATCTTACCCACTGGATACACCGACTTACAAGGCACCACCCCATGAAAAACAGTAGAAGACGACTTAAGATCGTTGTCAGCCAAATTCATACGGCGAAAAGTATCATAGTAAAGGATATTGATACTGCTGCCTCCATCCATAAGCACTTTTGTAAATTTGTATCCTCCAACCTGAGGGGCAACCACCAAAGCCAATTGACCCAGATTGTCAACCCGGGGCGGGTGATCCTCACGGCTCCATACAATGGGCTGCTCAGACCATCGCAAGTATCGAGGGACTGCCGGCTCAACCACGTTCACTGCCCGTTTATGAATCTTCTGGTCTCGTTTGCATAAGCTCGTGGTAAACACATGATATTGACCACTATTCAGCTGCTTCGGATTACTATGATAATCGAACTGCTGTTGTTGATTCCCTTGACTAGATTGCTGATTAAAACCACCTTGATTGCCTTGACCCTGAAAACCGGAGCTTGAGCCGCCACCTCCAAAGCCAGGTCCATGAGAGCCAGATCCTGACCCGCCATGCGGGCCATGATTGTTCTGGAAAAAGCCGGAATTCCTATACTCCCTCATGATGAAGCAATCTTTCCATATATGACTGGCCTGCTTCTCTTGCATACCATGCTTTGGGCAAGGCTGATTCATAATCGCATCAAGGTTGAACTTTGGCCCGCCAAACCGAGGCATTGACAATTTCCCCTTACGACGTTGATTATTACTCTACATGTTGGTATTGGCCACAAAGTCTGAACTACCGTCCATCTGCTTGCGCTTACCATTATTACCTTGACCCGTTGTATTATGTTGTTGTCCCTTTGCATTGCTACTCCTCTTCCCCTTGCCAGCCTTCTCCTCATCGTACTCAGGTTCCTTGGTATTATCAGAGTCAGTGTATTTGATAAGAGCCGCCATGAGATCTCCCATATCGTTGCAGTGGCACTTAAGCCGCCCCAGCTTCTGCTTGAGGGGAAGGAAACAGTAGTTTTTCTCCAAAATCAGGATAGCTGAGCCGGTGTTGATACTATCCGATGAGTGGATAACAGCCGAAATCCGGTGCACCTATCGGGCGGTTGACTCACCCTCTTCCTGGATGCAAGTGTCTAAATCAAGAATCGATAGAGGCTACTTGCATGTGTCCTTAAAATTCTGAATGAAACACGTCCTTAATTCAGCCCATGATCTAATGGAGTTAGGGGGCAGCCCCTTTAACCAGGTACGAGCCGGCCCATCCAACATCATGGTGAAATACTTAGCACACACAACGTCATTGACATCCAACATCTCCATGACTAGCTCATAGATCTCAATCCAAGCCTCTTGGGGCTGATCTACCGTGTAATTAGGCACCTTGCGAGGGCCCTTAATTAAAATTCTTGGGTAGGCGCTCATTACGTAAAGCCAACACTAATCACGGCACACCAACGGTTCTAGAGGTCATTCCTGCCTCCATAGATACCGATGGGTAAACTGGAGATTGTTGATGAGCTGCCAACTGAGCCGCCAGCTCAGCCTCCCAACATGCCCTGCCCTGATCCACGAAAGCCTGAGCATTGTTATCAGCACGCAGCCGGTCATGCCTACAAGGCTGGTTATGGTGCTGCTCACTGCTTGAAATCGTCGGCGAATCAATATGCCTGCTATAACTTCGGCTTGGACGAGGGGTTGAATGAATTCGATCACCACTGTACGAGTAAGCCACCTGTTAAGCCACCATTGTCTAAAGAATCTCTCCGGCCCTCCATATCTCCATCGCGCCTGGAGGCTCGCCTTCAACAGGGAGAGCCACCAGTCGCGTAGCTACAGCAATCATATTGTCCGGAGGGTTAGAATAATGAACCGACGGTGTCGGAACATGTTGAGGCGGGGTCAAATTCAAACGAGGTGGGCCTGCAACGCGTGGTTGAACTGTCGTTCCGGTCACGGGCGCCTCGACGACCCGTTTACCATGGGCGGGTTACTAGTTCCTGCCCCAGGTGTGTTGAAAAGGTTCCTGGCCTCAAACTCTGTGGGTAGACGAGTCTGGTGCCTCCTCCTCATGACGGCATGTCACACCCTAGCTAGTTCATGCATTAGAGTGTTGCATCATGTCTACTCTTCCAGAAAACTGAAATGGGGATGGCAGAACCACAGCACCCCCCTGGAAACAACTAGGGTTTACTAAAATCTTTTTCAATGAACCTGAAATGCCCTTCTAAAAAGTCCACCCTTTTTGTTTTGGGGTTAGAACCTCTGACAAAATGGGTTCACATTTTTCCAGGACACATAAGGTCATTGGATTAAATCATTACTATTTGCATTTGGGCAATTTAAATCCTATAAATATTTTAAAATGCCCAAATAATCTTGAAAGTATTTTTAGGCTGTTGAGAATATTCTCAAATGTGCCTCTAAATATTTTCAGGTTTTTCCTAAATGGAATAGTATTTTTACTATTTCAATACACAGAACAGGGAAATAAAAAAGAAAAACAAAAGCAGAGAGCAAAGGCTTACCTGGCGCTCACCTAGCAGGCCCACCTAGCCGGCCCAGCCCAGCAACCGCTCCAGCGAGCTGCTTGACTCGGCCAGGCAGGCAGGCAGGTGCTCAACGCCGGCACCAGCGCGCGCCACGCAACTGCCCGCCGCCTTGCTTCCTCCCCTCGCCGTTCTGTTGCCCTGAGTCGGTCACCCACTCCTCCCCCGAGCTCGCAGGCACGCCCCTTCCTCCCCAGCTCCTCTCCCTCGCTCTCCCGCACCTTGGCCGACGCTGCCGCGCCCGCGCCACCGTGATAACCGCGTCCGTCGTCGTCCCCGTGCCGCGTCACCGTGTCTGTTCGCTCCGTAGACGTCGACTACGTCGAGCAGGCCGAGCCTCGAGCGCTTGCCCGCTCTGGAGTCACCCCCGACCCCGTTCCCCCAACTCCGGCCGCCGAGATCGCCATCGTCGCCCCGCTCAGCTCCGGCCTTCCCCGAGCCCGCTTCGACGCTTGCTGCAATCGCCGTGAGCTCAGCTCCATCCTTCCCCTCTCCGTTAACTCTCTCCTGCACCGTATGCACCGCACCACGTTCAACCGCACCCGCCGCCACCGAGCTCGTCGCCGACGTGAGTCCGGCCACCCACTGGCCACACCACTATGACCAACGCACTCACCGCACTCGCAGGAACCCGTAGCACTACTTCATGCGCCTCGCCGTGCCCCATAGCCTCGGTTTCGACCTCACCCGAGCTCCGGCAGCCACACCGCTCGTCGCCGGCGATGTTTCCAGCCACCCTAAGCTCCACCTCTGCCACCAAACGACGCGGCTTGCTCCCAGCTACGCGTAGATGCTCTCCGCCGCCAATTTGGTCGCCGGAGCACGAAACCCGCACTGCCCCGCCACGTCTGGCCTTGCCGGCGGCTAAACGCCAGTGAGTTTGACCTCGTTTGACCCTGGTTGACCCCGTGTGGGCCCAGGTTGACTCCCCCTGAGTCTATGACAAGTGGGACCGCTCTGCTGATTAACTTAGATTAGCACTAACTAAATTTAGTTAGTTAATTAACTACTGACACGCGGGTCCCACTGGTTAGGTTTGACCTGGACCGGCCCCGTTGACCACTGACGTCACCCTGACGCAATGCTGACGCATTAATTCAATTACTGGAATTATCCTTATACAGGAAATTCCAGAAAATACTACAAACTTCAAAAATTCATAACTTTTAATCTGTAACTCCAAATGCAAAGATTTATATATGAAATTTGATCAGAAAAATTCAATATTTCCATATGCCATGGTTTCATGCATGACAAAACACTTTAACCTTGTTTTTTAGGTGAAACAAGCTAATGCACTTATATGGCTTAAGAACATAAGCTTCCATTTGAATCCTTGATTCAAATAGACTCAAACCAACTTGTTTCACAATGCATTAGCCAAGACACCTCATATTGCCATGTCATAGCATGCATCATATTATTGCATATTGCCATGTGATGATTGTGTTCTGTGGTGTCTTTCGTGGTAGGTTCTGCCTCCGAGGATATTTCCGAGTATCCAACTGAAGGGCAGTACCCTACTACTACTCCATCAGGCAAGCAGCCCAATTGATCATATCGATACAATCCCATGTTCTCGCTCCTGATCTCATTTACTGCATTAAGACAACAACGTTTCAAACTGTTGTGAGCTACGGTAGTTGAACCCTTATCCTCTTCATGACCTGTCATTGCCACAGTAACTAGATGAAACCCACTAGCATGTGTAGGAGTTGATTGAGCCATGTATGTGTTTCCTACCTTGCTATGCCTGCTATGCTTAGAGTTGTGTCAGGTCTGGTTCATCTGGGTGATGGGCTAGAGTGAAATGATTACGTCGGTAACGTGAGGGATGTGTTGAACATGATTTGGTAAAGGTATCGATGAGAGGCCATGTAGGAGTACATGGTGGGTTGTTTCATTGAGGTCGTCCCTAAGAACTGAGATCTGTATGCGTGATTTAAGATTCAGCTACTACCACACATTGGGCCCTGAAATATGACCCCACTCGACTTACTGACCCCTCTCGTCCTCTGTCCAGGAGTTGCAACTAGTTTCTGGTGTTTATAGGTTATGTGTTGGCGGCTGTGCGTAGCGCTGACCCTAGGGGTGGGCTATGATGCGGTAGATACACCATGGCCGGGTATGCCGGGCGCCCGTTTGGCGTCTCGGGACCCTGTACACATCGTTTGGGGCCGTTGAGGACACCCCGGCTGGATTTCCTTGCGGATGGAACCCGAATAGGCGATAAACCTGGACTAGAGACTTGTGCAGTTAGTCAGATCGTGGTCTACACCCACGTCGGCTTTCGCTTGAAGTCTGCTGAGCACATGTCGTGTGCAGACGCTAAGTGGTGGAAACATGTGTGACGAAGTACACCCCTGCAGGGTATAAACCTATTCGAATAGCCGCGTCCGCGGTAAAGGACTACTTGGTCGCCTATACAGTTCATAGACAAGTTAATGGTTACTACTAAAAGACTCAAGATAAGTGTGAGTACCGAGGATGGCCCTCTCGTAGGATGACGAGGGAGGATCCTCGGTGGAGTATTGTGTTGGTGATTAGTGGACTCGTGTGCGAAAACTATTTTACAAGTGGTGTCTCGTAGGATATCTTAGCCAAGAGTCAAAGCTGGCTTGCTGCAATAACTCCACCACCTTCTTGAGAATGAGCATGTATAGTAGGATTTGTTGTAAGACTTGCTGAGTACCTTTGTACTCATGTTGCTTTAATTACTGTTTCCAGACGACAACACTGCCCCCTTCGACGGGTTTTACATAGACCTCGACGTCGATGAGTGACTTGCCACCCAGGTGGTGATTCTGGCCATGGAGGGCCCCATGTAGATAGACAGGCTTCGTCAAGCCTTCTTTCTTTCTAGTGTCTGTACTCAGACTAATTTGCTTCTGCATGTGCTTGTATGCTTGTATGACTTGAGTGTCGGGTCATGTGACCCCTACCTGTATGAACATGTTATGTATGGCTCTCCGGAGCCTTTAAATAAAGTACTTTGAGTTATAGAGTTTTGTTGTGATGCCATGTTGTATTTACACATATCGAGCATACTGTGTGTATGATTGAAATGCTTGGTATGTGTGGGATCCGACAATCTAGTTGTTTATCCTTGGCAGCCTCTCTTATGGGGAAATGTAGTCTAGTGCTTCCATGAGCCATAGTAGTCCGCTACAGCCCAGTTCACCGGAGTCCTGCTAGCCCAGCACTACTGCTCAGGACACTTGACTGGCCGGCATGTGTTTCACTTCGTTCCTGTGTCTGTCCCTTCGTGGAAATGTCACGCGGTGACATCCGGAGTCCTGCCTAGCCTGCTACAGCCCGGGTTCCTGGAGTCCTGTTAGCCCAATGCTACAGCCCGGATTCACACGCTGCTGACTGACATGTTCGATGTGATTCATGTATGCCTGTCCCCATAGGTTAGTGCCGCTTTGGGTTCACGACTAGCCATGTCAGCCCGGGTTCTCTGTCATATGGATGCTAGCGACACTATCATATATGTGAGCCAAAAGGCGCAAACGGTCCTGGGCCATGGTAAGGCGACACCCGTGGGAATACCGTGCGTGAGGCTGCAAAGTGATATGAGGTGTTACCGGCTAGATCGATGTGACTTGGAATTGGGGTCCTGACAGCATTGGCATCAGAGCCGGGCTTCCTGTAGGTTCGTTGAGCCAAACCGGTTGATGTCGAGTCTAGAAATGCTTTAGTTATATGTAGGGGAATTGATTATGGGAGGGAACGTAAGGCTCTTTTACTCCTTGACCTTATGCCCACTGATCTGAGTCATTCTCTTCTCTTTCTACATGGGTTAAGGACTAGGCTTTCTTCTCTCTATCAGGTTCACGTGTTACTAATCCGTAGTAGCTTATAGGATTGTTGTTACAAGCCTCAGTACAGTTTATACTACTTTTAGTATGTTGTCAGTTGAACCAGAACCTTGATATGATGTTGTTGAGTGGTTTTGCAAACTGTGTGAATGTCTCAAATCTTTTTCTGAGCATTTACAGCCATTATGCTGTCCGATTTCTCCTAGAAAATTCTAATGCCTTTGCATTATTCTGTGCTTTCAGATGGCCACCCGTTCCCAGAACCAAGTGGTTCGTCTGACTCAGTGCCTCGATGTACCTGGTCACACGGCCATGTTGGTCCGGGTGATGGTCGAGACAGGCTATCATGGTATCCTGAGTATACCGTCGAGGAGCAGTTCCGAGACTTCAATCAGAGCTAGTACCTTTGTACCGTCAGGATATATCCCTCTTATCCTGGAGCCACTGAACCCATCCACTGCTCCTATGGACTTGGGGTTACTATAGAGATGTCCGTGCAGGACGCAGCTTACTCAATGATGACTATCATTCGAGCCAGAACTTCCTTGCTTCAGAACACCAATTTCTGCTACATGCCAGCCTCACTCCCTGGGGCACAGGGGTACTATCAGGCTTTGTACTATGACTCTACACATGAGGATTCACTACTCCGCACCACTGCTGAGATGCTCGAGGACAAGGACCATGAAAATCGTGCCTTGCGAATGGAGCTCTTCAACTCTCGTTCTGACCATTGGGCCACTTTGACACGGTTTGCACCTGTCGTGCAGGCTGGATACATGGACATGAGGGACTTGTACCCCGTGCGGTCTGGATTGCTAGATTGTATGGACTGGCGTGATGTACGAGGCATCACCCCTCCTCGTGGTCCCTGTCTACCACCGTTTGTTGGACCAAGGCCACATCCGAGTCCCTATGGACCGCAAGCTCCACAGGACCGTCTGTTCCCAGATGATCATGTTCCGCTTCCAGGTTTTGGTGGTGACTTTTATGAGGATTACTACGGAGCTGTGTGAGCTAGTAGTAGTTTCACTAGTATTGTAATAGTTGTATTCTCCACAGTCCTGCGTGACCCGTGGGATACGACTTGGTGTGTATCACGTTCCGGAGGTGTAGAAAAATTATGTATAGAAGCCTGGAATGCCTCCGATGAGATGTAACGTCTTTCACCGTAGTAGTACTCCAGCCTGGGCTTGTACTAAACTATGTACGGTGTGTATGACCGATGGTATATATATGGCAGTTTCTATATTACCATGTCATGCAATGAACATCTCAGCATTCCATGTTATCCATCTGACTCCGGAAAGGCAACGCCTCCTACGCCAGCTAAAGGCTGGTGAGAAGGTGCTGACAAAGGTGAGGCTGGAGAAGAACAATCTCCAAGATGCCAACACCAAGCTGGGCGTCGAGCTGAAAGATGTTCGTGCCCAGCTGTCAGACTCCGTGAAGGAGAATCGGCGGCTTCGACGCGGCATATTTAGTAAGTGCTTGAACGAACCTTTGAAAGAAAGTTCGGCGGGGAAATCGACTAACAGAGCAATGTCTGTAGGTCTGCTAACAGGTCGTCCTGCAGAGGAGATACCCGGTTCTACGGGTGACCTTCTTCCCGAGCTCTCGCAACTGCTCGATCGAGTTCGGCAGGCGATGCAAGGCGCCGCTCAGGCCCTGTGGCCATCCGTCTCCATGCCCGAAGGTCTTGGAGATCTTGCGGAGAAGCTAAAGGGAGCATGGCGGCGCTTCCGATTATGGAAGATATCGGCCTGTCGTCAAGGCGCTAGGGAGGCCTGGGCCATGGTGAAGTCGCGGTACGCAAAGGCTGACCCCAACCACATGGCCGAGGTCGGTCCTGTAGGGCCCGATGGGAGGGAGATCCATGTAAGCTTAGTATACGGCCAAGTAGAGTTGGCCACAAAGTATTCCTAGCAGGACTGTAAATTAGACAGCCTGTTAGATGGTATTGAAGAGGAATACAATCAGTCAAAATGACTATGTAATTTAATTGACATTTATAATGCCTTCTAGCCGGATTGTAGATCATTTGTCATGGCCGACCTTTTCGCTTCAGCCTCGGGACCTGACGGTCCGGAGTGTGTCCGAATTCCCATGCGGTTATATAGGAACCGGGGAATGCATGGAGACCAGGCGTAGGGGTCATTAGTGCTTGAACAGACAAGTGCCCGACTAGTTATGTTATATTACATGGTTAGTGAGAAACATCTTCTAGGGAGAATAGTTCCGTTAGGGGTTCCTTTCCCTGGGAGGCATGCCCTAAGGTGCATGTCCATGCTGCGAAAAGAAACGCAGGAAAAACATCTGGGGGCGTATAGATAAAAATAAAAAAAAAGATCATCTTTAGTTCACCGACCGAATATTCCCTTAAGAACGCTAGCTTTCGGCTTCACCCAGTCTGAGGTACACGTCCGGCTAACCCGGCAGTAACAATCGCAGAGGTGCTCCCTTTACCACCTAGCCGAACAATCGGGACGTAGGGGTAAGCACAGGAGCCAGGCAACCCAGCTTGGCCAAAACTTAAGTCATATCGATGCATATAATGGTGAATAAAAGGTACATGCGGAAGTGTGACACATGTGTTGGGCATGAAGCCCGTATGAATAAGCTTCTGTTTAAAGAAGCCCCCGGGTTTAATGAGCGCGGATAGCGCGTCACTTTATGAGCCTTTAAAGGCTATAAGAGAGAGAGAGAGGAAGAGAAATGTAAGACAGAAAATATATAAAGAATGGACAGAGGAAGGAGACGAACACAGAGTTCGGCGCTAGGCATAGAATCTTCGGAGACGGGCTGCGTTCCATTGGTTTGGCTCGAGTCGGTTATCCGATGCATCCCACAGGAGGTACGCTCCACCAGTCAGGACTTGGTCAATTATGAAGGGACCTTCCCACTTGGGCTTGAGTTTGTCCTTTTTCTTGTCCGGTAGTCGTAGAACTAATTCACCAACGTTGTAATTTTTGGCCCGTACTTCTCTGCTTTGGTATCTTCGAGCCTGCTGTTGATAGAATGCGGAACGGGCTTTTGCCACGTCACACTCCTCCTCCAATGCGTCCAAGCTGTCCTGCCGATCGAGCTCGGCTTCTCTTTCTTCGTACATGCGCACTCGAGGTGAGTCATGAATTATGTCGTAAGGCAAAACTGCCTTTGTGCCGTACACCATAAAGAATGGTGTGTATCCGGTGGTGCGATTCGGCATGGTCCGCAACCCCAGAGTATGGAGTCGAGCTCCTCTACCCAGTGCGTGTTAGATTCCTTGAGGGACCGCACTAATCTGGGTTTGATGCCACTCATGATAAGACCATTTGCACGTTCGACCTGGCCGTTAGTTTGTGGGTGATAGACGGAAGCATAATCGATCTTGATGCCCATGTTTTTGCACCAGAGTTTTACCTCGTTGGCCGTGAAGTTCGTGCCGTTATCAGTGATGATGCTGTGGGGGACGCCGTAACGGTGTACAACCCCGGATATAAAGTCTATCACCGGTCTGGATTCGGCCGTCTTAACAGGCTTGGCTTCTATCCATTTGGTGAACTTATCCACCATGACCAGTAAGTATTTTTGCTTGTGGGTTCCGCCTTTAAGGGGTCCAACCATGTCAAGCCCCCAGACCGCGAAAGGCCAAGTAATGGGGATAGTTTGGAGGGCGGTGGGTGGCATATGGCTTTGGTTTGCAAAGAGCTGGCAACTGGTGCATCATTGGACTAAGTCCTGAGCGTCTTCCCGGGCCGTCAGCCAATAAAAGCCCGTACGGAAGGCCTTGCTTACAAGGGACCGAGCTGCAGCGTGATGACCGCCGAGTCCGGCATGAATTTCAGCCAGGAGGTTCCGCCCCTCCTCTTCGGAGATGCACCTTTGAAGGACTCCGGTAGTGCTTTTCTTATAAAGCTCTCCCTCGTGGACTCTGTAGGCTTTGGATCGCCGCACTATGCAGCGTGCTTCATTTTGGTCCTCGGGGAGTTCTTGCCTAGTAAGGTAGGTGAGGAATGGTTCTGTCCACGGGGCGATGACGGCCATTATTACGTGGGCTGAAGGTGTTATTTCATTGGCAGAGCCTCCAATTGTGTCAGTATGTTCGGTGTCGGGCAGTGCGGTTGGGTCTGGGGTGTTATTGTTCGGCTCCCCTTCCCATACTACGGACGGCTTGAACAGCCTTTCCAAGAAGATGTTGGGGGGACTACATCGCGTTTTGCGCCGATGCGTGCCAGGACATCTGCCGCCTGATTATTTTCCCGGGCTATATGGTGAAATTCAAGCCCCTCGAACCGAGCTGACATTTTTAGGATGGCGTTGCGGTAAGCTTCCATTTTTGGATCCTTGGCATCGAAGTCTCCATTTATTTGGGATATTGCGAGGTTCGAGTCCCCGCGCACCTCTAGGCGTTGAATGCCCATGGATACTGCCATCCGGAGACCATGTAAAAGGGCCTCATATTCGGCTGCATTGTTGGAGTCCGTGTACATAATCTGGAGTACGTATTGAACTGTGTCTCCTGTGGGGGACGTCAAAACAATGTCGGCCCCAAGTCCGGCCAACATCTTGGAGCCGTCGAAATGCATGATCCAATTTGAATATGTGCCATACTCTTTAGGGAGTTCGGCCTCCGTCCATTCTGCGACGAAGTCGGCCAAGACTTGCGACTTGATGGCTCGCCATGGCTTATAAGTTATGTCGAACAGGAGGAGCTCAATGGCCCATTTTGCAATCCGGCCCGTTGCGTCACGGTTGTTTATAATATCGTTAAGTGGTACTTCCGAGGCTACTGTTATTGAACACTCTTGAAAGTAGTGTCATAGCTTCCGGGATGCCATGAATACCGCATACGCAATCTTTTGATAATGCGGGTACCGTGATTTGCAGGGAGTGAGGACAGTGGACACATAATAGACCAGCTTTTGAAGGGGGAATTTGTGTCCGTCCGCTTCTCGTTCGACGACGAGCACTGCGCTTACGACCTGATGTGTTGCTGCAATGTATAATAGCATTGGTTCGCCGATGTTTGGCGCGGCCAGGACTGGGTTTGTTGCCAGTATTGCTTTTATTTCGTCGAGTTCGGCTGTGGCTGCATCCGTCCATTTGAAGTGTTTGGTGCGCCGAAGGAGGCGGTAAAGGGGTAGGGCCTTTTCTCCCAAGTGGGAGATAAAGCGGCTTAGAGCCGCCACGCATCCGGCTAACTTTTGTATTTGTTTGAGGTCCTTTGGGATATCCAGTTGCGACAGAGCTCGGATCTTGGCTGCATTTGCTTCAATTCCTCTACCTGATACAATGAAGCCCAAGAGCTTTCCGGCTGGAACGCCGAAAATGCATTTTTCCGGGTTGAGCTTGATGTCGTATGTTCGGAGGTTATCAAATGTGAGCTTCAAGTCGTCTACTAGAGATTCAACATGTCTTGTTTTGACGACCACATCATCTACATATGCCTCCACTGTTTTGCCGATCTGGCTTGCCAGACATGTCTGAATCATGCGCTGATATGTTGCGCCGGGGTTTTTGAGCCCGAAGGGCATCGTGTTGAAGCAGAATGGGTCGTATGGTGTGATAAATGCCGTTGCGGCTTGGTCTGGTTCTGCCATCTTGATTTGATGGTAGCCGGAATATGCATCGAGGAAACACAACGAATCGTGTCCTGCTGTAGCATCGATAATTTGATCGATGCGGGGGAGGGGGAAGGGATCCTTTGGGCAAGCCTTGTTAAGGTCTTTAAAATCAACACACAGGCGCCAGGATTTTTCCTTCTTTGGTACCATCACCAGGTTTGCTAGCCAGTCCGGATGTTTTATATCTCTGATGAATCCGGCCTCCAATAGCTTTGCTAGCTCCTCTCCCATGGCCTGTCTCTTAGGTTCGGAAAAACGCCGGAGAGCCTGTTTGACAGGTTTGAATCCTGTTTGGATATTTAAGCTGTGCTCGGCCAGCCTGCGTGGGATTCCTTGCATGTCTGAAGGGTGCCAGGTGAAAATGTCCCAGTTCTCTCGTAGGAACTCTCGCAGTGCAGCGTCTACATCAGGGTTTAACTGTGCCCCAATGGAAGCTGTTTTATTGGGGTCCGTTGGATGGACTTGGAATTTGACTATTTCGTCCGCCGGTTTAAAGGAGGTGGACTTGGATCTTTTGTCGAGTACCACATCATCCCTATTCACCGTAAAGCGCAGCGCAGTCAGTTCCTCAGCCGCTAGGGCTTCGGATAGTGCCTCGAGGGCCAGTGCGGCTGTCTTGTTTTCGGCGCGGAGTGCTATGTCCGGATCACTAGCGAGAGTGATGATCCCGTTAGGCCCGGGCATCTTGAGCTTCATGTACCCGTAATGGGGTATTGCTTGGAAGATTGTAAATGCTTCCCGCCCTAGCAGAGCGTGATAACCGCTGCTAAACGGAGCCACATGGAACGTGACCTCTTCGGACCTGTAATTATCCGGCGTGCCGAACACCACATCTAGTGTAATTTTTCCTGTGCAGCGCGCTTCCTGACTGGGGATTATTCCTCTAAAGGTTGTGCTGCTTCGCTCAATGCGGTTCCGGTCTATTTCCATTTTTTGAAGGGTTTCCTCATAAATGAGGTTCAATCCGCTGCCGCCGTCCATGAGTACCTTGGTAAGACGAAAGCCGTCCACTATTGGACTAAGGACCAATGTGGCTGGTGCTCGGGCTGTTCGGAATTTAGGTTCATCACTGGCGTTAAAGGTAATAGTCGTGTCACTCCACGGGTTTATTGTTGCTACTTGGTAGACTTCGGCAAGGCTGCGGAGTGTCCTTTTTCGCATATTATTTGATGCAAAAGTCTCGAAGACTGTTAATACCATATTGGTGTCTCTGGGGTGGCTTTCTATGGCCTCCGGAATTAGGAGATTTTCGCCAATTTTGGCCACCTGTCGGAGTATCCAACATGCTCTGAGGCTGTGAGTTGGTGTGGCGTCCTCTGTACTGTGAATTTTACAGGGTCCACTGAGCCATCCTTCCAGTACGGTTCCATGCCCTGTGGAGGGTTTTTGCTTTTTAGTGCTTGACCCGGGTGTCTGGTGATGATGCACCCTTTTATTTCGGACTGGGTTTGTATTCAGGGCCGGATTGTCCCAAAATTTGATTTCGGTTTTCCAGGCGCTTTCCATCGCACAGTACTTTCGTACAATGGACGCCAAGTCAGCGAAGTGTGTAATATCACGGCGACTTATGGCATTGAGTATTCCCCTGTCCGTGCAATTATTGCAGAAGATTGAGATTGCGTCTTCCTCGCGGCAGTCCCTTAGCCTGTTCTTAACCAGGAGGAATCTGGCCCGGTAATGATGTACTGTTTCATCGGGCTCTTGCCTGATTTTGGATAGATCGCTTATGTTGGGGTGGGTGGGTGGAGTTAAATCCGAAGCCTCACCCCATCTGAGGCTCAGAGGCCGAGGAATTTCCGAACTCGAAAATTTAGATTCCTGGATGTTGTCCAATGAATCCAGCCCGTCGCCTGACTCCAAGTTCAGGTCTTGAGTGATATCCTCCCCTCCGCGGGTATCCGGCTTGGAGGGATCGGGAATCCGGACATAGCGAGTCCTTAAGATAGATGAAGGGTCGTCGTACTGTCCCTCTACCACAGCAACGTGATGGGTGACTTGGGGAGAGTTAATCTCTCTCAGATCGGGTTTAGGCCCAATCTGGTCGTAATCTGTAGCGACTCCCAGGGCGGCGAAGCGATCCAAGAGCTCGTTTATGGAGGAGAGCTCCATTGGATCTAACTGCTCGGCGAGTTCCGAGCTGACATGAAGATTGTTTTCGATGGCTCGAGAGGTCATCGTCGGCGCAGAAGCCGAATAGGCGGTCATAAGAAAACCACCTAGCCAGAGGGTTTGGCCGACAGCCAAAGCTCCCTTAGCAACGGTGCCATCTTTAAAGACGGGGCGAGGCATCCTTCCTGATGGCGACGACACAGAGGAACTCTCAATGAAAGCACCAATGTCGGTGTCAAAACCGGCGGATCTCGGGTAGGGGGTCCCGAACTGTGCGTTTAGGCCGGATGGTAACAGGAGGCAAGGGACACGAAGTTTTACCCAGGTTCGGGCCCTCTCGATGGAGGTAAAACCCTACGTCCTGCTTGATTAATATTGATGATATGGGTAGTATAAGAGTAGATCTACCACGAGATCGGAGAGGCTAAACCCTAGAAGCTAGCCTATGGTATGATTGTTGTTGTGTATGTTGTCCTACGGACAAAAACCCTCCGGTTTATATAGACACCGGAGAGGGTTAGGGTTACACAAAGTCGGTTACAATGGTAGGAGATCTACATATCCGTATCGCCAAGCTTGCCTTCCACGCCAAGGAAAGTCCCTTCCGGACACGGGACGGAGTCTTCAATCTTGTATCTTCATAGTCCAGGAGTCCGGCTGAAGGTATAGTCCGGCCATCCGGACACCCCCTAATCCAGGACTCCCTCACTTGGCTTAGCGAGCTATTGTTGCTGCTTCGTCGAGAATTTCTCCAAGGTTGCTAAACCTCTAACTAAACTCCTCAAGAAAGATAAAAAGTTCGAGTGGACCCCACAGTGCGAGTTTAGCTTTCAGGAATTGAAAAGACGCCTGACATCTGCTCCCGTACTGGTACCACCAGATTTCTCCAAGGACTTTATTATCTATTGCGACGCCTCGCGACAAGGACTAGGTTGCATACTCATGCAAGATCGTCAGGTAATTGCCTATGCTTCACGGCAATTACACCCACATGAGGAAAACTATCCCACACATGATCTAGAGCTTGCAGTTGTAGTCCATGCACTTAAAACTTGGCGACATTACCTTCTCGGTAATCGTTGCGAGATCTTCACCGATCACCAAAGTTTGAAATATATCTTCACCCAACCGGATTTGAATCTCAGGCAAAGACGTTGGGTCGAGTTGATCTCGGATTATGACTTAGGAATAACTTACACCCCAGGCAAAGCCAATGTCATGGCTAATGCGCTAAGTCATAAATCTTATTGTAACAACCTGATGTTACAACAAAGTCAACCACTTCTCCACGAGGAATTTCGTAAGCTTAACCTTCACATAGTTCCTCGAGGATTCCTATCCACCCTGGTGGCGAAGCCTAACCTTACGGATCAAATCATAGCTGCCCAGAAGCGTGATAAGGGCATATCCCGGATTAAGGAAAACATCGCTAGCGGAGTTGCTAAATGTTTTTCCATGGATGAGCGAGGTGTTGTCTTCTTCGAGAACCACTTGGTGGTTCCCAAGAAACAACATCTACGTCAGTTGATTCTTAAGGAAGCTCATGAATCCCCTCTCACCATTCATCCCGGTAGTACTAAAATGTATCAAGACCTACGCCAGAGGTTTTGGTGGACTAGGATGAAGAGAGAAATTGCTCAATACATTGCTAGTTGCGACGTCAGTCGTCGTGTTAAAGCAGAGCATCAACGGCCTGCTGGTACCCTTCAACCTTTGGCTATTCCTGAATGGAAATGGGATAAAATCAGTATGGATTTCATTACCGGGTTTCCCAAGACCAAGAGAGGGAATAATGCTATCTTCGTCGTTATCGATCGTCTTTCCAAAGTAGCCCACTTCCTACCTGTTCGTGAGAGTATCACTGCTAGCCAGCTAGCTGACTTATACATCTCCCGAATAGTGTCTCTTCATGGTGTCCCATTGGAAATTAACTCAGACCGTGGAAGTCTCTTCACCTCTCAATTTTGGGAAAGTTTCCAAAATGCTATGGGAACTCGTCTCTCTTTTAGCACCGCCTTCCACCCCTAATCAAGTGGTCAAGTAGAGCGAGTAAATCAAATTCTGGAGGATATGCTCCGAGCTTCTGTCATCTCTTTCGGTATGGAATGGGAGAAATGCCTTCCATTTGCGGAGTTCACTTATAACAATAGTTATCAAGCTAGCTTGGGCAAAGCTCCTTTCGAAGTTCTCTATGGACAAAAATGTCGAACGCCTCTTAACTAGTCAGAAACCGGGGAAAGATAACTCTTTGGCTCGGATATGATTCAGGAAGCAGAAGAGTAGGTTCGCGTTATTCGTGAGAAATTGAAAACAGCCCAATCTCGTCAAAAGATCCAATATGACCGCAAACATAAGCTCATGACTTATGAAGTCGGCGAGAAGGCTTACCTTCGGGTTACTCCTTTAAAGGGAACCCATCGTTTCGGTATCAAAGGCAAGTTGGCTCCTCGTTACATTGGACCCTTTCGCATTCTTGCCAAACGAGGAGAAGTTGCCTACCAATTGGAACTACCTCCGCATCTTTCCAGAGTTCACGATGTCTTCCACGTTTCTCAACTCAGGCGTTGCTTCGCGGATCCTATCCGTGGAGTGGACCACGAAATGCTTGATCTCCAAGATAATCTCACATATCGGGAATATCCCGTTCGTATCCTTGATCAAGCCGAGTGCACCACTCGACACCATAACATCAAGTTTATCAAGGTTCAATGGTCACACCATTCTGAGAAAGAAGCAACTTGGGAAAGGGAGGATCGCCTTCGACTTGAGTACCCCACCTTCTTCCCAACGGATGCTAAATCTCGGGACGAGATTCTTTTGAGTGGGGGTGAGTTGTCACACCCTAGCTAGTTCATGCATTAAAGTATTGCATCATGTCTACTCTTCCAGAAAACTGAAATGGGGATGGTAGAACCCCCAGCACCCCCCTGGAAACAACTAGGGTTTACTAAAATCTTTTTCAATGAACCTGAAATGCCCTTCTAAAAAGTCCATCCTTTTTGTTTTGGGGTTAGAACCTCTGACAAATTGGGTTCACATTTTTCCAGGACACATAAGGTCATTGGATTAAATCATTACTATTTGCATTTGGGCAATTTAAATCCTATAAATATTTTAAAATGCCCAAATAATCTTGAAAGTATTTTTAGGCTGTTGAGAATATTCTCAAATGTGCCTCTGAATATTTTCAGGTTTTTCCTAAATGGAATAGTATTTTTACTATTTCAAAACACAGAACAGGGAAATAAAAAAGAAAAACAAAAGCAGAGAGCAGAGGCTTACCTGGCGCTCACCTAGCAGGCCCACCTAGCCGGCCCAGCCCAGCAACCGCTCCAGCGAGCTGCTTGACTTGGCCAGGCAGGCAGGCAGGTGCTCGACGACGACACCAGCGCGCGCCACGCAGCTGCCCGCCGCCATGCTTCCTCCCCTCGCTGTTCTGCTGCCCTAAGTCGGTCACCCACAATTCCCCCGAGCTCACAGACACGCCCCTTCCTCCCCAGCTCCTCTCCCTCGCTCTCCCGCACCATGGCCGATGCTGCCGCCCCGCGCCACCGTGATAACCGCGTCCGCCGTCGTCCTCGTGCCGCGTCACCGTGTCCGTTCGCTTCGCAGACATCGACTACGTCGAGCAGGACGAGCCCCGAGCTCTCGCCCGCTCTGGAGTCGCCCCCAACCCCGTCTCCCCCAACTCCGGCCGTCAAGATTGCCATCATCGCCCCGTCAACTCCGGCCTTCCCCGAGCCCGCTTCGACGCTTGCTGCAACCGCCATGAGCTTAGCTCCGTCCTCCCCCTCTCCGTTAACTCTCTCCTACACCGTATGCACCGCACCCGCCGCCACCGAGCTCGTCGCCGACGTGACTCCGGCCACCCGCCGGCCACACCACTGTGACCAACGCACTCACCGCACTCGCAGGAACCCGTAGCACTACTCCACGCGCCTCGCTGTGCCCCGTCGCCTTGGGTTTGACCTCACCGAGCTCCAGCAGCCGCACAGCTCGTCGTCGGTGACGTTTCTGTCACGACCGGGTTTTCCGGGTATAAATTTCCAGAAAAAGACCGTCGTGCTCATCAGCCCCAGGATTACTGTTAGCTGATGAGGCTCCAACTTGATACAGAAATTCCAAGCAAAATACAAATATGTAGTACAAGACCATTCTGGCCTGTGAGTACAACAAATGGTTCTCTAGTGGTCGATGGCGGAAGCGGTTTGTGAGTCGTCAGTGTCTATGGGACTCCATTTCCCACAGGAACAGCTGACCAGGTTAACTCCTATCTTCGCGAGGCTGCTATCACCGTTGCTTAGTTTCCGGGGCTGTCATCGCGTCGCTCCTCTCCGTGCAAGAAAATCTGGCCAAGACAATAGCCAGGGACAAGCCAGTGAGTACTTTGAATGTACTCGCAAACATTAAGAACGCAGGTATAATATAATTGATAATCATGCACTGAAAAATTCCATGATCACATCGTCGGTCATAAATAAAACATCTTTTATGCATGCAAGCAGGTTATTTTCATGCAACACGAATAAGCAGTAATAGAGTGGGAATAAATTGCCACGGTCGGGCGTCTGAGCGACACCACATAAAGGGCTTTAGAAGAAATGCCACAGTCGGGCGTCTGAGCGACACCGCATAAAGGGCTTTAAAAGAAATGCCACAATCGAGCGTCTGAGCGACACCACATAAAGGGCTTATAAGAGAAATGCCACAGTCGGGCGTCTGAGCGACACCACATAAAGGGCTTTAAAATAAATGCCACAGTCGGGCGTCTGAGCGACACCACATAAAGGGCTCATAAAATAAATGATCACAATGAATATCCAGGAGGTAGAACCGTCCTAGGGATACTCGATAATGCAAATAATGCAACGGGTTAGTCCATCACAAAATAATAATCATGGTCCTCACAAGTAACTAGTCGGTATCCAAGTTTGGTTTAACAATTTCACCTCCGAAGACCGACACTAAGACCAACACTTGACACATCCCAGACTGTAATCCTTAACCATGGACACGGCTATTCGAATAGGTTTTAATCTCTGCATAGGGTGTACTCTTTACCCACGAGTAACGGATTCCTTTAGTCCATCGGGACTAATTCCGTCTACGGCCTTTTAGTTGAAAACACGCCTAACTTGCACACACCAGCTTAACTCATCGGTGTCTGGAATCACCCACGACACTTGTTAAGCAAAACTCTAAGTGGGGAGGCTACAACCTCACGTAGCATGGGATTAAATTTATATCGCGCGCTCTAAGGGGTGGCCTCCCCTCTCGGTCCCAACAGGAAACACCCATGCCCCCGGACCAGGTGGCCTGCCTACCGGCTACAACCGGTATCTTCCACCATGGCCTCTCTGTACGGTGTGTGCTTGATAGGGGTTGACGACTTACTGAACCGTACCCTACCTGCGGCAGGGACAAGTGGTAGTACGAGGCAAGTATGGGGGTTACTGGAACAAGACTCGGTCTACGGTCGACTCAGGAGGTTTATAAATTCCCTGCATGACATGTATAACAAATATATTTCAACCAACAAAATCACCACTCAATATACCTTACCATGCCATACCGGACATAACCGTCCCGACGGGGACCGGCGACAAGCTCACTCCTACCCAAGGCACAGGCTTTCCCGGATTCCTTTCCGGCATGCATGCAAGGCACATGAGGATGATTACCATCACAAGTATATTCATTTCCAACAGCAAGGAAATCACTAATATGCCTTCATGAAAATGATCACGTCGCCACATAAAATAACGAGTCCTCCGAAATGAGATGGTGTTATAAACGAGTCAACTAACACACCAAAAATATTATGCCGGGGTTCAGAATGCTTGCCTTCATGGTGTGGAAAAGCAGGGTGCACTCCAAAACTTTTGAAAGTTTTCTTCTCTCTCTCCAAAGTCCTATTTTAAATAAATTTGAATTAACACAAAAATACAAAACAGCACAAAAAAGGTGTTTGAAAATTTTTCAAATAAATCTTAAAATAAACTAGATAGAATTTGAGGAAGGTAGGAAAAAGAATCAATTCATTTGGAGTTGTATTCAAAAAGTTATAGGCAGTCAAAGTTGTGGTCAAAATCTGTTTTTAAATAAAACAGAAAAGAAAACGCTTCGAACGGGATTACGCTTTCGCACAGAGAAGGCGTACCTGAGCCTTTACGTCTCCACTTATCCAGCGTGGCTGGCGCGTGAGTCACCGACAGTCGGCCCGCCTGGCCCACTGGTCAGGTTTGACTGGTCCACGCGCGCGTCGTCTCCCCCTGACCGAACAGAGGCGGAGCTCTGGCGAGGCTCGCCGGCGAATGGCGGCGTCCCTCGGTGATCTGAGCGCATGGGTGCGCTCAGGACGTCGAGACGAACTCGGGGGTACCCGCCATGGTCGCCGACATGGATGGAGTTGCCCACAGGGTGTTTGACAAAATGCCAGAGGCATCTAGGCAGTACGTGGAGTGGCCAAAACTTCCAGAGTGGGGTCTCTTTAGATGCATAAGAGGGTGGTAGGGTCATTTGGACAAAAGGAGAAACTTGCTAGTGCAAGTTTTACAAAACTTCAATTCTGGACAGGAGATAGATGGCATCATTTCATGAACTAAAAATGATCCAATAAGTGCATGCTCCTGGACTTAGGGGTTTTGCAGGGAGGACTATAAGCAGGAGAAAGCACAAGGTCATTGGAGCAAAAATAAATAGGGTTGCAGTAGAAATCACAAGGCTGGACCAGAATGAAAAAGAGGTTGATTCACTCAAAATTTTCAAAGAACAGCACTAGGTTTTTGCATAAAGTTGAATCATATGCTACTACCAACATCCCATAATTTTGGTGGAGGCTAGAAAGAAATATTTAAAAGGGTTGTAGTGCAAAATTGCACTCTGGACCAGAGAAGAAAAATTGAGTGCAGAGCTCAAAATATTTCATGAATAAAAGATATTTTTGTATAAAAGTGATTTAAAAACATCACATGACATCTACAAATTTTGGTTGGAATTTTAGGTGAATTTATCAAATGGTTGTAGTTCAATTATGGCCATATAACCTTGAAAAACCATTTTTCAAGAAAATAAAGATCAAGAAAATTAATTATGTAATTAGTTATACTGATAAAAGAAAAGTTTTTCCTTGAGTGGTTAAACAAGTCCAAAAACATATTTGAAAAGTTCTCATTTTAGGGAACACCTCAATGATAATAAGAAAGGAAATGTTTAAAAAAATCAAAAGGGAGTCCAAAAAAATCAAAGTTTTTTAATTCCTGGCAAAAAATTTAATTTAATAAAACAAGGCCAAAAATTTGGGGTGTCACAACACTACCCCCCTTAAGAAAAATCTCGTCCTCGAGATTTGTTCAAAGTTGTTTTAAGAAAAACTATATGCAATAAAAATGTGGCTACAGTGAGAGGGCAATAAGTGGTGAAAAACCACAGTGTGAAAACTGGTGCTGCGTGGAAAAATCTACGGTTCGGGACAAAAACGTGAGATTTCTACGTTGGACGCAGTAAATTTAGAATAAATTCTAAATCTTATAATACGCTGGTCGTACCCGAGAGCACAGTGCTCTCTCTGGCCGACAGGTGGACCCGGGGCCCACTGTCAGCCTCTTCTTCTCCCTCTGGTTCTCTCTTCTTCCTCTCTCCCGCGCGCTTTCCCGCGCTTTCTCCACCGGCGATGTCTAGCGCGTAGGGCATCTAGGCCGTACCGCGGTAGTGCGCGGCGTGCTAGCTGTCGGTGCAGCGTGCACTCACCTCGCGGGCCAGCGTGCTGTCGGCACTGCTCGCGGATTCGTCTCTGAACACCGGCGATCGGCGACGAGTGGCGTTGGTGGACTTCGCCCACCGTACACCGAGCTCGAGCTATAAAACGGCCGGGGTGCCCCTCTCTTCTTCCTCACACCTGGCCTCACTTCTCCTCCTCCTTCTTCCTTCATTACTGCTTACAAAAGCTCGGGTTAGGCTCTAATGGCGGAGGCGATGCCGGACTGGTTTGCGATCCTGATATGCGGAGGGCTGGCGACACTGCTGGGGCTCTCCGTGCTTCTGTGCGCGATGATCCTCGACGATCGTCGCGACGCTGCTGCTCGGGTGTTGGCTCTCCGCGGTGGTGGTGATCACGAGGAGTAGATGGGGTGTGCCAGGTGCTAACTGTTGTTAGGGGGTGATTAGCTGGATGTAACACCGTTGCAAAGTTTTGCAAACAGTGTATGTGTTCGAAAGATTATGGTTGTGAGTCTGCTGCCGTGGTGCTGTGTGAAATTAATTAATCCACGTCGTGAGAAGGTGCAGATGTAGCAACTCGGGGAAAAGAAATCTCACTCCAGGATTTTACGAGGGAAAAACAGTTAATTTAAAGGAGCATAAACCACAACAAAAACTACACACATTAGTAGAAGCCAAATAATTGACTCGCCGTACTAACTCAGGGTATCACGCATAAGTCACACACATAAATAAAATGTTGTAATAATGAACACCGCAGCGACGTCTAAAATGGAAACGGTAACTGGCGGGGTCCCTAGAAAACGTCTCCGGTACTGGGATACACTCCTCTTCTATCGGGGAAAGTGGATTGACCAGTCGATGCACGTGTCTCTCCTGGTCGGGCCTTAGTGCTCTGCCGATGGCGATCTGAGGATTTAAATCTGCGAGGCTTTGGAGATAACCCATCACACGTTGGGTTAAACGCTCTTGAGCGATGACGTACTGGACAAGGTTGGCCAGGACTGGGTCTCTCTCAATGCGTCCACCGGGAAAAGATGTCACCCCTCCGGGTGCTGCACGGCTCGGGAAGTAATAATACCCTCGTTCACTGGCATAGGGTACCGCGAATCGAAGGCGAGCAAGCGCTTCGTATGCAACAGCTTCTATGGCCATATGTGGGGTTGGCATAGATTTCCCCACGAAGGAGACCTCCGTTGGATCTTGGTTTGAGTTTACGGGAGGGATGTGTACTGCTACCCAATATCTCGAGGTGGAAGGGGTAATTCTCGATTTGAACAGCTCGTACTGGGGTGGCTGGGTAGCGCCCATGGTACTGCAGGTAAAATCCCGCAATATCTTGACAAAACTACCCGGGGTTGCATCTAGGGTTCTCAGGTAAATGCTAGGGCTCGGCATGGCAAGAAATGGCTGTGAGGGTGGTGCACAAGGTGAGAGGTGCTTGGCAAGGTCACGCGGTGGCCTTTTTATAGCACCGGAGCTGGGTCATTTTTACCGAGGTGAATGGTAAAGAAAAAATTTCAGCTCTGTTCCAAGGGTCGGGGTCAAGCCACAGATTCACACATTTCACTATAGTGATGTGTTACTGTGGGGTTGACGGGGTGATTTTTGGTAACTGTGTCCGGGATAGAAATCTTATACTGCATACTGGCGTATCCAGGCAAGGCTACTATTAAAACAGAGGCACGACAACAGGCGGCATTTAATTACAAGGCCACACGATTACAAAGCGAGGGTACACTGGGACTCGATACGACTCGGGTGACTTAGTCTACCTCGTTTACATCCAAGCGGGCGTGCCTTGAGGCTCCTCCACGGGTCTCGTCGTCGGAATTAGCTGGAGTGGGTTGAGGGGCTGCAGGCTCGGGGTAGCGATGAGGACTATCTCGGGGATTGTTGGCCACAACCCCGTTGGAGTGTGCTCCCAATATGCGACGAAGCACTTCTGGGGTTATCGCAGCACCTTGGCCGATGGCTGGGGCAGGCCTCAGGGACTCGATCGGGTGTCCAAATAGCATGACTGGGTTGTCGGCGTTGGGCTCGTTCTCTTCTCTCGCCGGGGCTCGACGAACCAGCTCTCCACGAGCTGCGATTAGATCAATAGAGATTTGATCACACAGTTCCTCTAGTGCACTTACATAGCGCACTAGGTGCAACAATGCAGGATCTGTCTCGTGATCTCCGTTGGCAACTTGGGGTGGTCTACCATACCCTTCACGTCTGGAGTAGTAGTGGAACGAGCGACAGTTAACTCTGGGCGACAAGTGCCAGAGATGAACTATAGCCTCTCGAGCAGCTAGTTGGATGGCTTGAGGTTCAAAGGAAGTTGTCCTTCCGGTGAACCTGTAGGGGCGCTCGGGCTCTAGACCCCTACCGTAGATGTGTACAGTGGCCCAGAATTGACGGTTCTCACCGCTCATGGGTCCTTGGTACACAACATATTCTGGGGGCTCTTCTAACGCATAGGCACGACGGGTGAGGTTTGCGAGTATGGTCACAAAGCCTCCAAGGTTGGTTGCCGTGGTCTCATTGTGCACGACAGGGCCAGGCATTGTAGCTTAGTTTGGGGTAGAGGCTGTGCTGTGCTGTGTTGGGGCTAGTGTGCCCCTTTTTATAGGAAAAGGGGACGGGGTCTTCCTTCGCACGTTTGTGAGAAAGGACTGTTTAGGGGCCGGTCACTGGCGCATGAGCGACAGGTTAGGTTGATAGGTTGGGCACCGACTGCTAAAAGGTGTTGGGTCACTGTGTGGCTATCTTGCACGAGAAGCTTG
The DNA here is from genome assembly GCF_056163025.1 of Triticum urartu. Taxonomy (NCBI): domain Eukaryota; kingdom Viridiplantae; phylum Streptophyta; class Magnoliopsida; order Poales; family Poaceae; genus Triticum; species Triticum urartu. The sequence goes on from NC_141876.1 coordinate 132,797,425, forward strand.
GATGGGGTTTGGTTATGGTTTGGTGGGTTGGTTTGCCTAAGTTTATAGACCCGGCTAAGATAGGATTAGCCAATGGTCAGCCTGGCTCTGATACCAAGTCTGTCACGACCGGGTTTTCCGGGTATAAATTTCCAGAAAAAGACCGTCGTGCTCATCAGCCCCAGGATTACTGTTAGCTGATGAGGCTCCAACTTGATACAGAAATTCCAAGCAAAATACAAATATGTAGTACAAGACCATTCTGGCCTGTGAGTACAACAAATGGTTCTCTAGTGGTCGATGGCGGAAGCGGTTTGTGAGTCGTCAGTGTCTATGGGACTCCATTTCCCACAGGAACAGCTGACCAGGTTAACTCCTATCTTCGCGAGGCTGCTATCACCGTTGCTTAGTTTCCGGGGCTGTCATCGCGTCGCTCCTCTCCGTGCAAGAAAATCTGGCCAAGACAATAGCCAGGGACAAGCCAGTGAGTACTTTGAATGTACTCGCAAACATTAAGAACGCAGGTATAATATAATTGATAATCATGCACTGAAAAATTCCATGATCACATCGTCGGTCATAAATAAAACATCTTTTATGCATGCAAGCAGGTTATTTTCATGCAACACGAATAAGCAGTAATAGAGTGGGAATAAATTGCCACGGTCGGGCGTCTGAGCGACACCACATAAAGGGCTTTAGAAGAAATGCCACAGTCGGGCGTCTGAGCGACACCGCATAAAGGGCTTTAAAAGAAATGCCACAATCGAGCGTCTGAGCGACACCACATAAAGGGCTTATAAGAGAAATGCCACAGTCGGGCGTCTGAGCGACACCACATAAAGGGCTTTAAAATAAATGCCACAGTCGGGCGTCTGAGCGACACCACATAAAGGGCTCATAAAATAAATGATCACAATGAATATCCAGGAGGTAGAACCGTCCTAGGGATACTCGATAATGCAAATAATGCAACGGGTTAGTCCATCACAAAATAATAATCATGGTCCTCACAAGTAACTAGTCGGTATCCAAGTTTGGTTTAACAATTTCACCTCCGAAGACCGACACTAAGACCAACACTTGACACATCCCAGACTGTAATCCTTAACCATGGACACGGCTATTCGAATAGGTTTTAATCTCTGCATAGGGTGTACTCTTTACCCACGAGTAACGGATTCCTTTAGTCCATCGGGACTAATTCCGTCTACGGCCTTTTAGTTGAAAACACGCCTAACTTGCACACACCAGCTTAACTCATCGGTGTCTGGAATCACCCACGACACTTGTTAAGCAAAACTCTAAGTGGGGAGGCTACAACCTCACGTAGCATGGGATTAAATTTATATCGCGCGCTCTAAGGGGTGGCCTCCCCTCTCGGTCCCAACAGGAAACACCCATGCCCCCGGACCAGGTGGCCTGCCTACCGGCTACAACCGGTATCTTCCACCATGGCCTCTCTGTACGGTGTGTGCTTGATAGGGGTTGACGACTTACTGAACCGTACCCTACCTGCGGCAGGGACAAGTGGTAGTACGAGGCAAGTATGGGGGTTACTGGAACAAGACTCGGTCTACGGTCGACTCAGGAGGTTTATAAATTCCCTGCATGACATGTATAACAAATATATTTCAACCAACAAAATCACCACTCAATATACCTTACCATGCCATACCGGACATAACCGTCCCGACGGGGACCGGCGACAAGCTCACTCCTACCCAAGGCACAGGCTTTCCCAGATTCCTTTTCGGCATGCATGCAAGGCACATGAGGATGATTACCATCACAAGTATATTCATTTCCAATAGCAAGGAAATCACTAATATGCCTTCATGAAAATGATCACGTCGCCACATAAAATAACGAGTCCTCCGAAATGAGATGGTGTTATAAACGAGTCAACTAACACACCAAAAATATTATGCCGGGGTTCAGAATGCTTGCCTTCATGGTGTGGAAAAGCAGGGTGCACTCCAAAACTTTTGAAAGTTTTCTTCTCTCTCTCCAAAGTCCTATTTTAAATAAATTTGAATTAACACACAAATACAAAACAGCACAAAAAAGGTGTTTGAAATTTTTTCAAATAAATCTTAAAATAAACTAGACAGAATTTGAGGAAGGTAGGAAAAAGAATCAACTCATTTGGAGTTGTATTCAAAAAGTTATAGGCAGTCAAAGTTGTGGTCAAAATCTGTTTTTAAATAAAACAGAAAAGAAAACGCTTCGAACGGGATTACGCTTTCGCACAGAGAAGGCGTACTTGAGCCTTTACGTCTCCACTTATCCAGCGTGGCTGGCGCGTGAGTCACCGACAGTGGGCCCGCCTGGCCCACTGGTCAGGTTTGACTGGTCCACGCGCGCGTCCTCTCCCCCTGACCGAACAGAGGCGGAGCTCCGGCGAGGCTCGCCGGCGAATGGCGGCGTCCCTCGGTGATCTGAGCGCATGGGCGCACTCAGGAGGTCGAGACGAACTCGGGGGTACCCGCCATGGTCGCCGACATGGACGGAGTTGCCGGCGACGAGCTTTGCGGCGGAGATGGCTTCGGGGGCGAAGTGAGTTTGGGGCTGCGGTGGTTCCCGATCAAAATCGAGCAGGGGAACGAGTTCACGGGAGGATGAGAAAGTTCCTGGTGAAGAGAACGGGGAGAGGGAGGCCCTGGTGGTGCCGGAATGGCCGGGGCAGTGGCGGCGGCTGCGGTTGCCGGAGATGGGGAAGGAGACCTCCCCGGGTCGAATGCGAGCTAGGGGAGCGCCATTGGGGTGGCTTGAGGTTGCCTGCGTGCTCGGGGGAGTTCGGGGACCTCCTTTTATAGCGCGACGAGGTCGGTTCCGCGGCGGTGGATGAGGATGCCGGCGAACCGCCTCTCTGTAGCTTGCAGGGCGATGTGGAGGCGACGAGAGCTAGCCGACGAGCGAGGAGATAAGCTCCTGCAGCTCCCAGGGGCAGGTGGCGAGCCGGGGTGGCTTGGGCGGCGCTGCCCATGGCGGTGGCGGATGCGGCCGCGGGCATGCCACCAAGCGGCTCTGACGGCGGTGCTGCAGGGCACCAGGGCCTGCTTGGCGTGTTGCGGTGAGGAGGATAGCGAGTGGCGTGGCTCTGCAGAGCGGGCCAAAACCAGGGGGCAGCGTGTCGGCTCGGGCGCGGTTCGTGCAATACGCGCGCTCTGCTCGCGGCCAGAGCACGCACTGAACGTGCTCGACGAAATGCTAAAGCATGCTAGAGGTCGCAAGAGAGGCTGGTAAGGGACAGGGCTAGGTTAGGGTTAGTGATAAGGTGAATGGACATGCTGGTCTGGTCAGAAGATCAAGTTCATAACACAAACTTACAATCGTGCCAAATCTGTTCATGCCCACAGGGTGTTTGACAAAATGCCAGAGGCATCTAGGCAGTACTTGGAGTGGCCAAAACTTCCAGAGTGGGGTCTCTTTAGATGCATAAGAGGGTGGTAAGGTCATTTGGACAAAAGGAGAAACTTGCTAGTGCAAGTTTTACAAAACTTCAATTCTGGACAGGAGATAGATGGCATCATTTCATGAACTAAAAATGATCCAATAAGTGCATGCTCCTGGACTTAGGGGTTTTGCAGGGAGGACTATAAGCAGGAGAAAGCACAAGGTCATTGGAGCAAAAATAAATAGGGTTGTAGTAGAAATCACAAGGCTGGACCAGAATGAAAAAGAGGTTGATTCACTCAAAATTTTCAAAGAACAGCACTAGGTTTTTGCATAAAGTTGAATCATATGCTACTACCAACATCCCATAATTTTGGTGGAGGCTAGAAAGAAATATTTAAAAGGGTTGTAGTGCAAAATTGCACTCTGGACCAGAGAAGAAAAATTGAGTGTAGAGCTCAAAATATTTCATGAATAAAAGATATGTTTGTATAAAAGTGATTTAAAAACATCACATGACATCTACAAATTTTGGTTGGAATTTTAGGTGAATTTATCAAATGGTTGTAGTTCAATTATGGCCATATAACCTTGAAAAACCATTTTTCAAGAAAATAAAGATCAAGCAAATTAATTATGTAATTAGTTATACTGATAAAAGAAAAGTTTTTCCTTGAGTGGTTAAACAAGTCCAGAAACATATTTGAAAAGTTTTCATTTTAGGGAACAACTCAATGATAATAAGAAAGGAAATGTTTAAAAAATCAAAAGGGAGTCCAAAAAAATCAAAGTTTTTTAATTCCTAGCAAAAAATTAATTTAATAAAACAAGGCCAAAAATTTGGGGTGTCACAGTTTCCGGCCACCCCGAGCTCCACCTCTGCCACCAAACGACGCGGCTTGCTCCCAGCTACGCGTAGATGCTCTCCGCCGCCCATTTGGTCGCCGGAGCACGAAACCCGCACTGCCCCACTGCGTCTGGCCTCGCCGGCGGCTAAACGGCAGCGAGTTTGACCTCGTTTGACCCTGGTTGACCCCGTGTGGGCCCAGGTTGACTCCCCCTGAGTCTATGACAAGTGGGACCGCTCTACTGATTAACTTAGATTAGCACTAACTAAATTTAGTTAGTTAATTAACTACTGACACGCGGGTCCCACTGGTCAGCTTTGACCTGGATCGGCCCCGTTGACCACTGACGTCACCCTGATGCAATGCTGACGCATTAATTCAATTACTGGAATTATCCTTATACAGGAAATTCCAGAAAATACTACAAACTTCAAAAATTCATAACTTTTAATCTGTAACTCCAAATGCAAAGATTTATATATGAAATTTGATCAGAAAAATTCAATATTTCCATATGCCATGGTTTCATGCATGACAAAACACTTTAACCTTGTTTTTTAGGTGAAACAAGCTAATGCACTTATATGGCTTAAGAACATAAGCTTCCATTTGAATCCTTGATTCAAATAGACTCAAACCAACTTGTTTCACAATGCATTAGCCAAGACACCTCATATTGCCATGTCATAGCATGCATCATATTATTGCATATTGCCATGTGATGATTGTGTTCTGTGGTGTCTTTCGTGGTAGGTTCTGCCTCCGAGGATATTTCCGAGTATCCAACTGAAGGGCAGTACCCTACTACTACTCCATCAGGCAAGCAGCCCCATTGATCATATCGATACAATCCCATGTTCTCGCTCCTGCTCTCATTTACTACATTAAGACAACAACGTTTCAAACTTCTGTGAGCTGCGGTAGTTGAACCCTTATCCTCTGCATGACCTATCATTGCCACAGTAACTAGATGAAACCCACTAGCATGTGTAGGAGTTGATTGAGCCATGTATGTGTTTCCTACCTTGCTATGCCTGCTATGCTTAGAGTTGTGTCAGGTCTGGTTCATCTGGGTGATGGGCTAGAGTGAAATGATTATGTAGGTAATGTGAGGGATGTGTTGAACATGATTTGGTAAAGGTATCGATGAGAGGCCATGTAGGAGTACATGGTGGGTTGTTTCATGGAGGTCGTCCCTAAGAACTGACATCTGTATGCGTGATTTAAGATTCAGCTACTACCACACATTGGGCCCTGAAATATGACCCCGCTCGACTTACTGACCCCTCTCGTCCTCTGTCCAGGAGTTGCAACTAGTTTCTAGTGTTTATAGGTTATGTGTTGGCGGTTGTGCATAGCGCTGACCCTAGGGGTGGGCTATGATGCGGTAGATACACCATGGCCGGGTATGCCGGGCGCCCGTTTGGCGTCTCGGGACCCTGTACACATCGTTTGGGGCCGTTGAGGACACCCCGGCCGGATTTCCTTGCGGATGGAACCCGAATAGGCGATAAACCTGGACTAGAGACTTGTGCGGTTAGTCAGGTCGTGGTCTACACCCACGTCGGCTTTCGCTTGAAGTCTGCCGAGCACATGTCGTGTGCAGACGCTAAGTGGTGGAAATATGTGTGACGAAGTACACCCCTGCAGGGTATAAAACTATTCGAATATCCGCTTCTGCGGTAAAGGACTACTTGGTCGCCTATACAGTTCATAGACAAGTTAATGGTTACTAATAAAAGACTCAAGATAAGTGTGAGTACCGAGGATGGCCCTCTCATAGGATGACGAGGGAGGATCCTCGGTGGAGTATTGTGTTGGTGATTAGTGGACTCGTGTGCGAAAACTATTTTACAAGTGCTGTCTTGTAGGATAGCTTAGCCAAGAGTCAAAGCTGGCTTGCTGCAATAACTCCACCACCTTCTTGAGAATGAGCATGTATAGTAGGATCTGTTGTAAGACTTGCTGAGTACCTTTGTACTCATGTTGCTTTAATTACTGTTTTCAGACGACAGCACCGCCCCCTCCGATGGGTTTTACGTAGACCTCGACATCGATGAGTGACTTGCCACCCAGGTGGTGATTCTGGCCATGGAGGGCCCTATGTAGATAGACAAGCTTCGTCAAGCCTTCTTTCTTTCTAGTGTCTGTACTCAGACTAATTTGCTTCTGCATGTGCTTGTATACTTGTATGACTTGAGTGTCGGGTCATGTGACCCCTACCTGTATGAACATGTTATGTATGGCTCTCCGGAGCCTTTAAATAAAGTATTTTGAGTTGTAGAGTTTTGTTGTGATGCCATGTTGTATTTACACATATCGAGCATATTGTGTGTATGATTGAAATGCTTGGTATGTGTGGGATCCGACAATCTAGTTGTTTATCCTTGGCAGCCTCTCTTATGGGGAAATGTAGTCTAGTGCTTCCATGAGCCATAGTAGTCTGCTACAGCCCGGTTCACCGGAGTCCTGCTAGCCCAGCACTACTGCTCAGGACACTTAACTGGCCGACATGTGTTTCACTTCGTTCCTGTGTCTGTCCCTTCGGGGAAATGTCACGCTGTGACATCCGGAGTCCTGCCTAGCCTGCTACAGCCCGGGTTCCCGGAGTCCTGTTAGCCCAGTGCTACAGCCCGGATTCACACACTGCTGGCCGACATGTTCGATGTGATTCATGTATGCCTGTCCCATAGGTTAGTGCCACTTTGGGTTCACGACTAGCCATGTCGGCCCGGGTTCTCTGTCATATGGATGCTAGCGACACTATCATATACGTGAGCCAAAAGGCGCAAACAGTCCCGGGCCATGGTAAGGCAACACCCATGGGAATACCATGCGTGAGGCCACAAAGTGATATGAGGTGTTACCGGCTAGATCGATGTGACTTGGAATCGGGGTCCTGACACGGCATTTGAAGCGTTTTGGCCTAGGTAACCCGGAACGACTCTGCCTGAACCCGTTGTGTTGCAGCGTCCAAAGCGGCTCGTTCTGTTGCCATCCTAGTGTTCTCAGCATTAAACTCCTCCTTGGCTTGAGCTATCTCATCTCGTAGCTTCGCAACATCCACCTTATGATGCGCCTGATTTTCTGGTGTCACTTCTGCAGCCAATAAGGTCGCCAAAGCCTCCAAGAGCTCAGATAACACTTGAGCCGGTGGGTGCACAGAGCCGCTCGCCCTGGCCGTTGCTGCAGCCGTTGAACTGGAGGTCATAGCCTCAGCAGTCGTCGAATTGAGCACCGGTTGGGTGCCGGCCATGAAGATCGCAACCCTGTTCGGTGGCTCATAGGGGTCCGGATTAATGTTGCCATCAGAACAGCCCCCAAGCCCACAATCTTGCAATTGATATATGGAATTGGTCTCGTCGGTTGAGGACTCATCACTAGAATAGATGGTCGTCTCTCCATCGGACATAGATCCTTCCTCAAGATCCACTCCATGAGAAAACCCCACAAAATCATGCTTCACAACGGCTTGAACCTTGGTGGGTCGTGCACGCTGAGCCGTCTCGACGATGTCGGTGTAGGTGTCCGGCTCAGGCTCCGACTCACCGATCTTGCCGATGAAGACATGGATTCCGCCGAAGGGGACCCGGTACCCATACTCGATTGAGCCGGCGTCGGGGCCCCAACCAGCGTCGTCGATGTAGAGCTTGCCGCGACGGCTTTTAGTCATCCGGCTGATGGCGTATCCCTCGATCCCTGTGAAGCTGCCCTTCAAGAACTCGAAACCACCGTGCGCTGGCCCCACGGTGGGCGCCAACTGTCGTGGACTTAACATGATAGATGCCCTAGCAAAAGGACTTAGGTGTGGAGCCATCGCAGCTAGGTTAGCTCAAAGGGATTAAACGGGACAAAGGACATAAAGAGTTTACCCAGGTTCGGCCCCTGCTCAACGAGATAAAATCCTACTCCTGCTTAGGTTGTATTGCTTGGGTTTCGATTACCAGGGAGTGATTACACTTTACCTAGTTCTCGATTAGTTGTTTCTTGAGTTAACCCACCGTCGGGTCACCCCTTTATATACATGCTGATGCCCGATGGCTTACAGAGTCCGGCAGGCTCACACAAACATGACCGGCTCGGTTTCCACTAAGCTTGCCTTACAATACAAGTTAAACATATGCCGGCTCATCCCTTTGGGCTTTAAGTCGCCTCTAGGTCTTAGGCCTTCAATGAGCCTGCTTCATGAACTGCCATCTTCATGTTTTTTTGGGCCTCGTCGGGCTTCTTCATCTTTAAACCGCCAACGGCGTGACCCGGCCCCTCCTAGGCGGGTCATATCCAATAGTCATATCCCCAACAGTTTGAGTGTGATCTTCCTTGCCTACTTTATCATGATGGCTAGTTCTTCATCTACTACTTATAACCCTGAAAATGAAGTTCTCGATTTTAAGCAAAGGGGAGGGGAGAATTTAAAAGATGCTTGGTCTAGAATTTGCGATGCTCATAATAGATCTATTCGTAAGCAATCTACTACTACTCTCCTTCGTAGCTTTTATGTGGGAATTACTACTTGGTATAGATTTGTTCTTGATACTATCGCCGGAGGGAATTTCTTGATTGCCCCCCTTTGGATACTTTTAATGGTATGGGAAATTTAGTGGGATCACCACCTATCATTATTAATGAAACGGGTTTAACTCTTGAGCATGTTATGCAAAGGCTAGATGCTATTGAAAAGAAAATGCTCACTGAAGAACATATTGAAAATTTGGATAAAAGTATGCATAATTTTGCTAATAAGATTGGGTTAAAAGCATGAGATGCTCTCAAATTATTAAGGGAAAAGGAACCCATAGCTAACGAGAGGGTAGAAGAGAGCCCCGCCAGAATTGATAAATTGGAAGCAATTTTTAGTAACATGAGCTCAGCTTTTTCTTCCATTAAAACTATTGAAAAAACTCCTACTAGTAAGAATTTCAAGTCTACACATGTTCCTAAGAACAAGGGTGCCACTTCCAGTAGCAACGTTGAAGATCTTAAAAGGATTAGGGTTCACCAAAATTTAGTATATTTGATTATGGAACCAATCTATAAAAATACTTCTTTTGACTTTGTTCCAATGAATTTGATTATCAAAAAAATATGCTAGATTATGGTTGTGTGATTGAGGAGTTGGAAACCAAACATGACAATACTTTAATCTTTGCATTATGCCTATCTAGGGGCATAAAACGATATAGCTTGTTGGGAGGCAACCAAGTGAATAAAAATTTTTTTTGTGTTTTTTCTATTCTTGAGTGTTTGCACAATTATGCTACTATTATGATTGTGTTTTTATGTTTTAATTAGTGTTTGTGCCAAGTAAAGCCTTTGGGATCATGTTGGGTGATACTTGATTTGATCTTGTTGAAAAACAGAAACTTTTGCGCCCAGTAGCAGAATTGTTAAAAATCATAGAAGCATGATAAAATTCTATTTTTTTTACATAGGATCGATATATAAATTGCCTACGTTTTCCTAAGTTTTCAGAATTTTTGGCATTACAGAAGTATGGACAAAGTCTATATTAGTATAGACTGTTCAGTTTTTGACAGATTATGTTTTCGTTGCATTGTGTGCTTATTTTGATGAATCTATGGATTGTATCGGGGGGTATAAGCCAGGGAAAAGTTAGAATACAGTAGGTATAATGTAATAATACAATATGAATGGGTTTTCAATAGTACTTAGAGTGGTGATTTGCTTTATTATACTAACAGATTTCACGAAGATTTTGTTGAGTTTTGTGTGTGATTGAAGTTTTCAAGTTTTGGTGAGATCACGATGGATGAAGGAATAAGGAGTGCAAAGAACTTAAGCTTGGGGGTGCCCATGGCACCCCAAGGTAATATTCAAGGAGAACCAAGCAACTAAGCTTGGGGGTGCCCATGGCACCCCAAGGTAATATTCAAGGAGAACCAAGCAACTAAGCTTGGGGATGCCCCGGAAGGCATCCCCTCTTTCTTCTAACAACCATCGGTAATTTTACTTGGAGCTATATTTTTATTTGTCACATATCATGAGTTTTTCTTGGAGCGTCTTTTATTATATGAGTCTTTGCTTTTTAGTTTGTCGCAATCATCCTTGTTGGACACACCTATTTGAGAGAGCCATAATTTTTCTATGATTTGTTAGAATTGCTCTGTGTGCTTCACTTAAATTTTTTGAGCTATGGAATTGCTCTAGTGCTTCACTTACATCTTTTTGAGCATGGTGGTGCTTAATTTTTTTTGAAGAAATACTATCATGCTTCACTTATATTATTTGGAGAGATGAAAATTGTTATGCTCATGTTCTTCACTTAAATTTATTTGAGCTTGTCATAAGCATTGGCAATATATTAAACTAGTCCTAAAGTGATAGATATTCAAGAGGGATATAATAAAAACTTTCATGAAAATCATTGGACATTATAAACTTGACTCTTTGTAATAGTTTTGAGATATGATGTTAGTAATGCGAGTCATGTTGGTGAGTAATTATGCTTTAGTAAGAATATTGGTGTTAACGTTTGTGATTCCCTAAGCAAGCACGAAAGTCAATAGTTATGCAATGAAATTGCATCCTACTTGCGGTGCATTATTCGGTGTTAGTTATGCTTAATGCTCGTCTATGAGAAGTTTTGTTTCTTGGTTGGTTGCTTCTCAATCTTTTTGCTAGCCTTTCCTTGCACTAAGTGGGAATACTACTTGTGCATCCAAAATCCTTAAACCCAATTATGCCATATGAGTCCACCATATCTACCTATATGCGGTATTTTCATGCCGTTCTAAGTAAATTTGTATATGTCATCTCTAATTTTCAAAATGAATTTCCTTTTTGTGTGGCCGTACCGCTCATGAAGCAGTAGGGGGTGACCAATATTTTTCCATGCTAGATGTGTTATTCTAAAGATGAGTGTTTATTCACTTGTCATTGCACGAGAGTGTGGCGGTAATAGGGATGCCCAGTCCCGAAATGAAAAAGAAATTTACCTTATGTTGTAAAATAATAAATCCCTTGGAAAGGGTTGGTATGGAAGGCAGCCGTGGATACAGCTAGCCATGGATTGTGAAAGAATGGTGGAAAAAGGAATAAACTTTATTTTATGTTTGGGAACCGCCTATGATGTACCTAATATGGAAAGTATTGGGAATTACTCGGTCATTTTTATTGACGGTAAAAGCATGCCTCTCAAATATTTATCTCTCAATTTAAACTTTGAGCTCTAGCACCTCTACAAATCTCTACTTCCCTCTGCGAAGGGCCTATCTATTTACTTTTATGCAATTTTTATTTTTATTTGAGTCTCCATCTTCTCTTATAAAGCACCAACTAGGGAGCACTATGATCATACTTGTGCATTGGATGTAGCTAATATTCGAGTGTGTTTCATGAATGGATCAATGATTGAGCATGATGGACTAGGAATAACTTTCTTTAGTGTTGATATTTTGAAAGACAGGGTTACTTGTTGATATACTTGAGTATTGAAGTCTTCATGTCAAATATAGACTATTGCTTTGAACCATCTAAAAGTCCTAATGTCCATGCTACAAAAGAAAAGAATATGTGATGGACATGTTAGGCAACATTCCACATATTTTTTTTGTTTTTATCATTTACCTACTCGAGGACGAGCAGGGATTAAGCTTGGGGATGCTGATACGTCTCCAATGTATCTATAATTTTTTATTATTCCATGTTGTTATATTATCATTCTTGGATGTTTTACATTCATTTTATAACAACTTCATATCATTTTTTGGGACTAACCTATTGACATAGTGCCCAGTGCCAGTTCTGTCTTTTGCTTGTTTTTTACTTCACTGAAAATCAGTACCAAACGAGTCCAAATGCCACGAAACTTTTTGGAGATTTCTTTTGGACCAGAAGACAACTTGGGAGCCAAGGAAGCATTAGAGGGGAGACCCATGGGGCCCACAACCCACCAAGGCGCGCTAGAGGCCCCTAACATGCTCAAGTGGGTGGTGGTGCCCACGGGAGTCCTTTCGACTGCCTCTCAGCTTTATAAATTCCCAAATATTCCAGAAACCCTAGAGGAGTCAATGAAACACAATTCCAGCCACCGCAAGTTCGAGGACCATGAGATCCAATCTAGAACCATTTTCCGGCACCTTGCCGGAGGGGAACACGATCACAAAGGAGTTCATCATCCTCATTGGTGCTCATTCGATGATGCCTGAGTAGTTTTCCATGGACCTCTGGGTCCATAGGCAGTAGCTAGATGGCTTCTTCTCTCTTTTTGATTCTCAATACAACGTTCTCCTCGATGTTCTTGGAGATCTATTTGATGTAATGACTTTTTGCGATATGTTTGTTGGGATCAGATGAATTGCGAGTTTATGATCAGATCTATCTATGAATATTTTATGAGTATTCTTTGATCTCTTATATGCATGATTATTATAGCCTCGTATTTCTTCTCCGAAACTTTGGTTTAGTTAGGCTAATTTAATTGATTTTTCTTGCAATGGGAAGAGGTGATTTGTGATAGGTTCGATCTTTCGGTGCTCAATCTTAGTGACAGAAGAAGACATGACATGCATGTATCGTTGCTACTAAGGATAAAAAGATGGGATCTAATTCCTACGTGAATAGATCTTGTCTACATCATGTCATCATTCTTATTGCATTACTCCGTTTCCCCATGAACTTAATACACTAGATGCATGCTCGATAGCGATCGATGTGTGGAGTAATAGTAGTAGATGCATAACCATTTCGGTCTAGTAATCTTGGACGTGATGCCTATATACATGATCATTGCCTTGGACATCGTCATAATTATTTGCTCTTCTATCAATTGCCCAACAGTAATTTCTTTACCCACCGTAGGCTATTTTATCGAGAGAAGCCACTAGTGAAATCTATGTCCCGGGGTCTATTTTCTATCATATTGTTTTCAGATCTATTATTCCAAAAACCCAAAAATACCTTGCTGCACTTTTTCTTTATTTATTTTATTCCGTGTTTTTGTTAGATCTATTTATCGAATCTCATACAATTCAATCTATCTCAATACGGAGGAGGGATTGACAACCCCTCTTACACGTTGGGTTGCAAGTATTTGTTCTTTGTGTGCAGATACCGTTTACATAGTGTTGCTTGGTTCTCCTACTGGATTGATAACCTTGGTTTCATAACTTAGGAAAATGTTGGGGAACATAGCATGAAATTTCAAAAAGATCCTATGCTCACGCAAGATCTATCTGGGAGATGCATAGCAACGAGAGGGGAGAGTGTGTCCACGTACCCTCATAGACCGAAAGTGGAAGCGTTTGGCAACGCGGATGATGTAGTCGAACTACTTATAGCTCCGACCGACCAAGTACCGGGCGTACGGCACCTCCGAGTTCTGCACATGTCTGGCGCGATGACATCCCTCGCCTTCTTTATCCAGCAAGGTGTCGAGGAAGTAGATGAGTTCCGTCAGCACGACGGCGTGGTGACGGTGATGGTGAAGTGATTCTCATAGGGCTTCGCCTAAGCACCGCAAAACTATGTCCGGGGTGTAAACTATGGAGGGGGGCGCCACACACGGCTAACGATTGTTGTTGTGTGTTCCAGGCGCCCCCTCCCCACGTATATATAGGTGGGAGGGGGAGGGGAGAAGCCATGGGGCGCCCCAAGTAGGAGGAATCCTACTTGGGGTCCTCTCCCAATTCAGCCACCCCCTTCCTTATTTCCGGAGGGAAAGAGGGAAGGGGGAAGGGATAAAGGAAAAGGTTGGGTCGAATCCCCCTTGCTCCTTCTCCAATTCAGCCACATGCCTAAAGGTGGGTGCGCCACCCCTTGTGGTCTGGTGTGCTCCCCTCTTATGGCCCATATGGCCCATATCTTCCCCTCGGGGGGTTCCGGTAACCCCCCCAGTACTCCGATAAATACCCGATACTATCCGAACACTTTCGGTATCCGAATACTATCATCCTATATATCAATCTTTACCTCTCGGCCATTTCAAGACTCCTCTTCATGTCCGTGATCTCATCCGGGACTCCAAACAACATTCGGTCACCAAATCACATAACTCATATAATACTAAATCGTCATCCAACGTTAAGCGTTCGGACCCCACGGGTTCGAGAACTATGTAGACATGACCGAGACACCTCTCCGGTGAATAACCAATAGCGGAACCTAGATGCTCATATTGGCTCCTACATATTCTACGAAGATCTTTATCGGTCAAACCGTAATGACAACATACGTTATTCCCTTTGTCATCGGTATTTTTCTTGCCCGAGATTCGATCGTCGGTATCTTCATACCTAGTTCAATCTCGTTATCGGCAAGTCTCTTTACTCGTTCCTTAATACATCATCCCGCAACTAACTCATTAATCACTTTGCTTGCAAGGCTTCTTATGATGTGCATTATCGAGAGGGCCCAGAGATACCTCTCCGATACTCGGAGTGACAAACCCTAATCTCGATCTATGCCAACCCAACAAACACCTTCGGAGATACCTGTAGAGCATCTTTATAATCACCCAGTTACATTGTGACATTTGATAGCACACAAGGCATTCCTTCGGTATCCGGGAGTTGCATAATCTCATAGTCAAAGGAATATGTATTTGACATGAAGAAAGCAATAGCAATAAAACTGAACGATCAATATGTTAAGCTAATGGATGGGTCATGTCCATCACATCATTCTCCTAATGATGTGATCCCATTATCAAATGACAACTCATGTCTATGGTTAGGAAACCTTAACCATATTTGATCAATGAGCTAGTCAAGTAGAGGCTCACTAGGGACTCGGTGTTTGTCTATGTATTCACACATGTATTAAGGTTTCTGGTCAATACAATTCTAGGATGAATAATAAATATTTATCATGAATAAGGAACTATAAAATAAAAACTTTAATAGCCTTTAGGGCATATTTCCTTCAGTCTCCCACTTGCACTAGAGTCAATAATCTAGTTCACATCACCATGTGATTTAACACCCATAGTTCACATCGCTATGTGACCAACACCCAAAGAGTTTACTAGAGTCAATAATCTAGTTCACATCGATATGTGATTAACACCCAAAGAGTACTAAGGTGTAATCATGTTTTTCTTGTGAGAGAGGTTTAGTCAACGGGTCTGTCACATTCAGATCCATATGTATATTGCAAATTTCTATGTCTACAATTCTCTGCATGGAGCTACTCTAGCTAATTGCTCCCACTTTCAATATGTATCCAGATCAAGACTCAGAGTCATCTAAATCGGTGTTTGAAGCTTGTATCGACGTAACCCTTTACGATGAACTCTTTATCACCTCCATAACCGAGAACATTTCCTTAGTCCTCTTAGGTAACTAAGGATAATTTTCACCATTATCTAGTGATCTACTCCTGGATCACCATTGTACCCCTTGCCAAACTCATGGCAAGGTACACAATAGGCCTGGTACATAACATGGCATACTTCTATAGAACCTATGGCTGAGGCAGAGGGAATGACTTTCATTGTCTCTTTATCTTTTGCCATGGTCAGATTTTGAGTCTTACTCAACTTCACACCTTGCAACACAGATAAGAACCCTTTCTTTGACTGATCTATTTTGAACTTCTTCAAAAAAATTCCAAGGTATATACTTTGTGAAAGTCTTATTAAGCGTCTCGATCTATCCCTGTAGATTTTGATGCCCAATATGTAAGTAGCTTCACTGAGGTCTTCCATTGAAAAATTCTTATTCATGTATCCTTTTATGCTATCCAGAAATTCTATATCATTTCCAATCAATAATGTCATCCACATATACTATCAGAAATTCTATCGAGCTCCCACTCACTTTCTTGTAAATACAGGCTTCACCGTAAGTATGTATAAAACCATATGCTTTGATCACCTTATCAAAGCGTATATTCCAACTCCGAGATGCTTGCACCAGTCCATGGATGGATCGCTGGAGCTTGCACACTTCGTTAGCACCTTTAGGATCGACAAAACCTTCTGGTTGCGTCATATACAACTCTTCTTTAAGAAATCCATTAAGGAATGCAGTTTTGACGTCCATTCGCCAGATTTCATAATCATAAAATGCGACAGTTTCTAACATGATTCGGACATACTTAAGCATCGCTACGGGTGAGAAAGTCTCATCGTAGTCAACTCCTTGAACTTGTCGAAAACCTTTTGCGATAAGTCGAGCTTTGTAGACAGTAACATTACCATCAGCGTCAGTCTTCTTCTTGAAGATCCATTTATTCTCTATGACTCGCCGATCATCGGGCAAGTCCACCAAAGTCCACACTTTATTCTCATACATGGATCCTATCTCAGATTTCATGGCCTCAAATTTATCAGAATATGGGCTCATCATAGCTTCTTCATGGTTCGTAGGTTCGCCATGGTGTAGTAACATGACTTCCAGAACAGGATTACCGTACCACTCTAGTGCGTATCGTGCTATGGTTGACCTACAAGGTTCAGTAGTAACTTGATCTGAAGTTTCATGATCATCATCATTAGCTTCCTCTCTAGTTGGTGTAGGCATCACGGGAACGGATTTCTCTGATGAGCTACTCTCCAATCTGAGAGAAGGTACAATTACCTCATCAAGTTCTACTTTCCTCCCACTCACTTCTTTCAAGAGAAACTCCTTCTCTAGAAATGTTCCATTCTTGGCAACAAAGATCTTTCCTTCGGATCTGTTGTAGAAGGTGTACCCAATTGTTTCCTTGGGGTATCCTATGAAGACGCACTTCTCCGATTTGGGTTCGAACTTATCAGGCTGAAGCCTTTTGACATAAGTGTCGCAATCCCAAACTTTAAGAAACGATGGCTTAGGTTTCTTGCCAAACCACAGTTCATATGGTGTCGTCTCAACGGATTTAGATGGTGCCCTATTTAACATGAATGTAGTTGTCTCTAATGCATAACCCCAAAACGATAGTGGTAAATCGGTAAGAGACATCATAGATCGCACCATATCTAATAAAGTACGGTTACGACGTTCGGACACACCATTACGCTATGGTGTTCCAGGTGGCGTGAGTTGTGAAACTATTCCACATTCTTTTAAATGAAGGCCAAACTCGTAACTCAAATATTCGCCTCCGCGATCAGATCGTAGAAACTTTATTTTCTTGTTACAATGATTCTCCACTTCACTCTGAAATTCTTAGAACTTTTCAAATGTTTCAAACTTGTGTTTCATCAAGTAGATATACCCATATCTTCTCAAATCATCTGTGAAGGTTAGAAACTAATGATACCCGCCGCGAGCTTCAACACTCATCGGACCGCATACATCGGTATGTATTATTTCCAATAATTCATTAGCTCGCTCCATTGTTCCGGAGAATGGATTTTTAGTCATCTTGCCCATGAGGCATGGTTCGCAAGTATCAAATGATTCATAATCAAGTGATTCCAAAAGCCCATCTGCATGGAGTTTCTTCATGCGCTTTACACCAATATGACCTAAACGGGAGTTCCACAAGTATGTCGCACTATCATTATCAACTTTGCATCTTTTGGCATCAATATTATGAATATGTGTATTACTACGAGATTCAATAAACCATTTACATTGGGTGTATGACCATAGAAGGTTTTATTCATGTAAATAGAACAAACATTAATCTCTGACTTAAATGAATAATAGTATTGTAATAAACATGATCCAATCATATTCATGCTCAACACAAACACCAAATAACATTTATTTAGGTTCAACACTAATCCCGAAGGTAGAGGGAGTATGCGATGGTGATCTTATCAACCTTGGAATCACTTCCAACACACATCGTCATCTTGCCCTTAACTAGTCTTTGTTCATTTCGCAAATCCAGTTTCGAGTTACTAATCTTAGCAACTGAACCGGTATCAAATACCCATGGGCTACTGATACGTCCATTTTGCATCATGCTTTTATATCGATATTTATTGCATTATGGACTGTTATTTCACTTTATGTCACAATACTTATGGCTATTCTCTCTTATTTTACAAGGTTTACATAAGGAGGGAGAATGTCAGCAGCTGGAATTCTGGGCTGGAAAAGGAGCAAAAATTAGAGACCTATTCTGCACAACTCCAAAAGTCCTGAAACTCCACGGAATGTCTTAAAATAAATAAAGAAAAATCCTCGCCAAAGATGAAGGCCAGGGGACCCACACCCTGCTCACGAGGGTGGGGGGCGCCCCCCTAGGACGCGCCCACCTACCTCGTGGGCCCCCTGGTGGCTCTCCGACGCCCATCTTCTCCTATATGAAGTCTTTCGATGAGAAAAAAATAGAGAGGAACTTTTCGGGACGAGACTCCGCCGCCACGAGGCGGAACCTTGGCGGATCCAATCTAGAGCTCCAGCAGAGCTGTTCTGCCGGGGAAACTTCCCTCCCGGAGGGGGAAATCATCACCATCGTCATCACCAACGCTCCTCTCATTAGGAGAGGGCAATCTCCATCAACATCTTCACCAGCACCATCTCATCTCCAAACCCTAGTTCATCTCTTGTATCCAATTCTTGTCTCAAAGTCCGGGATTGGTGCTAGTAGGTTGCTAGTAGTGTTGATTACTCTTTGTAGTTGATGCTAGTTGGTTTATTTGGTGGAAGATCATATGTTCAGATCCTATATGCATATTATTACCCCTCTGATTATGAACATGAATATGCTTTGTGAGTAATTACGTTTGTTCCTGAGGACAAGGGAGAAGTCTTGCTATTAATAGTCATGTGAATTTGGTATTCGTTTGATATTTTGATAAGATGTATGTTGTCTAGCCTCTAGTGGTGTTATGCGAACGTCGACTACATAACACTTCACCATTATTTGGGCCTAGAGGAAGGCATTGGGAAGTAGTAAGTAGATGATGGGTTGCTAGAGGGACAGAAGCTTAAACCCTAGTTTATGCGTTGCTTCGTAAGGGGCTGATTTGGGTCCATATGTTTCATGCTATGGTTAGGTTTACCTTAATACTTTTGTTGTAGTTGCAGATGCTTGCAATAGAGGTTAATCATAAGTGGGATGCTTTTTCAAGTAAGAACAGCACCCAAGCACCGGTCCACCCACATATCAAATTATCAAAGTACCAAACGCGAATCATATGAACGTGATGAAAACTAGCTTGACGATATTCCCATGTGTCCTCGGGGGCGCTTTTCCTATTATAAGAGTTTGTTTCGGCTTGTCCTTTGCTACAAAAAGGATTGGGCCACCTTGCTGCACTTTATTTACTTTTGTTACTTGTTGCTTGTTACAATTTATCTTATCACAAAACTATATGTTACCACTTATTTCAGTACTTGCAGAGAATACCTTGCTGAAAACTGCGTATCATTTCCTTCTGCTCCTTATTGGGTTCGACACTCTTACTTATCGAAAGGACTACGATAGATCCCCTATACTTGTGGGTCATCGAGACTCTTTTCTGGCGCCGTTGCCGGGGAGTGTAGCGCCTTTGGTAGGTGGAATTTGGTAAGGAAAAATTTATATAGTGTGCTGAAATTTACTGTCACTTGTTACTATGGAAAGTAAATCTATGAGGGGCTTGTTCGGGGTATCTTCACCCCGTCCAGTAGAGCAAAGAGTTGCTCCTCAACCTACTGAACCTATTGAAAATGAAACTCCTTTTGAATTTCCTTCGGGTATGATGGAAAAACTGCTAGCTAACCCTTTTACAGGAGATGGAACAAAGCATCCTGATGAGCACTTAATATATGTGGATGAAGTTTGTGGATTATTTAAGCTTGCAGGTATACCCGATGATGTTGATAAGAATAAAGTCTTCCCTTTATCTTTGAAGGGAGACGCATTGATATGGTATAGGCTATGTGATGATATGATATCGTGGGACTATAAAAGATTGAAATTGGAATTTCATCAAAAGTATTACCCTATGCATCTTATTCATCGTGATCGCAATTATATATATAATTTCTGGCCTCGCGAAGGAGAAAACATCGCTCAAGCTTGGGGGAGGCTTAAATCAATGTTATATTCATGCCCCAATCATGAGCTCTCAAGAGAAATGATTATTCAAAATTTATATGCTCGGCTTTCTGAAAACAATCGCACCATGCTCGATACTTCTTGTGCTGGCTCTTTTATGATGAAGACTATTGGATTTAGATGGGATTTATTGGACAGAATTAAACGCAACTCTGAAGATTGGGACCTCAACAATGGTAAGGAGTCAGGTGTGACACCTAAGTTTGATTGTGTTAAATCTTTTATGGATACTGATATTTTCCGTAAGTTTAGCACTAAATATGGACTTGATTCTGAGATAGTAGCTTCTTTCTGTGAATCTTTTGCTACTTATGTTGATCTCCCTAAGGAGAAGTGGTTTAAATATCATCCTCCCATAGAAGTAAAAGTAGTTGCACCTATTAAAGTTGAAGAAAAGACTGTCACTTATAATGATCCTATTGTTCCTACTGCTTATGTTGAGAAACCACCTTTCCCTGTTAGGATAAAGGATCATGCTAAAGCTTCAACTGTGGTTTGTAAAAGCAATATTAGAACATATACACCTCCTGAGCAAGTTAAAGTTGAACCTAATATTGCTATTGTTAAAGATCTCTTGTCTGGTAATATAGATGAGCATGTTATTTATTTCTGTGATGAAACTGCTAGAATTGCTAAACCCCGTGATACAGATAAACCTAGACCTGTGGTAGTTATGCCTGTTATTTCTGTTAAAATAGGAGATCATTGTTATCATGGCTTATGTATATGGGTGCTAGTGCTAGTGTTATACCTCATGACTTATACAAAGAAACTAAGAATGAAATTGCACCTGCAGAGATAGAAGATATTGATGTCACAATTAAACTTGCCAATAGAGATACTATTTCACCAATTGGAATTGTTAGAGATGTTGAAGTCTTGTGTGGGAAAACTAAATATCCTGCTGATTTTCTTGTTCTTACTTCTCCACAAGATAGCTTTTGTCCCATTATATTTGGTAGACCCTTCTTGAACACTGTTAATGCTAGGATAAATTGTGAAAAGAATGTTGTTACTATTGGCTTGGATGATATGGTTCATGAGTTTAATTTTTCTAAATTTAGTAAACAACATCGTGAGGAAGAATTGCCTAGTAAGGATGAAATTATTGGTCTTGCTTCTATTGCCGTACCTCCTAGTGATCCTTCTATTGTCGTACCTCATGACTGATACCAAGAAATTATGCATGACATTACACCTGTTGAGTTAGAAGAAATTGATGTTACTATTAAACTTGCTAATAGAGATACTATTTCACCAATGGGAATTGTTAGAGATGTTGAAGTCTTGTGTGGGAAAACTAAATATCCTGCTGATTTTCTTGTTCTGGGTTCCCCACAAGATAGCTTTTGTCCCATTATATTTGGTAGACCCTTCTTAAATAATGTTAATGCTACCATAGATTGCACAAGGGATGTTGTTACTGTCGGCTTAGATGATATGACTCATGAGTTTAATTTCTCTAAATTTAGTAAACAACGCCATGAAGAAGAATTGCCTAGTAAGGATGAAATTATTGGTCTTGCTTCTATTGTCGTACCTCCTAATGATCCTTTAGAACAATATTTGCTAGACCATGAGAATGATATGTTTATGAATGAAAGAAGGGAAATAGATGAAATATTCTTTAAACAGGAACCTATTCTGAAACACAATTTGCCTGTTGAAATCCTAGGGGATCCCCCTCCACCTAAGGGTGATCCCGTGTTTGAGCTTAAGCCGTTGCCTGATAATCTTAAATATTCTTATCTTGATGAAAAGAAGATATATCATGTTATTATTAGTGCTATCCTTTCAGAGCATGAAGAAGAAAGATTATCGAAAACTCTGAAGAAGCACTGTGCTGCTATTGGATATACTCTTGATGATCTTAAGGGCATTAGTCCCACTCTATGTCAACATAAAATAAATTTGGAAGGAGATGCCAAACCAGTTTGTGATCCTCAATGACGTCTGAATCCTAAAATGAAAGAAGTGGTAAGAAAAGAAATACTTAAGCTTCTGGAGGCAGGTATAATCTATCCCGTTGCTGATAGTGAGTGGGTAAGTCCTGTCCATTGTGTCCCTAAGAAGGGAGGTATTACTGTTCTTCCTAATGATAAAGATGAATTGATTCCACAAAGAATTATCATAGGTTATAGGATGGTAATTGATTTCCGCAAATTAAATAAAGCTACTAAGAAAGATCATTACCCCTTACCTTTTATTGATCAAATGCTAGAAAGATTATGCAAACATACACACTATTGCTTTCTAGATGGTTATTTTGGTTTCTCTCAAATACCTGTGTAGGCTAGAGATCAATCTAAGACTACTTTTACATGCCCTTTTGGTACTTTTGCTTATAGACGTATGCCTTTTGGTTTATGTAATGCACCTGCTACCTTTCAAAGATGTATGATGGCTATATTCTCTGACTTTTGTGAAAAGATTTGTGAGGTTTTCATGGACGACTTTTCCGTCTATGGTTCCTCTTTTGATGATTGCTTGAGCAATGTTGATCGAGTTTTGCAGAGATGTGAAGAAACTAATCTTGTCTTGAATTGGGAAAAGTGTCACTTTATGGTTAATGAAGGTATTGTCTTGGGGCACAAAGTTTATGAAAAAGGTATTGAAGTTGATAAAGCCAAGGTTGATGCTATTGAAAAGATGCCATGTCCCAAGGACATCAAAGGTATAAGAAGTTTCCTTGGTCATGCTGGATTTTATAGGAGGTTCATTAAGGACTTCTCAAAAATCTCTCGGCCTCTGACTAATTTATTGCAAAAAGATATACCATTTGTCTTTGATGATGATTGGGTAGAAGCATTTGAAATACTTAAGAAAGCATTAGTCTCTACACCTGTTGTTCAGCCACCTGATTGGAATTTACCCTTTGAAATTATGTGCGATGCTAGTGATTATGCTATAGGTGCTGTTCTAGGGCAAAGAGTTGATAAGAAATTAAATGTTATTCATTATGCTAGTAAGACTCTAGACAATGCTCAAAGAAATTATACTACTAGTGAAAAAGAGCTTTTAGCAGTTGTATTTGCTTGTGATAAGTTCAGATCTTATATTGTTGATTCTAAAGTAACTATTCAAACTGATCATGCTGCTATTAAATACCTTATGGAAAAGAAAGATGCTAAACCTAGACTTATTAGATGGGTTCTCTTGCTACAAGAATTTGATTTGCATATTGTTGATAGAAAGGGAGCTGAAAACCCCGTTGCAGACAACTTGTCTAGGTTAGAAAATATTCTTGATGACCCACTGCCTATTAATGATAACTTTCCTGATGAACAATTAAATTTTATAAGTACTTCTCGTAGTACTCCATGGTATGCTGATTATGCTAATTATATTGTTGCTAAGTTTATACCACCTAGCTTCACATACCAGCAAAAGAAAAAGTTTTTATATGACTTGAGACATTACTTTTGGGATGACCCACATCTTTATAAAGAAGGAGTAGATGGTGTTATTAGACGTTGTGTACCTGAGCATGAACAGGAACAGATCCTACGCAAGTGTCATTCCGAGTCTTATGGAGGACACCACGCTGGAGATAGAACTGCACATAAGGTACTTCAATCTGGTTTTTATTGGCCTACTCTCTTCAAGGATGCCCGTAAGTTTGTCTTGTCTTGTGAGGAATGTCAAAGAATTGGTAATATTAGTAGACATCAAGAAATGCCTATGAATTATTCACTTGTTATTGAACCATTTGATGTTTGGGGCTTTGATTATATGGGACCTTTTCCTGCCTCTAATGGATACACACATATTTTAGTTGCTGTTGATTACGTTACTAAGTGGGTAGAAGCTATTCCAACTAGTAGTGTTGATCATAACACTTCTATTAAAATGCTTAAAGAAGTTATTTTTCCAAGGTTTGGAGTCCCTAGATATTTAATGACTGATGGTGGTTCACACTTTATTCATGGTGCCTTCCGTAAAATGCTTGCTAAATATGATGTTAATCATAGAATTGCATCTCCTTATCACCCACAGTCTAGTGGTCAAGTAGAGTTGAGCAATAGAGAGCTCAAATTAATTTTGCAAAAGATTGTTAATAGGTCTAGAAAGAATTGGTCTAAGAAACTTGATGATGCATTATGGGCATATAGAACTGCATACAAAAATCCTATTGGTATGTCTCCGTATAAAATGGTTTATGGAAAAGCATGTCACTTACCTCTCGAACTAGAACATAAGGCATATTGGGCTACTAAAGAACTCAACTATGATTTTAAACTTGCCGGTGAGAAGAGGTTATTTGATATTAACTCACTTGATGAATGGAGAACCCAGGCTTATGAAAATGCCAAATTGTTTAAATAAAAAGTTAAAAGATGGCATGACAAAAGCATACAAAAGTGTGAGTTTAATGTAGGTGATTATGTATTGCTATACAACTCTCGTTTAAGATTTTTTTGCAGGAAAACTTCTCTCTAAATGGGAAGGCCCCTATGTTATCAAGGAGGTCTATCGTTCCGGTGCCATAAAAATCAACAACTTCGAGGGCACAAATCCGAAGGTGGTAAACAGTCAAAGAATTAAACATTATATCTCAGGTAATCCCATAAATGTTGAAACCAATATTATTGAAACTGTAACCCCGGAGGAATACATAAGGGACACTTTCCGGAACATTTTAGACTCCGAAAAGGAATAGGTATGTGGTACGGTAAGTAAACCGACTCCAAAACAATTTTTAAGGCAATATTTCTCCGTTTTGGAATATTTAGAAAAATAGAAAAATAAGTAGCAGTCCGGGAAGGACACGAGGGCCCCACGAGGGTGGTGGGCGCGCCCTACCCCCCTGGGCGCGCCCCCTACCTCGTGAGCACCTCGTGTGCCTTCCGGACTCCGTTTTCTTGCGCGATACGTATTTTGGTCGATAAAAATTCATTATATATTCTCCCGAAGGTTTTGACTCCCGTATCACGCAAATTTCCTCTGTTTTTGTTTTCGAGCTGTTGCTGCTGTAGATTAGAGCAAGATGTCTTCTCAAGAGTCAATCGGGGAGAGCCGGGTATCTAATCCGGCACCGGAACCAAGGGCAAACAGCGACGCTGACCACTTTGGGCCAGCAACGGAGGAAGAGATGGAGGTTGACTTGATGAGAGTAGATGCCATGGAGGATCAAGAAGTCACCTCTCGCCTCCGAGCTGGGTTCACGATGGGGGAACTACAAAGCTCAGCTATTCCAAACTCGGTTATCCCTTCTAATGTTAGATTTCTTTCTTATGAAAATATGGAGAGGAGTGTCACTTGTTCTCCCGCAGCTATGCAACACCCTTGGGTGCAAGGAGCTTTAGTTGTCACAGGAAAGCTTCGTAAGGAAATAATGGACCTCAAACAGTAAGTCAATAAGCTCGAGGAGGAGAACCGCATCCTGAGGGGAATCATCGCAAAGAATATTACACCTACAACAAAGAAGCAGATATAATCACATGGGTATGGGCACTCCCCTTGGCAACTGCCAAGCTTGGGGGAGGTGCCCCCGTATCGTATCACCATCACAACTCCTATCTTTATCATTTTTCTTAGTTCGATCCTATTAGAAGTATCCTGATCTAGTAGAATAAAGTTTATGGCATGATCTAGTTTTGAGTTTTGTTTTATGATCTCTATTTGTAATCGAGTCCGTGAGCTATATATAATAAAGATTAGTGTTGAGTCAAGGGCTTGGTTATTTTGCCATGATCTTGGGTGAATAAGAGAAAGAAGAAAAGAATAAAATGAAACAAAAAGTTCATATTGATCTTATTGAGAGTAATGACTTCACATAGAAAGAATATGATGATTAAAAGTTGTTGGGAGTTGGCAGACATAGCTTTGGTCATTGTTGCAATTAATAGGAAGTAATAAGGAAAGAGAAGTTTTCACATATAGATGTATTATCATTGACATCTTTTATGATTGGGAGCACTCATTAAAATATGACATGCTAAAGAGTTGATGTTGGACAAGGAAGACAACGTAATGAGTTATGTCTTTCTTATATCTGAGATAAAGTATGTTGTCATGGATCCTCTAACTTGTTGAGCTTGCATTTCCCCCTCATGCTAGCCAAATTCTCAGCACCAAGTAGAAATACTACTTGTGCTTCCAAATACCCTTAAACCAGTTTTGCCATGAGAGTCCACCATATCTACCTATGGATTGCATAAGATCCTTCAAGTAAGTTGTCATCGGTGCAAAGCAATAAAAATTGCTCTAAATATGTATGATTGATTGGTGTGGGAGAAATAAGCTTTATACGATCTTGTGATGTGGAAGTAATAAAAGCGACGGACTGCATAATAAAGGTTCATATCACAAGGGGCAATATAAAGTGACGTTCTTTCGCATTGAGATTTTATGCATCCAACCATAAAAGCGCATGGCAACCTCTGCTTCCCTCTGCGAAGGGCCTATCCTTTATCATTATCTTCTACCTTATGCAAGAGTCATGGTGATCTTCACCTTTTCTTTTTCATTTTATCCTTCGGCAAGCTCAGAATGTTGGAAAGAACATGATATATATATATATATCTAATTGGATGTAGGGGAGCATGAACCATTATTGTTGACATTACCCTTGAGGTAAAAGGTTGTGGGGCAAAACTATAAGCCCCTATCTTTCTCTGTGTCCGATTAAAACTCCGTAACCACAAGTATTCCGTGAGTGTTAGCAATTATGGAGGACTAAATGATAGTTGAGTATGTGGACTTGCTTTTTAGCTCTAACATAGACTCTTTCTGATGTTATGATAAATTGCAATTTCTTCAATGACTGAGATTATGGTTTGTCGGAGCCCAATAAGGTTTATGATTTATACTTTTGCATTGTGAATAGATCATCACTTGAACATAAGTAACATATGACAAAATCTATATATGTTGTTGTTATGAGAATAATCATGATGCCTTCATGTCCGTATTTTATTTTTATCGATGCCTCTACCTCTAAACATGAGGACATATTTATTGTTATCGACTTTTCGCTTGAGGACAAGCGAGGTCTAAGCTTGGGGGAGTTGATACGTCCATTTTGCATCATGCTTTTATATCGATATTTATTGCATTATGGACTATTATTTCACTTTATGTCACAATACTTATGGCTATTCTCTCTTATTTTACAAGGTTTACATAAGGAGGGAGAATGCCGGCAGCTGGAATTCTGGGCTGGAAAAGGAGAAAATATTAGAGACCTATTCCGCGCAACTCCAAAAGTCCTGAAACTCCACGAAACATCTTAAAATAAATAAAGAAAAATCCTCGCCAAAGATGAAGGCCAGGGGGCCCACACCCTGCTCACGAGGGTGCCCCCCCCTAGGGCGCGCCCCCCTACCATGTGGGCCCCCTGGTGGCTCTCCGATGCCCATCTTCTCCTATATGAAGTCTTTCGATGAGAAAAAAATAGAGAGGAACTTTTCGGGACGAGACTCCGCCGCCACGAGGCGGAACCTTGGCGGATCCAATCTAGAGCTCCGGCGGAGCTGTTCTTCCGGGGAAACTTCCCTCCCGGAGGGGGAAATCATCACCAACACTCCTCTCATCGGGAGAGGGCAATCTCCATCAACATCTTCACCAGCACCATCTCATCTCCAAACCCTAGTTCATCTCTTGTATCCAATTCTTGTCTCAAAGTCCGGGATTGGTGCTAGTAGGTTGCTAGTAGTGTTGATTGCTCTTTGTAGTTGATGCTAGTTGGTTTATTTGGTGGAAGATCATATGTTCAGATCCTATATGCATATTATTACCCCTCTGATTATGAACATGAATATGCTTTGTGAGTAATTACGTTTGTTCCTGGGGACAAGGGAGAAGTCTTTCTATTAGTAGTCATGTGAATTTGGTATTCGTTTGATATTTTGATAAGATGTATGTTGTCTAGCCTCTAGTGGTGTTATGTGAACGTCGACTACATAACACTTCACCATTATTTGGGCCTAGAGGAAGGCATTGGGAAGTAATAAGTAGATGATGGGTTGCTAGAGTGACAGAAGCTTAAACCCTAGTTTATGCGTTGCTTCGTAAGGGGCTGATTTGGATCCATATGTTTCATGTTATGGTTAGGTTTACCTTAATACTTTTGTTGTAGTTGCGGATGCTTGCAATAGAGGTTAATCATAAGTGGGATGCTTGTTCAAGTAAGAACAGCACCCAAGCACCGGTCCACCCACATATCAAATTATCAAAGTACCGAACGTGAATCATATGAACGTGATGAAAACTAGCTTGACGATATTCCCATGTGTCCTCGGGAGTGCTTTTCCTTATATAAGAGTTTGTCCAGGCTTGTCCTTTGCTACAAAAAGGATTGGGCCACCTTGATGCACTTTATTTACTTTTGTTACTTGTTGCTCGTTGCAAATTATCTCACCACAAAACTATCTGTTACCACTTATTTCAGTACTTGCAGAGAATACCTTGCTGAAAACCGCTTATCATTTCCTTCTGCTCCTCGTTGGGTTCGACACTCTTACTTATCGAAAGGACTACGATAGATCCCCTATACTTGTGGGTCATCAGCTACTATGAACACTAGTAAAGCACACATCAATAACATGTATATCAAATATACCTCATACGTCTCCAACGTATCTATAATTTTTTATTGTTCCATGCTATTATATTACCCATTTTGGATGTTTATGGGCTTTATTATACACTTATATATTATTTTTGGGACTAACCTATTAACTAGAGGCCCAGCCCAAATTGTTGTTTTCTTGCCTATTTCAGTGTTTCGAAGAAAAGGAATATCAAATGGAGTCCAAACGGAATGAAACCTTAGGGAGAGTTATTTTTGGAACGGAAGCAACCCAGGAGACTTGGAGTAGACGTCAAGGAAGCTTCGAGGAAGCCACGAGGCAGGGAGGCGCGCCCTACCCCCTGGGCACGCCACCCACCCTCGTGGGCCCCTCGTGGCTCCCCTGACCGACTTCTTTCGCCTATATATGTCCATATACCCTAAAACATCGAGGAGCAGAATAGATCGGGAGTTCCACCGCCAGAAGCCTCCGTAGCCACCGAAAACCAATCTAGACCCGTTCCGCACCCTGCCGGAGGGGGGAATCCCTCTCCGGTGGTCATCTTCATCATCCCGGCGCTCTCCATGACGAGGATGGAGTAGTTCGCCCTCGGGGCTGAGGGTATGTACCAGTAGCTATGTGTTTGATATATATCTCTCTCTCTAGTGTTCTTGAGGTGGTACTATCTTGATGTATCGCGAGCTTTGCTATTATAGTTGGAACTTATGATGTTTCTCCCCCTCTACTCTCTTGTGATGAATTGAGTTTTCCCTTTGAAGTTATCTTATCGGATTGAGTCTTTAAGGATTTGAGAACACTTGATGTATGTCTTTCATGTGCTTATCTATGGTGACAATGGGATATCACGTGATCCACTTGATGTATGTTTTGGTGATCAACTTGTGAGTTCCGTGACCTCGTGAACTTATGCATAGGGGTTGGCACACGTTTTCGTCTTGATTCTCCGGTAGAAACTTTGGGGCACTCTTTGAAGTTCTATGTGTTGGTTGAATAGATGAATGTGAGATTGTGTGATGCATATCGTATAATCATACCCACGGATACTTGAGGTGACATTGGAGTATCTAGGTGACATTAGGGTTTTGGTTGATTTGTGTCTTAAGGTGTTATTCCAGTACGAACTCTAGGATAGATACGGAAATAATAGCTTCATGTTATTTTACTACGGACTCCTGAATAGATCGATCAGAAAGAATAACTTTGAGGTGGTTTCGTACCCTACCATAATCTCTTCGTTTGTTCTCCACTATTAGTGACTTTGGAGTGACTCTTTGTTGCATGTTTAGGGATAGTTATATGATCCAATTATGTTATTATTGTTGAGAGAACTTGCACCAGTGAAAGTATGAACCCTAAGCCTTGTTTCAACACATTGCAATACCGTTTACGCTCACTTTTATCGCTTGCTACCTTGCTGTTTTTATATTTTCATATTACAAATACCCATATCTACCATCCATATTGCACTTGTATCACCATCTCTTCGCCGAACTAGTGCACCTATACAATTTACCATTGTATTGGGTGTGTTGGGGACACAAGAGACTCTTTCTTATTTGGTTGCAGGATTGTTTGATAGAGACCATATTCATCCTACGCCTCCCATGGATTGATAAACCTTAGGTCATCCACTTGAGGGAAATTTGCTAATGTCCTACAAACCTCTACACTTGGAGGCCCAACAACGTCTACAAGAAGAAGGTTGTGTAGTAGACATTGATACGTCCATTTTGCATCATGCTTTTATATCGATATTTATTGCATTATGGGTTGTTATTTCACATTATGTCACAATACTTATGGCTATTCTCTCTTATTTTACAAGGTTTACATAAGGAGAGAGAATGCCGGCAGCTGGAATTCTGGGCTGGAACAGGA
The DNA here is from genome assembly GCF_056163025.1 of Triticum urartu. Classification (NCBI taxonomy): domain Eukaryota; kingdom Viridiplantae; phylum Streptophyta; class Magnoliopsida; order Poales; family Poaceae; genus Triticum; species Triticum urartu. Next base: position 132,828,005 of record NC_141876.1, read on the forward strand.
GCAAATATTAGAGACCTATTCTGCACAACTCCAAAAGTCCTGAAACTCCACGGAACACCTTATAATAAATAATGAAAAATCCTCGCCAAAGATGAAGACCAGGGGGGCCCACACCCTGCTCACGAGGGTGGGGGGCGCCCCCCCTAGGGCGCGCCCCCCTACCTCGTGGGCACCCTGGTGGCTCTCCGATGACCATCTTCTCCTATATGAAGTCTTTCGCCGAGAAAAAATAGGAAGCAACCTTTCAGGACGAAACTCCGCCGCCACAAGGCGGAACCTTGGCGGATCCAATCTAGAGCTCCAACAGAGCTGTTCTGCCGGGGAAACTTCCCTCCCGGAGGGGGAAATCATCGCCATCGTCATCACCAATGCTCCTCTCATCGGGAGAGGGCAATATCCATCAACATCTTCATCAGCACCATCTCATCTCAAAACCCTAGTTCATCTCTTGTATCCAATTCTTGTCTCCAAGTCCGGGATTGGTGCTAGTAGGTTGCTAGTAGTGTTAATTATTCCTTGTAGTTGATGCTAGTTGGTTTAATTGGTGGAAGATCATATGTTCAGATCATTTATGCATATTATTACCCCTCTGATTATGAACATGAATATGCTTTGTGAGTAGTTATGTTTGTTCCTGAGGACAAGGGAGAAGTCTTGCTATTTGTAGTCATGTGAATTTGGTATTCGTTCGATATTTTAACGAGATGTATGTTGTCAGCCTCTAGTGGTGTTATGTGAATGTCGACTACATAACACTTCACCATTATTTGGGCCTAGAGGAAGGCATTGGGAAGTAATAAGTAGATGATGGGTTGCTAGAGTGATAGAAGCTTAAACCCTAGTTTATGCGTTGCTTCATAAGGGGCTGATTTGGATCCATATGTTTCATGTTATGGTTAGGTTTACCTTAATACTTTTGTTGTAGTTGCGGATGCTTGCAATAGAGGTTAATCATAAGTGGGATGCTTGTTCAAGTAAGAACAGCACCCAAGCACCGGTCCACCCACATATCAAATTATCAAAGTACCGAACGTGAATCATATGAACGTGATGAAAACTAGCTTGACGATATTCCCATGTGTCCTCGGGAGTGCTTTTCCTTATATAAGAGTTTGTCCAGGCTTGTCCTTTGCTACAAAAAGGATTGGGCCACCTTGATGCACTTTATTTACTTTTGTTACTTGTTGCTCGTTGCAAATTATCTCACCACAAAACTATCTATTACCACTTATTTCAGTACTTGCAGAGAATACCTTGCTGAAAACCGTTTATCATTTCCTTCTGCTCCTCGTTGGGTTCGACACTCTTACTTATCGAAAGGACTACGATAGATCCCCTATACTTGTGGGTCATCAAGACTCTTTTCGGGCGCCGTTACCGGGGAGTGAAGCGCCTTTGGTAGGTGGAATTTGGTAAGGAAAAATTTATATAGTGTGCTGAAATTTACTGTCACTTGTTACTATGGAAAGTAATCCTCTGAGGGGCTTGTTCGGGGTATCTTCACCCCGACCAGTAGAGCAAAGAGTTGCTCCTCAACCTACTGAACCTATTGAAAATGAATATGAAAATGAAATTCCTTATGAGTATCCTTCGAGTGTGATAGAAAAACAGCTAGCTAATCCTTTTACAGGAGATGGAACAAAGCATCCTGATGAACACCTAATATATGTGGATGGAGTTTGTGGATTATTTAAGCTTGCAGGTATACCCGATGATGTTGCTAAGAAGAAGGTCTTACATTTATCTTTGAAGGGAGACGCATTGGTATGGTATAGGCTATGTGATGATACGAGATCATGGAATTATAGAAGATTGAAATTGGAATTTCATCAAAAGTATTACCCTATGCATCTTGTTCATCGTGATCGCAATTATATATAATTTTTGGCCTCGCGAAGGAGAAAGCATCGCTCAAGCTTGGGGGAGGCTTAAATCAATGTTATATTCACGCCCCAATCATGAGCTCTCAAGAGAAATGATTATTCAAAAAATTTATGCTCGGCTTTCTGAAAATAATCACACCATGCTCGATACTTCTTGTGCTGGCTCTTTTATGATTAAGACTATTTGATTTAGATGGAATTTATTGGATAGATTTAAATGCAACTCTGAAGATTGGGACCTCGACAATGGTAAGGAGTCAGGTGTGACACCTAAGTTTGATTGTGTTAAATCTTTTATGGATACTGATATTTTCCGTAAGTTTAGCACCAAATATGGACTTGATTCTGAGATAGTAGCTTCTTTTTGTGAATCTTTTGCTACTTATGTTGATCTCCCTAAGGAGAAGTGGTTTAAATATCATCCTCCCATAGAAGTAAAAGTAGCTGCACCTATTAAAGTTGAAGAAAAGATTGTCACTTATAATGATCCTATTGTTCCTACTTGTTATGTTGAGAAACCACCTTTCCCTGTTAGGATAAAGGATCATGCTAAAACTTCAACTATGGTTAGTAAAAGCAATATTAAAACATATACACCTCCTGAGCAAGTTAAAGTTGAACCTAATATTGCTATTGTTAAAGATCTCTTGTCTGATAATATAGATGGGCATGTTATTTATTTCTGTGATGAAACTGCTAGAATTGCTAAACCCCGTGATACAGATAAACCTAGACCTGTGATAGGCATGCCTGTTATTTCTATTATCATGGCTTATGTGATATGGGTGCTAGTGCTAGTGCAATACCTATTGACTTATACCAAGAAATTATGCATGACATTGCACCTGTTGAGTTAGAAGAAATTGATGTTACTATTAAACTTGCTAATACAGATACTATTTCACCAATGAGAATTGTTAGAGATGTTGAAGTCTTGTGTGGGAAAACTAAATATCCTGCTGATTTTCTTGTTCTGGGTTCCCCACAAGATAGCTTTTGTCCCATTATATTTGGTAGACCCTTCTTAAATAATGTTAATGCTACCATAGATTGCACAAGGGATGTTGTTACTGTCGGCTTAGATGATATGACTCATGAGTTTAATTTCTCTAAATTTAGTAAACAACACCGTGAAGAAGAATTGCCTAGTAAGGATGAAATTATTGGTCTTGCTTCTATTGTCGTACCTCCTAATGATCCTTTAGAACAATATTTGCTAGACCATGAGAATGATATGTTTATGAATGAAAGAAGGGAAATAGATGAAATATTCTTTAAACAGGAACCTATTCTGAAACACAATTTGCCTGTTGAAATCCTAGGGGATCCCCCTCCACCTAAGGGTGATCCCGTGTTTGAGCTTAAGCCGTTGCCTGATAATCTTAAATATTCTTATCTTGATGAAAAGAAGATATATCATGTTATTATTAGTGCTAACCTTTCAGAGCATGAAGAAGAAAGATTATTGAATACTCTGAAGAAGCATTGTGCTGCTATTGGATATACTCTTGATGATCTTAAGGGCATTAGTCCCACTCTATGTCAACATAAAATAAATTTGGAAGCAGATGCCAAACCAGTTTGTGATCCTCAACGACGTCTGAATCCTAAAATGAAAGAAGTGGTAAGAAAAGAAATACTAAAGCTTCTGTAGGCAGGTATAATTTATCCCGTTGCTGATAGTCAGTGGGTAAGTCTTGTTCATTGTGTCCCTAAGAAGGGAGGCATTACTGTTCTTCCTAATGATAAAGATGAATTGATTCCACAAAGAATTATTACAGGTTATAGGATGGTAATTGATTTCCACAAATTAAATAAGGCTACTAAGAAAGATCATTACCCCTTACCTTTTATCGATCAAATGCTAGAAAGATTATGCAAACATACACATTACTGCTTTCTAGATGGTTATTCTGGTTTCTCTCAAATACCTGTGTCGGCTAAAGATCAATCAAAGACTACTTTTACATGCCCTTTTGGTAATTTTGCTTATAGACGTATGCCTTTTGGTTTATGTAATGCACCTGCTGCCTTTCAAAGATGCATGATGGCTATATTCTCTGACTTTTGTGAAAAGATTTGTGAGGTTTTCATGGACGACTTTTCTGTCTATGGATCCTCTTTTGATGATTGCTTGAGCAATCTTGATCGAGTTTTGCAGAGATGTGAAGAAACTAATCTTTTCTTGAATTGGGAAAAGTGCCACTTTATGGTTAATGAGGGTATTGTCTTGGGGCATAAATTTTCTGAAAGAGGTATTGAAGTTGATAAAGCCAAGGTTGATGCTATTGAAAAGATGCCATGTCCCAAGGACATCAAAGGTATAAGAAGTTTCCTTGGTCACGCCGGATTTTATAGGAGGTTCATTAAGGACTTCTCAAAAATTTCTCGGCCTCTGACTAATTTATTACTAAAAGATATACCATTTGTCTTTGATGATGATTGTGTAGAAGCATTTGAAATACTTAAGAAAGCATTAGTCTCTGCACCTATTGTTCAGCCACCTGATTGGAATTTACCCCTTGAAATTATGTGTGTTGCTAGCGATTATGTTGTAGGTGTTGTTCTAGGACAAAGAGTTGATAAGAAATTAAATGTTATCCATTATGCTAGTAAGACTCTAGACAATGCTCAAAGAAATTATGCTACTACTGAAAAAGAACTTTTAGCAGTTGTATTTGCTTGTGATAAGTTCACACCTTATATTGTTGATTCTAAAGTAACTATCCACACTGATCATGCTGCTATTAAATATCTTACGGAGAAGAAAGATGCTAAACCTAGACTTATTAGATGGGTTCTCTTGCTACAAGAATTTGATTTGCATATTATTGATAGAAAAGGAGCTGAGAACCCCATTGCAGACAACTTATCTAGGTTAGAGAATGTTCTTGATGACCCACTACCTATTGATGATAGCTTTCTGGATGAACAATTAAATGTCATAAGTACTTCTCGTAGTACCCCTTAGTATGCTGATTATGCTAATTACATAGTTGCTAAATTTATACCACCTAGCTTCACATACCAACAAAAGAAAAAGTTCTTCTATGATTTGACACATTACTTTTGGGATGACCCACATCTTTATAAAGAAGGAGTAGATGGTGTTTTTAGACGTTGTGTACCTGAGCATGAACAGGAACAGATCCTACGCAAGTGCCATTCCGAAACTTATGGAGGACACCACGCGGGAGATAGAACTGCACATAAGGTATTGCAATCCGGTTTTTATTGGCCTACTCTCTTCAAGGATGCCCGTAAGTTTGTCCTATCTTGTGATGAATGTCAAAGAATTGGTAATATTAGTAGATGTCAAGAAATGCCTATGAATTATTCACTTGTTATTGAACCGTTTGATGTTTGGGGCTTTGATTATATGGGACCTTTTCCTGCCTCTAATGGATATACACATATTTTAGTTGCTGTTGATTACGTTACTAAGTGGGTAGAAGCTATTCCAGCTAGTAGTGCTGATCATAACACTTCTATTAAAATGCTTAAAGAAGTTATTTTTCCGAGGTTTGGAGTCCCTAGGTATTTAATGGCTGATGGTGGTTCACATTTTATTCATGGTGCTTCCCGTAAAATGCTTGCTAAATATGACGTCAATCATAGAATTGCATCTCCGTATCACCCACAGTCTAGTGGTCAAGTAGAATTGAGTAATAGAGAACTCAAATTAATTTTGCAAAAGACTGTCAATAGGTCTAGAAAGAATTGGTCCAAGAAACTTGATGATGCATTATGGGCCTATAGAACTGCTTATAAAAATCCTATGGGTATGTCTCCGTATAAAATGGTATATGGAAAAGCTTGTCACTTACCTCTCGAACTAGAACATAAGGCATATTGGGCTATTAAAGAGCTCAACTATGATTTCAAACTTGCCGGTGAAAAGAGGTTATTTGATATTAGCTCACTTGATGAATGGAGAACCCAAGCTTATGAAAACTCCAAGTTGTTTAAAGAAAAGGTTAAAAGATGGCATGCCAAAAGGATACAGAAGCGTGAGTTTAATGTAGGTGATTATGTATTGCTATACAACTCTCGTTTAAGATTTTTTGCAGGGAAACTTCTCTCTAAATGGGAAGTCCCCTATGTTATCGAGGAGGTCTATCGTTCCGGTGCCATAAAAATCAACAACTTCGAAGGCACAAATCCGAAGGTGGTAAATGGTCAAAGAATCAAACATTATATCTCAGGTAATCCCATAAATGTTGAAACCAATATTATTGAAAACGTAACCCCGGAGGAATACATAAGGGACACTTTCCAGAACGTTTCATACTCCGAAAAGGAATAGGTATGTGGTACGGTAAGTAAACCGACTCCAAAACAATTTTTAAGGCAATATTTCTCCGTTTTGGAATATTTAGAACAATAGAAAATTAAGTAGCAGTCCGGGAAGGACACGAGGGCCCCACGAGGGTGGAGGGCGCGCCCCCTACCTCGTGAGCACCTCGTGTGCCTTCCGGACTCCGTTTTCTTGCACGATACGTATTTTGGTCGGCAAAAATTCATTATATAATCTCCCGGGGGTTTTGACTCCCGTATCATGCAAAATTTTCCTGTTTTTGTTTCGAGCTGTTTTTCTGACAGATCTAGATTATCATGATGTCCCCAAGTGCTTCCAAGGACAAGTTCTTTGAGAAGGTCATCAACCCTTACCTCGCAGAGGTGTTGCGACACCCTCAAACCATTGAGATGCATGATGGGTTGCTGCACATCTGCGATGCTGAGGGACCAAAGGGAACCGGAAGCATGGAGACAAGGCTCGAAGCAATGGAGAAACAAATTTTCAAGTGCCAGGGGATGGTGGAGCATGGAATCAACGCTAGCCACACGATGCTCGCGGAGTTCACTAACAACTACAAGCCGGATGCCAAGAACACCGAGGAGGCCATCTTCAAGCTACATGAGAGGATCGAGCACCTCCAAGCCCAAATCTATGACCTGCAAAACCAAAACTGTGAGTATGAATATAGATTCAAAAGAATGAGTTTGGCTGCAGATTCGAGGATTTCGGAGACTCGATCATCCTTCTATGATGGTGAACCTATGCCTTGGAAGATGGATGACAAGCCCGCATCATCAACAACACTTCCACCTTCTTCACCAACCAAGGAGATATAATCACATGGGTATGGGCACTCCCCTTGGCAACAGCCAAGCTTGGGGGAGGTGCCCCGGTATCATATCACCATCACTTTTATCTTTACCGTTTTTCTTAGTTCAATCCTTTTGGTAGTATTTTGATCTAGTAGAATAAAGTTTATGGCATGATCTAGTTGTGAGTTTTGCTTTATTATCCTTCTATGTAATCGAGTCCGTGAGCTATATAATAAAGATTAGTGTTGAGTCAAGGGCTTGGTTTTCTTGCTATAATCTTGGGTGAATAAAAAAAGAGAAAAAGAATAAAAAGAAACAAAAGTTCATATTGATCTTATTGATCGTAATGACTTCACATAGAAAGAGTGTGATGATTAAAAGTTGTTGGGAGTTGGCAGACATAGCTTTGGTCATCGTTGCAATTAATAAGAAGTAATAAGGAAAGAGAGGTTTCACATATAAATATACTATTATTGACATCTTTTATGATTGGGAGCACTCATCAAAATATGACATGCTAAAGAGTTGATGTTGGACAAGGAAGACAACGTAATGGGTTATGCTTTCTTATATCTGAGATAAAGTATGTTGTCATGGATCATCCAACATGTTGAGCTTGCCTTTCCCCCTCATGCTAGCCAAATCCTCAGCACCAAGTAGAGATACTACTTGTGCTTCCAAATATCCTTAAACCAGTTTTGCCATGAGAGTCCACCATATCTACCTATGGATTGAATAAGATCCTTCAAGTAAGTTGTCATCGGTGCAAAGCAATAAAAATTTCTCTCTAAATATGTATGATTGATTGGTGTGGGAGAAATAAGCTTTATATGATCTTGTGACGTGGAAGTAATAAAATGGACGGACTGCATAATAAAGGTTCATATCACAAGGGGCAATATAAAGTGGCATTCTTTCGCATTAAGATTTTGTGCATCCAACCATAAAAGTGCATGGCAACCTCTGCTTCCCTCTAAGAAGGGCCTATCTTTTATTATTATCTTCTACCTTATGCAAGTGTCATGGTGATCTTCACCTTTCCTTTTTCATTTTATCCTTTGGCAAGCCCAGCATGTTGGAAAGAACCTGATATATATATAGGGTGGGTCTATTATGATAACACCCTTAAGAGTCTTATTCTGATAACACTTTGGCTTATTCTGCTAACACCCCACGCTGCATCCACCTACGAACCGAACCGCCCCAACAAAAGAAAAATCCACCACACCCCCACGTCCAGACCTTATCCGTTTGCACCTCCCCCACCCCATCCCGACTACCTTCTTCCTCACCCACGACCCACTCCCCCGACGCCGCCAACTACTACGAAGCTCCGACCACCACGACGCCCCGACCACACCATCCTCCCAGGCGACACGGCTCCAATCCACGCCACCTTCTCCTCCGACAGCGCTCCGGTGAAGGATCCAGGCGGGCCTGGTCAAATCGTGCCGCCATGCCCCCCGCAGGCGCCGGATCTCGGGCATCCGCACCCCCCCCTCCCGCGCGCCTGCACCTCACGACGAGGTAGGCCACCCCGACCTCGCCATGGGCGGCAAAGCGCCCCTGATGCCCACCTTTCTCTTCCCTCTGGTACCTCGCCCCGCTCCACCTTCATCGCGCAGCAGGAGCACCCCCGCTCCAACTTCCTCCTCCCTCCGCCGCCCAGGACCCACCCTGCACCGGCAGTCACTTTCTGCCCGACGCCCCAGCACCCCATCCTCTCATCCCCACCCCCATCGAGCCGCTACGATCCACGCTGAAGAGACCGGATGCACATCGCCTGCCTCCGGATCCAAATAAGGTGCTCCCACCCACTACGGCATCGCCTCCCCCCAGTAGCGGCAGTCACCCCCGCAGCTCACTCCTCCCCTACCTGCAGTTCATGGCAGTCACCCCCCGCCGCTCACTCCTCCCCTACCCGCAGTTCGCCGAATCCCGCACTGGCTGGCTGCCGCAGCCCCACGCCGCTAGATAATGTAAAGGGGTGCTCCGCTGGGCTTCTGCCGGTGAGGTTGTGGTAGGAGGTCCATCCACATCTGACGACCCTCCGGCGACGGATCCAGGCGTCCCGAGGGATCTCGAATGGCCGCCTCCTCTAATGACCTCTCCATCGCCGCGACGGCGAGATCCACGCATGGGCGCACGACTCAGGAAAACGGCGACTGCAGTCGGGCGATTCTCAGGGCCTCCACCGCAGCCCTTCCTCTATCCCCTACCTCCATCTCCCCCTCCTTTGTTACAGGGCATCACCGGAAGGGCGGGCGGGAGGCCAACCTCCTTCAATCATGGAGCTGAAGGTGAACGGCGGCAACAACGCCCCATGCAGTCCAGAAATTGCATCTTTTGCTGCTTCTTTTTTTTGCCTTCGGATGCAGTTCGCCATGGCCTTGCATGCCGTCCGGTGTCACGGCCGTTTCAGTGCTTGCATGCGCCATGGCCATGCACAGATGCAGTATAGAAAATGTTTGTTTCTTTTTGCAGTGCAGATTGTATGGACGTGCAGGGCAGCACATGTACGAAGGAGAGAAAAAATAATGTCGTCATTTTTTCTGAAGTTTGTTTTATTGTTCGAGAAAACATAGACATAAATGCTCCGTCGATGTTCCTTTAAAAGACGTTCATTTTGTTGTTTGAGAAAATGCAAAGAGGAAAAGAGAGTAAAAAATGGATGTGGATGAATGCTTGTGTGTAATGTGTAGCGTGCAAACAAAAAATGTAGTCCACTCGCGTCCCCCCGCAGTGCATATTTCATTAACCAAAAAAATGTATGCAGTGCACTAGGGGGAACTAAACTCTAGAGAAAAAATAAAGAGGAAACTACAGTGCACTCCGGTCTTAAAAGAAGTCCACTCCGAAGAACTTTGAAATACACTTCACTTGGAAAAATGTATTTAAAAAATTTATGTTGTGTTTGTTGAAAGACATTTAAACTAGTAAAACAAAGTAATGAGGTTCACTCTCAAGAGTGTTGTGGATCACTTTCAAGAGTGTTGGGGTTCACTTGCTGTCCTCTATGCGGTCCACTCGTTCATCATTTTTTTATAAAAAAGATAAAAGAATCCATGTAGCTCGCTTGACCCTTGTATGCAGTGCGGTTTTTCGTCTGAAGCGGTGTGATTTTATGTTGGATGAAGCTCACTCGTCGATTTGAGTGTCGCAAAAAACAGAGTGTCGCAAAAATGTTTTCGTGTGTCTCATAATTCAGTCAACTACATCAACACTTGCAGTGCCTTTGGTCTTCGAATGTCGTTCACTCTTGAGAGTGATGCTGTTCACTTGTGCCTAGCATGAAAAATGTGAAAAAAATTAGCGAATCAACAAAAAAGTAAAGCGGTGCACTTTGATATATGATGTGGTTCACTTGCCCTAGTCTCTGCTGTCCACTCTCGTTCCTAAAAAAAGTAAAAAAAACAACAAAACCTCATATGAGAAAAATAACGTCTGACAAAAAAATTTATGCAGCTCGCTTGCTCATCCGATGCAGTGCGGTTTTCATTCTGAAGCAGTGCGGCCGGCTGAATGATGTTGTTCATCCCGTAAGTGCAAAAAAATTATTATGAAAGCGACAAAAAGTAATGCGGTTCACTTCTTGATAGTGTTGTGGTTCATTTACACCCGATGTGAATTGCACTCTATTTTCTCGTCCTTAAAAAAACTATGTTTGAATAAAATAAACCATGCAGTTCTCTAACACGTCTGATGTATTGCGGTTTTTCATCCGATGCAGTGCGGTTTTCAGTCGGGTGAAGTACCCACGTCGATTTGGGTGTTGCGAAAAACACAGTGTCTGCATTTCGGTAAATTTAAAAGTGCTCCTAAACCGTAAGGAATTAGAGAGAGTGTTCTATATGAAAAAGTTGCGTCTCGTCGATATCTTTCCAACGACATACCATTTGAATCGTTTTGACAACCGATTTGTAAAAATTTCGCAAAAAACGACCGCTGCCTCTCATCGTCTGCCGCATGATTTTCAAAATTAACTTAAAACTGTAAGGAATCTCAAAACCATTTCTACATATGAAAGTTGCGCCTTGTCCATAGCTTTCCAACGACGTATTACACGCCTCGTTTCGACAAACGGTTCAAAAACTAGAGCGAAAACAGTACCGAAAATTGCAAAAATTTCAAAAAAACAGAATTCCGCGATTTAGTAAATTTGAAACTGCTCTTAAACCGTAACGAATTAGAGAAAACAATAGTTATTAAAAAGATGCGCCTCGACAATATCTACCCAACGGTGTATCATTTGCCTCATTCCGACGAGCGGTTTAGAAAAAAACGCGAAAAAACGCTCCCTGCCACTCTTTGTGGGCCGCACCATTTTTAAAACTGCTCTTAAACCGCGGGGAATCTCGAAAAGTGTTCAACATGGCGAATTTGTGCCTAATCCGTAGCTTTCCAATGGTATATTACACGCCTTGTTCCGATAAACGGTTAAAAATTATAGCGAAAACAGTACCGAAAAAACACTACGTGCAGTTTTTTCCGACGCGAAGTTCATTAGTCTCTGTAATGCAGTGCTCTTACTAAAGAAAGTGCAGTGCCCTCGCGTTGAGCATGCAGTGCGGAAGTGTTATCAGAATAACTATTTTGATAATATTATCAGAATAGACGGGCTATATATATATATATATATAATTGGATGTAAGGGGGCATGAGTTATTATTGTTGACATTACCCTTGAGGTAAAAGGTTGTGGGGCGAAACTATAAGCCCCTATCTTTCTCTGTGTCCGATTAAAACTCCGTAACCACAAGTATTGTGCGAGTGTTAGCAATTATGAAGGACTAGATGATAGTTGAGTATGTGGACTTGCTTTTTAGCTCTAACATAGACTCTTTCTGATGTTATGATAAATTGCAATTGTTTCAATGACTGAGGTTATAATTTGTTGGTTCTCAATAAGATTTCTGATTCATACTTTTGCATTGTGAATAGATCATCACTTGAACATAAGTAATCATATGACAATATCTATATATGTTGCTGTTATGAGAATAATCATGATGCCCTCATGTCCGTTTTTGTTTTTATCGACGCCTCTACCTCTAAACATGGGGACATATTTATTATTATCGGCTTTCGCTTGAGGACAAGCGAGGTCTAAGCTTGGGGGAGTTGATACGTCCATTTTGCATCATGCTTTTATATCGATATTTATTGCATTATGGGTTCTTATTTCACATTATGTCACAATACTTATGGCTATTCTCTCTTTTTTTACAAGGTTTACATAAGGAGGGAGAATGCCAGCAGCTGGAATTCTGGGCTGGAAAAGGAGCAAATATTAGAGACCTATTCTGCACAACTCCAAAAGTCCTGAAACTCCACGGAACACCTTATAATAAATAATGAAAAATCCCCGCCAAAGATGAAGACCAGGGGGCCCACACCCTACTCATGAGGGTGGGGGGCGCCCCCCCCCCCCTAGGGCGTGCCCCCTACCTCATGGGCCCCCTGGTGGCTCTCCGATGACCATCTTCTCCTATATGAAGTCTTTCATCGAGAAAAAAATAGGAAGCAACCTTTCGGGACGAAACTCCACCGCCACGAGGCGAAACCTTGGCGTATCCAATCTAGAGCTCCGGTAGAGCTGTTCTGCCGGGGAAACTTCCCTCCCGGGGGGGAATCATCGCCATCATCATCACCAACGCTCCTCTCATCGGGAGAGGGCAATCTCCATCAACATCTTCACCAGCACCATCTCATCTCCAAACCCTAGTTCATCTCTTGTATCCAATTCTTGTCTCCAAGTCCGGGATTGGTGCTAGTAGGTTGCTAGTAGTGTTGATTACTCTTTGTAGTTGATGCTAGTTGGTTTATTTGGTGGAAGATCATATGTTCAGATCCTATATGCATATTATTACCCCTCTAATTATGAACATGAATATGCTTTGTGAGTAATTACGTTTGTTCCTGAGGACAAGGGAGAAGTCTTGCTATTAGTAGTCATGTGAATTTGGTATTCGTTTGATATTTTGATAAGATGTATGTTCTAGCCTCTAGTGGTGTTATGTGAACGTCGACTACATAACACTTCACCATTATTTGGGCCTAGAGGAAGGCATTGGGAAGTAATAAGTAGATGATGGGTTGCTAGAGTGACAGAAGCTTAAACCCTAGTTTATGTGTTGCTTCGTAAGGGGCTGATTTGGATCCATATGCTTCATGCTATGGTTAGGTTTACCTTAATACTTTTGTTGTAGTTGTGGATGCTTGCAATAGAGGTTAATCATAAGTGGGATGCTTGTTCAAGTAAGAACAACACACAAGCATCGGTCCACCCACATATCAAATTATCAAAGTACCAAACGTGAATCATATGAACGTGATGAAAACTAGCTTGACGATATTCCCCTGTGTCCTCGGGAGCGCTTTTCCTTATATAAGAGTTTGTCCAGGCTTGTCCTTTGGTACAAAAAGGATTGGGCCACCTTGCTGCACTTTATTTAATTTTGTTACTTGTTGCTCGTTACAAATTATCTCACCACAAAACTATCTGTTACCACTTATTTCAGTACTTGCAGAGAATACCTTGCTGAAAACCGTTTATCATTTCCTTCTGCTCCTTGTTGGGTTCAACACTCTTACTTATCGAAAGGACTACGATAGACCCCCTATACTTGTGGGTCATCAGACATCAAGCTCTTTTCTGGCGCCGTTGCCGGGGAGGTGAGTGCTTGAAGGTATATCTTTAGATGGTGCAATCGAATCTTTTAGTTTCTTGTTTTATCACTAGTTTAGTTTATAAAAGAAAAGTAAAAAATGGAATTAAGGTTACCTCATATGCTTCATCGTTTTAATGTCTTTCATGAAAATAAGGATTCCGATAATTGTGCCAAAGTGTTAGAAGAAGAATGCATTAGAATGTTTGGCACTAAATCTTTGAATGATGAGCATGATTGCAATGTTATTAGTATGAACTCTTTGAATATCCATAGTACTAATGATGATTGCACTAGTCATGATGAAAATGTCTCTTATAAGCATGTCAACTTTTGTGGAATACATAGAGCTTGCAAGCACACACCAAATAGGGAAGATAGATTTTGCAAGAGGCATAAGTATTTGGAGACTAAATGGTTGCAAGAAAGGCTAGATGATTGTGCTGAAAGATTCAATATTTAACGCCATCCTTGTGAACTTTGCAATGAACATGGTCATTTAAAGCTCCAATGCTATTTGTTTCATGATCAAATCGTGTCCAAAAACTGTGATAACTTGATTACCCTTGAGTATCATAAAGAGCTTAGTCTTATTTTGGGGTATGAAGAAATGAAACGTATAACTGAGGGTATTCCAAAATTTAATCTTGATAGATTTCTTGATTTTGATCTAGAAGAAATTTTTATGTATTGTGCGGTGAATTGCATTGAAAATCCTTATATTGTCAATTACATAAAGACAAGAAAACAAATAGAAGATGAAGAGAATACTAATGAAAGGGAAGAGACTTCCCAATATTCTCCTATTATTTCTTATGATGAATCAGGTAACGAGGAGGAGCCTCCTATTCGACCAATCTCATTAATAAGGAGCTCCGAAAAGAGGATTAAACCCACACATGATGTGAAGAAGAAAAAGAAAAGATGGAGAAGCAAAGGTAAAAATGTATCCCTCCCAAATGGTGTTGCTCCTATTTTTCATTGTGATGATGATAATTGTTATACTATTGGTGCTATCCATACTATTAATGATGAGAGTGATTATGCTTATGATATGAAAAGGCCCAAGCTTGGGGATGCTATGTTTGATGAGAATGACATGTTTGAGAATGTATTTGCTGCAATTAATGTTTGTCCCAAGATTGGGGATGCTACCTTTGATGAAGATGATATTTTTAGTCTCCCAAGTTTTGATGAGCAAATTTATTATGATGATAGCATGCCTCCTATGTATGATGGTTATATTGATGAAAGTGGGTTTGGAAGAGTGTCAACTTTAGGAAGTAATGATCTCACTATTTTGGAGGATGTTGAATCTTATTTTGACAATTATGAAAGTGGATTTGGAGATGTCATGACTTTATCTAGTAATGATTCCACTATCTTGGAAGAGGTTTCAATCGATTATGATGAGAATAAAGTTGCTACTTATGATAATTATTGTGATGATACATATGCTATAAAAAGTAGTGATGATTATATTAAAACTTGTCATGATTATGATTACCCCTTTTTCTGAACACTAATCTTTTAATGTGGAAACAATTTATAGTATTCGAGTTTCTTATGATACTCCCACTATTCCGAATGAGAAAAATCTTGATTATGTGGAGAGTAGTAAATTTTCTATGCTTTTAGATCATGGAAAGAATGCTTTATGTGATGGTTATATTGTTGAATTCATTCATGATGCTACTGAAAATTATTATGAAGGAGGAATATATGCTTGTAGGAATTGCAGTAATATCAAGTTTCCTCTCTATGTGCTTAAAGTTTTAAAGTTATGCTTATTTTGCCTTCCTATGCTAGTTGATTATTGTTCCCATAAGTTGTTTGCTCACAAAATCCCTATGCATAGGAAGTGGGTTAGACTAAAATGTGATAGTCATATTCTTCATGATGCTCTCTTTATGTTTCAATTCTTATCTTTTATGTGAGCATCATTGAAATCATCATGCCTAGCTAGGGGCGCTAAACAATAGCGCTTGTTGGGGGCCAACCCAATTATATTTTTGTTCTTTGCTTTTTGATCATATTTAGTAATAAATAATTCATCTAGACTCTGTTTAGATGTGGTTTTATGTTTTAATTAGTGTTTGTGCCAAGTAGAACCTTTGGGAAGACTTGGGGAAAGAGCATAATTGGTTTGCTACCAATATTTGGCTTGCCAAATGTTAGCACTGCCAACTATTGGCAATACCAAGACTTGCCAACTATTGGCAACTTTATGTGAGAGAGGCAAAACAACTCGTAGCCAACCAAGTAGTTGCCAATATTTGGCACAATGCCAAACATTGGCATGCCAATTTTTGGCAGCAAACCAATTATGCTCAAAGTCTTTGCGATCTTGCTGTAAAAAACAGAAACTTTAGCGCTGACGAGATTTGCTGCCATTTTTTATTGGAGAGTCCCAAATGATGTTGCTCCTATTTTTCATTGTGATGATGATAATTGTTATACTATTGGTGCTATCCATACTATTAATGATGAGAGTGATTATGCTTATGATATGAAAAGGCACAAGCTTGGGGATGCTATGTTTGATGAGAATGGCATGTTTGAGAATGTATTTGCTGCAATTAATGTTTGTCCCAAGATTGGGGATGCTACCTTTGATGAAGATGATATTTTTAGTCTCCCAAGTTTTGATGAGCAAATTTATTATGATGATAGCATGCCTCCTATGTATGATGGTTATATTGATGAAAGTGGGTTTGGAAGAGTGTCAACTTTCGGAAGCAATGATCTCACTATTTTGGAGGATGTTGAATCTTATTTTGACAATTATGAAAGTGGATTTGGAGAGGTCATGACTTTATCTAGTAATGATTCCACTATCTTGGAAGAGGTTTCAATCGATTATGATGAGAACAAAGTTGCTACTTATGATAATTATTGTGATGATACGTATGCTATAAAAAGTAGTGATGATTATATTAAAACTTGTCATGATTATGATTACCCCTTTTCTGAACACTAATCTTTTAATGTGGAAACAATTTATAGTATTCGAGTTTCTTATGATACTCCCACTATTCCGAATGAGAAGAATCTTGCTTATGTGGAGAGTAGTAAATTTTCTATGCTTTTAGATCACGAAAAGAATGCTTTATGTGATGGTTATATTATTGAATTCATTCATGATGCTACTGAAAATTATTATGAGGGAGGAATATATGCTTGTAGGAATTGCAGTAATATCAAGTTTCCTCTCTATGTGCTTAAAGTTTTAAAGTTATGCTTATTTTGCCTTCCTATGCTAGTTGATTATTGTTCCCATAAGTTGTTTGCTCACAAAATCCCTATGCATAGGAAGTGGGTTAGACTAAAATGTGATAGTCATATTCTTCATGATGCTCTCTTTATGTTTCAATTCTTATCTTTTATGTGAGCATCATTGAAATCATCATGCCTAGCTAGGGGCGCTAAACGACAGCGCTTGTTGGGGGGCAACCCAATTATATTTTTGTTCTTTGCTTTTTGATCCTATTTAGTAATAAATAGTTCATCTAGACTCTTTTTAGATGTGGTTTTATGTTTTAATTAGTGTTTGTGCCAAGTAGAACCTCTGGGAAGACTTGGGGAAAGTCTTTGCGATCTTGCTGTAAAAAACAGAAACTTTAGCGCTCACGAGATTTGCTGCCATTTTTTATTGGAGAGTGATATTTAGTTAAATATTTTTGCATATGATTAATAGATAAATTCCTCACGTCCAGCAATTTATTTTAGAATTTTTTGGGTTCCATAAGTATACGTTTGATCCAGATTACTACATATTGTTTTGTTTTCTATGTGTTGTTTGCCTATTTTGATGAATCTATGAGTAGTATCGGAGGGTATGAACCATATATAAGTTGGAATACAGTAGATATTACACCAATATTAATTTAGAATGAGTTCAAAACAGTACCTAAGTGGTGATTTATTTTCTTATACTAACGGAGCTTATGAGTTTTCTGTTAAGTTTTGTGTTGTGAAGTTTTCAAGTTTTGGGGAAAGATTCGATGGACTATGGAATAAGGAGTGGAAGGAGCCTAAGCTTGGGGATGCCCAAGGCACCCCTAGGTAATATTCAAGGATAACCAAGAGCCTAAGCTTGGGGATGCCCCGGATGGCATCCCCTCTTTCGTGTTCATTCATCGGTAACTTTACTTGGAGCTATATTTTTATTCAGCACATGATATGTGTTTTGCTTGGAGCGTCATTTTATTTTCTTTTGTTTTGTTTGATGTTTTAATAAAATACCAAGATCTGAAATTCTTAAATTTTAGAGAGTCTTCACATAGTTGCATAATTATTCGACTACTCATTGATCTTCACTTATATCTTTTGGAGTAGTTTGTCATTTGCTCTAGTGCTTCACTTATATCTTTTTAGAGCACAGAGGTGGTTTTATTTTGAAGAAATAGATGAACTCTCGTGCTTCACTTATATTATTTTTAAAGTCTTTTAGAACAGCATGGTAATTTGCTTTTAGGCATAATAAAAACTTCCATATAAGTGCATTGAATACTATGAGAAGTTTGATACTTGACAATTGTTTTGAGATATGGAGATGGTGATATTGGAATCATGCTAGTTGAGTAGTTGTGAATTTGAGAAATACTTGTGTTGAAGTTTGTGATTCCCGTAGCATGCACGTATGGTGAACCGTTATGTGATGAAGTCGGAGCATGATTTATTTATTGATTGTCTTCCTTATGAGTGGCGGTCGGGGACGAGCGATGGTCTTTTCCTACCAATCTATCCCCCTAGGAGCATGCACGTAGTACTTTGTTTCAATAACTAACAGATTTTTGCAATAAGTATGTGAGTTCTTTATGACTAATGTTGAGTCCATGGATTATACGCACTCTCACCCTTCCACCATTGCTAGCCTCTCTAGTACCGCGCAACTTTCGCCGGTACCACAAACCCACCATTTACCTTCCTCAAAACAGCCACCATACCTACCTATTATGGCATTTCCATAGCGATTCCGAGATATATTGCCATGCAACTTTCCACCGTTCCGTTTATTATGACACGCTCCATCATTATCATATTGCTTTGTATGATCATGTAGTCGACATTGTATTTTTGGCAAAGCCATCGATCATAATTCTTTCATACATGTCACTCATGAGTCATTGCACATCCCGGTACACCGCCGGAGGCATTCATATAGAGTCATATTTTGTTCTAAGTATCGAGTTGTAATTCTTGAGTTATAAGTAAATAAAAGTGTGATGATCATCATTATTAGAGCATTGTCCCAGTGAGGAAAGGATGATGGAGACTATGATTCCCCACAAGTCGGGATGAGACTCCGAACGAAAAATAAAAAAAGAGAAAAAAGAGGCCATAAAAAAGAGAAGGCCCAAAAAAAGGGAGAGAAAAAGAGAGAAGGGACAATGTTACTATCCTTTTTCCACACTTGTGCTTCAAAGTAGCACCATGATCTTCATGATAGAGAGTCTCCTATGTTGTCACTTTCATAATCTAGTGGGAATTTTACATTATAGAACTTGGCTTGTATATTCCAATGATGGGCTTCCTCAAAATGCCCTAGGTCTTTGTGAGCAAGCGAGTTGGATGCACACCCACTTAGTTTCTTTTTGAGCTTTCATACACTTAGAGCTCTAGTGCATCCGTTGCATGGTAATCCCTACTCACTCACATTGATATCTATTGATGGGCATCTCCATAGCCCATTGATACGCCTAGTTGATGTGAGACTATCTTCTCCTTTTTGTCTTCTCCACAACCACCATTCTATTCCACCTATAGTGCTATGTCCATGGCTCACGCTCATGTATTGCGTGAAGATTGAAAAATTTTGAGAGCATCAAAAGTATGAAACAATTGCTTGGCTTTTCATCGGGTTTGTGCATGATTTAAATATTTTGTGTAATGAAGGTAGAGCATAGCCAGACTATATGATTTTGTAGGGATAGCTTTCTTTGGCCATGTTATTTTGAGAAGACATGATTACTTTGTTAGTATGCTTGAAGTATTATTATTTTTATGTCAATATTAAACTTTTGTCTTGAATCTTATGGATCTGAATATTCTTGCCACAATAAAGAGAATTACATGGCTAAATATGTTAGGTAGCATTCCACATCAAAAATTCTGTTTTTATCATTTACCTACTCGAGGACGAGCATGAATTAAGCTTGGGATGCTTGATACATCTCCAACATTTCTATAATTTTTGATTGTTCCATGCTATTATATTACCCGTTTTGGATGTTTATGGGAATTATTATACACTTTTTTATTATTTTGGGACTAACCTATTAATCGGAGGTCCATCCCGAATTGTTGTTTTCTTGCCTATTTCAGTGTGTCGAAGAAAAGGAATATCAAACGGAGTCCAAACGGAATGAAACCTTCGGGAGAGTTATTTTCGGAACGAAAGCAACCCAGGAGACTTGGAGTAGACGTCAGGGAAGCTTCGAGGAAGCCACGAGGCAGGGAGGCGCGCCACCCACCCTCGTGGGCCCCTCGTGGCTCCCTTGACCGACTTCTTTCGCCTATATATGTCCATATACCCTAAAACATCGAGGAGCAGAATAGATCGGGAGTTCCGTTGCCAGAAGCCTCCGTAGCCACCGAAAACCAATCTAGACCCGTTCCGGCACCCTGCCGGAGGGGGGAATCCCTCTCCGGTGGTCATCTTCATCATCCCGGCGCTCTCCATGACGAGGAGGGAGTAGTTCACCCTCGGGGCTGACGGTATGTACCAGTAGTTATGTGTTTGATCTCTCTCTCTCTCTCGTGTTCTTGAGGTGGTAAGATCTTGATGTATCACGAGCTTGTTGGATCTTATGATGTTTCTCCCCCTCTACTCTCTTGTGATGAATTGAGTTTTCCCTTTGAAGTTATCTTATCGGATTGAGTCTTTAAGGATTTGAGAACACTTGATGTAGGTCTTGCATGTGCTTATCTGTGGTGACAATGGGATATCACGTGATCCACTTGATGTATGTTTTGGCGATCAACTTGCGAGTTCTGTGACCTCGTGAACTTATGCATAGGGGTTGGCACACGTTTTTGTCTTGACTCTCCGGTAGAAACTTTGGGGCACTCTTTGAAGTTCTATGTGTTGGTTGAATAGATGAATCTGAGATTGTGTGATGCATATCATATAATCATACCCACGGATACTTGAGGTGACATTATAGTATCTAGGTGACATTAGGGTTTTGGTTGATTTGTGTCTTAAGGTGTTATTCTAGTACGAACTCTAGGATAGATTGAACGGAAAGAATAGCTTCATGTTATTTTACTACAGACTCCTGAATAGATCGATCAGAAAGAATAACTTTGAGGTGGTTTCGTACCCTACCATAATCTCTTCGTTTGTTATCCGCTATTAGTGACTTTGGAGTGACTCCTTGTTGCATGTTTAGGGATAGTTATATGATCCAATTATGTTATTATTGTTGAGAGAACTTGCACTAGTGAAAGTATGAACCCTAGGCCTTGTTTCAACACATTGCAATACCGTTTACGCTCAATTTTATCGCTTGCTACCTTGCTGTTTTTATATTTTCAGATTACAAATACCCATATCTACCATCCATATTGCACTTGTATCACCATCTCTTCGCCGAACTAGTGCACCTATACAATTTACCATTGTATTGGGTGTGTTGAGGACACAAGAGACTCTTTCTTATTTGGTTGCAGGGTTGTTTGAGAGAGACCATCTTCATCCTACGCCTCCCATGGATTGATAAACCTTAGGTCATCCACTTGGGGGAAATTTGCTATTGTCCTACAAACCTCTGCACTTGGAGGCCCAACAATGTCTATAAGAAGAAGGTTGTGTAGTAGACATCAATACCTTTGTTCACTTTGCCATCATTCTTATCCGCCAAGTATTTGGGGCAGTTTCGCTTCCAGTGACCATTCCCTTTGAAGTAGAAGCACTCAGTTTCAAGCTTAGGTCCAGCTTTGGGCTTCTTCACGGGAGTGGCAACTTGCTTGCCATTCTTCTTGAAATTCCCTTTCTTTCCCTTGCCCTTTTTCTTGAAACTAGAGGTCTTGTTAACCATCAACACTTGATGCTCTTTCTTGATTTCTACCTTTGCTGATTTCAGCATTGCGAAGAGCTTGGGAATCATTTTCGTCATCCCTTGCATATTGTAGTTCATCACGAAGTTCTAGTAACTTGGTGATAGTGACTAGAGAACTCTGTCAACCACTATCTTATCTGGAAGATTAACTCCCACTTGATTCAAGCGATTGTAGTACCCATACATTTTGAGCATGTGCTCACTAGCTGAGCTATTCTCCTCCATCTTGTAGGCAAAGTATTTGTCAGAGGTCTCATACCTCTCGACACGGGCATGAGTGTAAAATACCAATTTCAGCTCTTGGAACATCTCATATGCTCTGTGGCATTCAAAACATTTTTGAAGTCCCGGTTCTAAGCTGTGAAGCATGGCGCACTAAACTATCAAGTAGTCTTCATATCGAGCTTGTCAAACATTCATATCGTCTGCATCTGCTCCTGCAATAGGTCTGTCACCTCAAGGACATAATTCTTCAGTGCAGCAATGAGGATAATCCTCAGATCACGGACCCAGTTCGCATCATTGCTACTATCATCTTTCAACTTAGTTTTCTCTAGGAACATATCAAAAACATAGGGGGGCTACAACGCAAGCTATTGATCTACAACATAATTTGCAAATGCTATCAGGACTAAGTTCATGATAAATTAAGTTCAATTAATCAAATTACTTAAGAACTCCCACTTAAATAGACATCCCTCAAGTCATCTAAGTGATACGTGATCCAAATCAACTAAACCATGTCCGATCATCACGTGAGATGGAGTAGTCATCAAGTGAACATCTCTATGTTGATCATATCTACTATATGATTCACGTTCGACCTTTCGGTCTCCAGTGTTCCGAGGCCATGTCTGTACATGACAGGCTCGTCAAGTTTAACCCGAGTATTCTGCATGTGCAAAACTGTCTTGCACCTGTTGTATGTGAACGTAGAGTCTATCACACCCGATCATCACGTGGTGTCTCAACACGACGAACTGTCGCAACGGTGCATACTCAGGGAGAACACTTATACCTTGAAATTTTAGTTAAGGGATCATCTTATAATCCTACCATCATTCTAAGCAAAATAAGATGCATAAAAGATAAACATCATATGCAATCAAAATACGTGACATGATATGGCCATCATCATCTTGTGCTTTTGATCTCCATCTCCAAAGCATCGTCATGATCTCCATCATCACCGGCTCGACACCTTGATCTCCATCGTAGCGTCGTGGTTGTCTCACCAACTATTGCTTCTACAACTATCCCTAACACATAGTGATAAAGTAAAACAATTACATGGCATTTGCATTTCATACAATAAAGAGACAACCATAAGGCTCCTGCCGGTTGTCAGATATCTTACAAAACATGATCATCTCATACAATAACGTTTATCACATCATGTCTTCACCATATCACATCACAACATGCCCTCCAAAAACAAGTTAGACGTCCTCTACTTTGATGTTGCAAGTTTTACGTGGCTGCTATGGGCTTTTAGCAAGAACTGTTCTTATCTACGCATCAAAACCACAACGGTGTTTCGTCAAGTTTGTTGTTTTAACCTTCTTCAAGGACCAGCCACAGTCAAATTCGATTCAACTAAAGTAGGAGAAACAGACACCCGCCAGCCACCTTTATGCAAAACTAGTTGCATGTCTTTCAGTGGAGCCGGTCTCATGAACGTGGTCATGTAAGGTTAGTCCGGGCCGCTTCATCCAACAATACCGCCGAATCAAAATAAGACATTTGGTGGTAAGCAGCATGACTATCACTGCCCACAACTCTTTGTGTTCTACTCGTGCATATCATCAACGCATAGACCTGGCTCGGATGCCATTGTTGGGAAACGGAGCATGCAATTTCAAAAAAATTCCTACGCTCATGTAAGATCTATCTAGGAGATGCATAGCAACGAGAGGGGAGAGTTGAAAGGATCGAGAAGAGGTGTCTATAGGGGGGTGAATAGACTCTTAGCAAAGAAAAGTAGCAATTTTTAATTTCTTCAAATTAAGGTGGAGTTTTATCACAAGTTTAACCATTCGTAATACATTTCAAGCAAGCATATCAAGAGTATATCAGCAGCTGAAAGTAAAGCATGCAACTTGCAAGGAAGTAAAGGGATGGGATTGGAGTGTGCAAACGCAATTGGAAACACGGAGATTTTTGGCGTGGTACCGATAGGTGGTGCTATCGTACATCCACGTTGATGGAGACTTCAACCCACGAAGGGTAACGGTTGCACGAGTCCATGGAGGGATCCACCCACGAAGGGTCCATGAAGAAGCAACCTTGTCTATCCCACCATGGCCATCTCCCACGAAGGACTTGCCTCAGTAGGGTAGATCTTCACGAAGTAGGCGATCTCCTTGCCCGTACAAACTCCTTGGTTCAACTCCACAATCTTGTCGGAGGCTCCCAAGTGACACCTAACCAATCTAGGAGACACCACTCTCCAAAAGGTAATAGATGGTGTGTTGATGATGAACTCCTTGCTCTTGTGCTTCAAATGATAGTCTCAACACTCAACTCTCTCACACGGATTTGGATTTGGTGGAAAGATGATTTGAGTGGAAAGCAACTTGGGAAAGGCTAGAGATCAAGATTCATATGGTTGGAATGGAATATCTTGGTCTCAACACATGAGTAGGCGGTTCTCTCTTAGAAAATGGATGCTGGAAGTGTAGGCATGTTTTGATGGCTCTCCTTCCAAATGGAGGAAGGGTGGAGGGGTATATATAGCCTCCACATAAAATCTAACCATTACACACAATTTACCAAACTTGGTGGGACCGAATCAGAAAACTCGGCCAAACCGATTCAGTTCAAAATGTGAATGTTAGGCTTTTGGGTGGGACCGATGTGCTAGGGTTAGGGTAAAACCTCATCTCGGTTCGACCGATTACACAAACTCGGTGGGACCGATTTTGGTAATAAGCAAAATAGAGAGTTGGTCAAGAAAACTTGGTGGGGCCGATTGCTTATTTCGGTGGGACTGAAATAATTACAACATGCAACAGAGAGTTCGCAAGCCCATCTCGATGAGACTGGGATCCCATCGGTGAGACCGAATTGATTAGGGTTTCTGGTAGTGGCTATGTCAAGTGAATTCGGTGGCGCCGGATAGAACATGTTGGTGGGGCCGAGTTTGACTTTTGGTTTGGGACATATGTGGATATGAAAAAGTGGTTGAGGGCTTTGGAGCATATCACTAAGCACTTTGAGCAAGCAAGCCATTAACCAACACATCATCCCCTTTTAATAGTATTGGCCTTCCTATGGACTCAATGTGATCTTGGATTGCTAAAATGAGAATGTAGAGTCTTGAGCTTTTGAGCTTGAGCCAATCCTTTGTTCTTAGCATCTTTCAGGGGTTCCGTATCCTCTTGTCCACGCCACTCCATTTGTTGAACTTGTCTGAAATATACTAGATAAAAATATTAGTCCAACAAGAGATATGTTGACATTAATTACCAAACCACCCAGGGAGCACGTGTGCTTTCAATCTCCCCCTTTTTGGTAATTGATGACAACATACATCAAAGCTTTAGATAAAGATATAAAGAATAGCAAGTAAAGCTTTGGAAGAACATGTAACACGCATAGGCTCCCCCTACATGTATGCATCCATGTAACTATGGAATTGAAGGAAATATGCCCTAGATGCAATAATAAAGTTATTATTTATTTCCTTATATCATGATAAATGTTTATTATTCATGCTAGAATTGTATTAACCAGAAACATAATACATGTGTGAATACATAGACAAAAAACAGAGAGTCACTAGTATGCCTCTACTTGACTAGCTCGTTAATTAAAGATGGTTATGTTTCCTAACCATAGACATGAGTTGTCATTTGATTAATGGGATCACATCATTAGGAGAATGATGTGATTGACTTGACCCATTCTGTTAGCTTAGCACTTGATCGTTTAGTTTGTTGCTATTTCTTTCTTCATAACTTATACATGTTCCTATGACTATGAGATTATGCAACTCCCGTTTACCGGAGGAACACTTTGTGTGCTACCAAACGTCACAACGTAACTAGGTGATTATAAAGGTGCTCTATAGGTGTCTCCGAAGGTACTTGTTGGGTTGGCGTATTTCGAGATTAGGATTTGTCACTCCGATTGTCGGAGAGGTATCTCTGGGCCCTCTCGGTAATGCACATCACTCAAGCCTTGCAAGCATTGCAACTAATAATTTAGTTGCAGGATGATGTATTACAGAACGAGTAAAGAGACTTGCCGGTAACGAGATTGAACTAGGTATTGAGATACCGACGATCGAATCTCAGGCAAGTAACATACCGATGACAAAGGGAACAACGTATGTTGTTATGCGGTCTGACCGATAAAGATCTTCGTAGAATATGTAGGAGCCAATATGAGCATCCAGGTTCCGCTATTGGTTATTGACCGGAGACGTGTCTCCGTCATGTCTACATAGTTCTCGAACTCGTAGGGTCCGCACGCTTAAAGTTCGGTGATGATCGTAATTAGGGTTTTTTGTGTTTTGATGTACCGAAGGTTGTTCGGAGTCCCGGATGTGATCACGGACATGACGAGGAGTCTCAAAATGGTCGATACATAAAGATTGATATATTGGAAGCCTATATTTGGATATCGGAAATGTTTCGGGTGAAATCGGGATTTTACCGGAGTACCGGGGGGTTACCAGAACCCCCCCCCCCCCCCCCGGGGGGGTTATTGGGCCTACATGGGCCATAAGGGAGAAGAGGAGGGCCGGCCAGGGCAGGCCGCGTGCCCCCTCCCCCCCCTAGTCCGAATAGGACAAGGAAGGGGGGGGGCGCCCCCCTTTCCTCTTTCTCCCTTCCTCCTTCCTTTTCCAACAAGGCAAGAGGGAGGAGTCCTACTTCCCAGTTGGAGTAGGACTCCTCCAGGCGCACCCATAGGGCCGACCGCACCTCCCCCTCTCCCTCCTTTATATACTGAGGCAAGGGGGCACCCCATGACACACAAGTTGATCCTTGTGATCGTTCCTTAGCCGTGTGCAGTGCCCCCTTCCACCATATTCCACCTCGGTCATATCGTAGTGGTGCTTAGGCGAAGCCCTGCGTCGGTAGAACATCATCACTGTCATCACGCCGTCGTGTTGACGAAACTCTCCCTCAACGTTTTGCTGGATTGGAACTCGAGGGACGTCACCGAGTTGAACGTGTGCAGAACTCGGAGGTGCCGTACGTTCGGTACTTGGATCGGTCGGATCGGGAAGACGTACGACTACTTCCTCTACATTGTGTCAACACTTCCTTTGCCGGTCTATGAGGGTATGTAGACAACACTCTCCCCTCTCGTTGCTATGCATCACCATGATCTTGCGTGTGCGTAGGAAATTTTTGAAATTACTACATTCCCCAACAGTGGCATCCGAGCCTAGGTTTTATGCGTTGATGTTGTGCACGAGTAGAACACAAGTGAGTTGTGGGCGATATAAGTCATACTGCTTACCAGCATGTCATACTTTGGTTCGGCGGTATTGTTGGATGAAGCGGCCAGGACCGACATTACGCGTACGCTTACGCGAGACTGGTTCTACCGACGTGCTTTGCACACAGGTGGCTGGCGGGTGTCAGTTTCTCCAACTTTAGTTGAACCAAGTGTGGCTACGCCCGGTCCTTGCGAAGGTTAAAACAGCACCAACTTGACAAACTATCGTTGTGGTTTTGATGTGTAGGTAAGAACGGTTCTTGCTAAGCCCGTAGCAGCCACGTAAAACTTTCAACAATAAAGTAGAGGACGTCTAACTTGTTTTTGCAGGGCATGTTGTGATGTGATATGGTCAAGACAAGATGCTAAATTTTATTGTATGAGATGATCATGTTTTGTAACCGAGTTATCGGCAACTGGCAGGAGCCATATGGTTGTCGCTTTATTGTATGCAATGCAATTGCGCTGTAATGCTTTACTTTATCACTAAGCGGTAGCGATAGTCGTGGAAGCATAAGATTGGCGAGACGACAACGATGCTACGATGGTGATCAAGGTGTCGCGCAAGTGACGATGGTGATCATGAAGGTGCTTTGGAGATGGAGATCACAAGCACAAGATGATGATGGCCATATCATATCACTTATATTGATTGCATGTGATGTTTATATTTTATGCATCTTATCTTGCTTTGATTGACGGTAGCATTATCAGATGATCCCCCACTAAATTATCAAAGTATAAGTGTTCTCCCTGAGTATGCACCGTTGCGAAAGTTCTTCGTGCTGAGACACCACGTGATGATCGGGTGTGATAGGCTCTACGTTCAAATACAACGGGTGCAAAACAGTTGCACACGCAGAATACTCAGGTTTAACTTGACGAGCCTAGCATATAATAGATATGGCCTCGGAACACGGAGACCAAAAGGTCGAGCGTGAATCATATAGTAGATATGATCAACATATTAATGTTCACCATTGATACTACTCCATCTCACGTGATGATTGGACATGGTTTAGTTGATTTGGATCACGTGATCACTTAGAGGATTAGAGGGATATCTTTCTAAGTGGGAGTTCTTAAGTAATATGATTAATTGAACTTAAATTTATCATGAACTTAGTACCTGATAGTATCTTGCTTGTCTATGTTTGATTGTAGATAGATGGCTTGTGTTGTTGTTCCGTTGAATTTTAATGCGTTCCTTGAGAAAGCAAAGTTGAAAGATGATGGTAGCAATTACACGGACTGGGTCCGTAACTTGAGGATTATCTTCATTGCCGCACAGAAGAATTACGTCCTAGAAGCACCGCTAAGTGCCAAGCCTGCTGCAGGAGCGACACCAGATGTTATGAACGTCTGGCAGAGCAAAGCTGATGACTACTCGATAGTTCAGTGTGCCATGCTTTACGGCTTAGAACCGGGTCTTCAACGACGTTTTGAACGTCATGGAGCATATGCGATGTTCCAGGAGTTGAAGTTAATATTTCAAGCAAATGCCCGGATTGAGAGATATGAAGTCTCCAATAAGTTCTATAGCTGCAAGATGGAGGAGAATAGTCCTGTCAGTGAACATATACTCAAAATGTCTGGGTATCATAATCACTTGACTCAACTGGGGGTTAATCTTCCTGTTGATAGTGTCATTGACAGAGTTCTTCAATCACTGCCACCAAGCTACAAAAGCTTCATGATGAACTATAATATGCAAGGGATGAATAAAACTATTCATGAGCTCTTCGTGATGCTAAAAGCCGCGGAGGTAGAAATCAAGAAGGAGCATCAAGTGTTGATGGTCAATAAGACCACCAGTTTCAAGAAAAAGCGCAAAGGGAAGAAGAAAGGGAACTTCAAGAAGAACAGCAAACAAGTTGCTGCTTAGGAGAAGAAACCCAAGTCTGGACCTAAGCCTGAGACTGAGTGCTTCTACTGCAAGCAGACTGGTCACTGGAAGCGGAACTGCCCCAAGTATTTGGCGGATAAGAAGGATGGCAAAGTAAACAAAGGTATATGTGATATACATGTTATTGATGTGTACCTTACTAATGCTCGCAGTAGCACCTGGGTATTTGATACTGGTTCTGTTGCTAACATTTGCAACTCGAAACAGGGGCTACGGATTAAGTGAAGATTGGCTAAGGACAAGGTGACGATGCGCGTGGGAAATGGTTCCAAAGTCGATGTGATCGCGGTCGGCACGCTACCTCTACATCTACCTTCGGGATTAGTATTAGACCTAAATAATTGTTATTTGGTGCCAGCGTTGAGCATGAACATTATATCTGGATCTTGTTTGATGCGAGACGGTTATTCATTTAAATCAGCGAATAATGGTTGTTCTATTTATATGAGTAATATCTTTTATGGTCATGCACCCTTGAAGAGTTGTCTATTTTTGATGAATCTCGATAGTAGTGATACACATATTCATAATGTTGAAATCAAAAGATGCAGAGTTGATAATGATAGTGCAACTTATTTGTGGCACTGCCGTTTAGGTCATATCGGTGTAAAGCGCATGAAGGAACTCCATACTGATGGACTTTTGGAACTACTTGATTATGAATCACTTGGTACTTGCGAACCGTGCCTCATGGGTAAGATGACTAAAACGCCGTTCTCTGGTACTATGGAGAGAGCAACGGATTTGTTGGAAATCATACATACAGATGTATGTGGTCCAATGAATGTTGAGGCTCGTGGCGGATATCGTTATTTTCTCACCTTCACAAATGATTTAAGCAGATATGGGTATATCTACTTAATGAAACATAAGTCTGAAACATTTGAAAAGTTCAAAGAATTTTAGAGTGAAGTTGAAAATCATCGTAACAAGAAAATAAAGTTTCTACGATCTGATCGTGGAGGAGAATATTTGAGTTACGAGTTTGGTCTACATTTGAAAAAATGCAGAATAGTTTCGCAACTCACGCCACCCGGAACACCACAGCGTAATGGTGTGTCCGAACATCGTAATCGTACTTTATTATATATGGTGCGATCTATGATGTCTCTTACTGATTTACCGTTATCGTTTTGGGGTTATGCTTTAGAGACGGCTGCATTCACGTTAAATAGGACACCATCGAAATCCATTGAGACGACGCCTTATGAACTGTGGTTTGGCAAGAAACCAAAGTTGTCATTTCTGAAAGTTTGGGGCTGCGATGCTTATGTGAAAAAGCTTCAACTTGATAAGCTCGAACCCAAATCGGAGAAATGTGTCTTCATAGGATACCCAAAGGAGACTGTTGGGTACACCTTCTATCACAGATCCA
This sequence comes from Triticum urartu, assembly GCF_056163025.1. NCBI lineage: Eukaryota > Viridiplantae > Streptophyta > Magnoliopsida > Poales > Poaceae > Triticum > Triticum urartu. Next base: position 132,858,466 of record NC_141876.1, read on the forward strand.
AAGGCAAAACTTTTGTTGCTAAATTCGGAGTTTTTCTAGAGAAGGAGTTTCTCTCGAAAGAAGTGAGTGGGAGAAAAGTAGAACTTGATGAGGTAACTGTACCTGCTCCCTTATTGGAAAGTAGTACATCACATAAACCAGTTTCTGTGACACCTACACCAATTAGTGATGAAGCTAATGATAATGATCATGAAACTTCAGATCAAGTTACTACGGAACCTCGTAGATCAACCAGAGTAAGATCCGCACCAGAGTGGTACGGTAATCCTGTTCTGGAAGTCATGCTACTAGATCATGATGAACCTACGAACTATGAAGAAGCGATGGTGAGCCCAGATTCCGCAAAATGGCTAGAAGCCATGAAATCTGAGATGGGATCCATGTATGAGAACAAAGTGTGGACTTTGGTTGACTTGCCCGTTGATCGACAAGCAATTGAGAATAAGTGGATCTTCAAGAAGAAAACTGACGCTGACGGTAATGTTACTGTCTACAAAGCTCGACTTGTTGCAAAAGGTTTTCGACAAGTTCAAGGGATTGACTACGATGAGACCTTCTCACCCGTAGCGATGCTTAAGTCTCTCCGAATCATGTTAGAGATCTACCAAGAAATTGACAAGTACCCATGTTAGCAATTGCCACATTTTATGATTATGAAATTTGGCAAATGGATGTCAAAAACTGCATTCCTGAATGGATTTCTGGAAGAAGAGTTGTATATGATGCAACCGGAAGGTTTTGTCGATCCAAAGGGAGCTAACAAAGTGTGCAAGCTCCAGCGATCCATTTATGGACTGGTGCAAGCCTCTCGGAGTTGGAATAAACGCTTTGATAGTGTGATCAAAGCATTTGGTTTTGTACAGACTTTTGGAGAAGCCTGTATTTACAAGAAAGTGAGTGGGAGCTCTGTAGCATTTCTGATATTATATGTGGATGACATATTATTGATTGGAAATGATATAGAATTTCTGGATAGCATAAAGGGATACTTGAATAGGAGTTTTTCAATGAAAGACCTCGGTGAAGCTGCTTACATATTGGGCATTAAGATCTATAGAGATAGATCAAGACGCTTAATTGGACTTTCACAAAGCACATACCTTGACAAGGTTTTGAAGAAGTTCAAAATGGATCAAGCAAAGAAAGGGTTCTTGCCTGTGTTACAAGGTGTGAAGTTGAGTAAGACTCAATGTCCGACCACTGTAGAAGATAGAGAGAAAATGAAAGATGTTCCCTATGCTTTAGCCATAGGCTCTATCATGTATGCAATGCTGTGTACCAGACCTGATGTGTGCCTTGCTATAAGTCTAGCAGGGAGGTACCAAAGTAATCCAGGAGTGGATCACTGGACAGCGGTCAAGAACATCCTGAAATACCTGAAAAGGACTAAGGATATGTTTCTCGTATATGGAGGTGACAAAGAGCTCATCGTAAATGGTTACGTTGATGCAAGCTTTGACACTAATCCAGACGATTCTAAATCGCAAACCGGATACGTGTTTTTACTGAATGGTGGAGCTGTCAGTTGGTGCAGTTCTAAACAAAGCGTCGTGGCGGGATCTACATGTGAAGCGGAGTACATAGCTGCTTCGGAAGCAGCAAATGAAGGAGTCTGGATGAAGGAGTTCATATCCGATCTAGGTGTCATACCTAGTGCATCGGGTCCAATGAAAATCTTTTGTGACAATACTCGTGCAATTGCCTTGGCGAAGGAATCCAGATTTCACAAGAGAACCAAACACATCAAGAGACGCTTCAATTCCATTCGGGATTTAGTCCAAGTGGGAGACATAGAAATTTGCAAGATACATACGGATCTGAATGTTGCAGACCCGCTGACTAAGCCTCTTCCACGAGCAAAACATGATCAGCACCAAGGCTCCATGGGTGTTAGAATCATTACTGTGTAATCTAGATTATTGACTCTAGTGCAAGTGGGAAACTGAAGGAAATATGCCCTAGAGGCAATAATAAAGTTATTATTTATTTCCTTATATCATGATAAATGTTTATTATTCATGCTAGAATTGTATTAACCAGAAACATAATACATGTGTGAATACATAGACAAAAAATAGAGAGTCACTAGTATGCCTCTACTTGACTAGCTCGTTAATCAAAGATGGTTATGTTTCCTAACTATAGACATGAGTTGTCATTTGATTAACGGGATCACATCATTAGGAGAATGATGTGATTGACTTGACCCATTCTGTTAGCTTAGCACTTGATCGTTTAGTTTGTTGCTATTGCTTTCTTCATAACTTATACATGTTCCTATGACTATGAGATTATGCAACTCCCGTTTACCGGAGGAACACTTTGTGTGCTACCAAACATCACAACGTAACTGGGTGATTATAAAGGTGCTCTACAGGTGTCTCCGAAGGTACTTGTTGGGTTGGCGTATTTCGAGATTAGGATTTGTCACTCCGATTGTCGGAGAGGTATCTCTGGGCCCTCTCGGTAATGCACATCACTCAAGCCTTGCAAGCATTGCAACTAATAAGTTAGTTGCAGGATGATGTATTACGGAACGAGTAAAGAGACTTGCCGGTAACGAGATTGAACTAGGTATTGAGATACCGACGATCGAATCTCGGGCAAGTAACATACCGATGAGAAAGGGAACAACGTATGGTGTTATGCGGTCTGACCGATAAAGATCTTCGTAGAATATGTAGGAGCCAATATGAGCATCCAGGTTCCGCTATTGGTTATTGACCGGAGACGTGTCTCGGTCATGTCTACATAGTTCTCGAACTCGTAGGGTCCGCACGCTTAAAGTTCGGTGACGATCATAATTAGGGTTTTTGTGTTTTGATGTACCGAAGGTTTTTTGGAGTCCCGAATGTGATCAAGGACATGACGAGGAGTCTCAAAATGGTCGAGACATAAAGATTGATATATTGGAAGCCTATATTTGGATATCGGAAACGTTCTGGGTGAAATCGGGATTTTACCGGAGTACCGGGGGGTTACCAGAACCCCCCTGGGGGTTATTGGGCCTACATGGGCCATAAGGGAGAAGAGGAGGGCCGTCCAGGGCAGGCGGCGCGCCCCCTCCCCCTAGTCCGAATAGGACAAGGAAGGGGGGGCGCCCCCCTTTCCTCTTTCTCCCTTCCTCCTTCCTTTTCCAACAAGGCAAGAGGGGGGAGTCCTACTCCCGGTTGGAGTAGGACTCCTCCAGGCACACCCATAGGGCCGGCCGCACCTCCCCCTCTCCCTCCTTTATATACTGAGGCAAGGGGCACCCCATGACACACAAGTTGATCCTCGTGATCGTTCCTTAGCCGTGTGCGGTGCCCCCTTCCACCATATTCCACCTTGGTCATATCGTAGCGGTGCTTAGGCGAAGCCCTGCGTCGGTAGAACATCATCACCGTCATCACGCCGTCGTGTTGACGAAACTCCCCCTCAACGTTTTGCTGGATCGGAACTCGAGGGACGTCACCGAGTTGAACGTTTGCAGAACTCGGAGGTGCCGTACGTTCGGTACTTGGATCGGTCGGATCGAGAAGACGTATGACTACTTCCTCTATGTTGTGTCAACACTTCCGTTGCCGGTCTACGAGGGTACGTAGACAACACTCTCCCCTCTCATTGCTATGCATCACCATGATCTTGCGTGTGCGTAGGAAATTTTTGAAATTACTATGTTCCCCAACAGGAATATGAGAGCATGTGAATGCATAGACATGATAGAGCAAGCAATGAGTTACATGTATCTTGGCTATATGCGTCAGAGCGAATGATGTGAATATAGAGATTGCAGCTTCATGTCCATGATTCTTTCTTGCAAACAATATGTACATTAGCAAGAGATCGTCATGCACATGAATGTGATGCATATACTTACCTTGTGGTCTTGAGCTGCCTTAGGAAGAGATGAACCTGAGTAAACAGGGTTAGATAACACAGATACATCTACTAAACATGGCAAGAACTTCAAACCACAAGAGTACCAAGACTGGGATGACATGTAGGGACTGAGTACTAGGTACTCATTGGATATAGACATGTCCCCAAAGATAAAGATATGCAATGAATTCAAGGATTTCCTTCCCTAGAAGTCTTTCCCCCCTGAATCTTCTATAGGATAATGGGAGAAAATAGGGAAAAGAGAATCTCAGAGCAGAACAAATCAGAGCACAACAACATAACAAACTAACATGTCTTTCCCCTCTAAAGACATGTGACTTCTCTCCTCTTGAACACCAAGCATCTGGGGTCTCTCTCTCTGTGTGTTTGATGCAATTACTTTCTTCTCTTTTGAAGTACTCTCTCCCTTTTGAAGTGATTAAGATTTGATCTCTCTCTCCCTTTGACATCAATTTCCAAGAAGGGATCTTCTGGATTGTGAGTCAAAATAGGTTTGGTCCTTGAGTCACAAAGCAAAGTAGCATATAGAGTGTGATGCTGGTAGAGGACAAGAATCATTGAGTGGAGCTGGAGTAAAAATGCAGGATGCAAGTGGCAAATTGTCTTCTCTGTAGTGAAATCGGTAACACCGAGTTGTATTCTTCAGTGGCACCGAAATGTTTGGTTTGACCGAAAGTAGAAATTCGGTGTGTTTGAGTTCAACACAGAGACAACATTTTGTCACCTCGGCTCACTAGGCAAATAAGATCTCACAAAGATTTGCAAGGAATTAACTGAAAGATTTGCAATGAATTGGATGCAGGGAATGCAGAACAAAACAAAGAAAAGAAGAACTAGATGAAGTTTTTTTTGAAATAGGAGGGGGAACAAATATGCAATATACAAATGCAAGAACATGGGATATACTAGAGAACTTCATCTAGAATTGTCGACGACAGAGTCACCTATGTTAGAGTATATTGACTAAGGAGTCAAGTGGGAACACTTGATCGTAGGTCATACTCATCGTTTAAGCTCAAAATTGGGTTACAATTTTTTGTTTAAGCATTTGATGTATTCGCATCTTGTTGAGTTGCTTTGACCCATGACTTGGGGTAAAGCTTCTCTAAGATGGAATAACACAACTTGGGTGGTGGTGTTGAACTTGATCATGTAGTTGAACTTGTGTGGGATGCTCAAGGTTGATGTAGCTCATCAATGATTGGGAGCACCACTTGTAGTTTGAGTTCATCTACCTACATGGGTTAGTCTAGCAAGGAAGAGCACTTGTGTATCCAAATTGACAATCATGAATTTGATACCAAATGAAATTTGATATATAGACATGGTCAAAGGATATGTTGAAAGGTTTCATGCTTCCTTGTCTTCAACCACCATATTGTAGAGGCTTGGTGATGTAGAGATTACTCAAGATGTGAGTGATTTGCAATCTCATAGATTTTGATTCATCCAAGTACCTACAAGGGTTAGATAGCATGCAAGGGTGCAAGTATATCCAAGACATATGATCATCATCATAAGAGAAACATCAAGGATTAGTCAAAGGCTCATGCCTTTCATGTATCCAAATGGAGTTTCTACTCCAAGTTTGAAGCATCAATGATGTTCAATTCACCTCTCAAACGGCAAAATACTTTCTCATCGAGCGGTTTGGTGAATATATCTGCCAATTGCTTATCGGTACGAACATGCTTAAGATCAATGTCCCCTTTGGCAACATGATCTTGAATGAAATGATGACGAACCTCAATATGCTTAGTTCGAGAATGTTGCACGGGATTATGAGCAATCTCAATAGCACTTTCATTGTCACAAAGCAATGGAACATGTTTCACATAGATCCCATAATCTTTAAGAGTTTGGGTCATCCAAAGTAATTGAGCACAACATGAACCGGCGGCAATGTATTCCGCTTCGGCGGTGGATAAGGATACCGAGTTTTGTCTTGGAGGACCAAGACACAAGAGATCTACCAAGAAATTGACAAGTACCCAAAGTGGACTTTCTATCAACCTTGTCACCGGCATAGTCCGAGTCGGAATAGCCAACAAGATCAAAAGAGGACCTCTTAGGATACCAAATGCCAAAAATTGGTGTATGGATTAAGTATCTCACTATCCTTTTCACAGCCTTAAGATGACACTCTTTGGGGGCCGCTTGATATCGTGCACACATGCAAACACTTAGCATAATATCGGGGGATGGGAGGCACATAGATATAACAATGAACCAATCATAGAGCCATAAACCTTTTGGTCAACTGGTTTGCCATCCTTGGTCAAGTCAAGATGTCCACTAGTAGGCATGGGAGTTTTCATACCTTTGCTTTCTTGCATGTTGAACTTCTTGAATAAGTCCTTGGTGTACTTTGTTTGAGAAACAAAGGTGCCTTCCTTGGTTTGCTTGATTTGCAACCCAAGAAAGAACTTGAGTTCACTCATCATAGACATCTCAAACTTCTCCGACATTAGCTTTCCAAACTTTTCACTAAAATGAGGGTTAGTTGAACCAAATATGATATCATCAACATAAATTTGGCACACAAATAATTCACCATTAACCCTTTTAGTAAAAAGAGTAAAATCAATCTTTCCAATCTCAAAGCCTTTTTCAATAAGGAACTTGGTCAAGCATTTATACCACGCTCTAGGAGCTTGTTTAGGACCATAAAGAGCTTTGTGAAGTTTGTACACATGATCGGGTTTCTTAGGATTAACAAAGCCGGGAGGTTGTTTAACATAAACTTCCTCCTCAATTTCTCCATTTATAAAAGCACTTTTAATGTCCATTTGGTACAAGGTGATATCATGGTGATTAGCATAGGCAAGTAAGATGCGGATGGACTCAAGTCTAGCAACGGGGGCATAAGTCTCACCATAGTCCATACCTTCGACTTGAATGTAGCCTTGGGCGACGAGACGTGCTTTGTTGCGAACGACTTGTCCATCTTTGTCTTGCTTGTTGCGAAACACCCATTTGGTACCGATGATGCTATGGTTGTTGTCGGGCTTCTCGACCAATGTCCACACTTGGTTTCTCTCAAAGTTGTGTAGCTCTTCGTGCATGGCATTTATCCAATCCGGATCTTCCAATGCTTCTTCAACCTTCATAGGTTCAATGCTAGAGATGAATGAATAATGTTCACAAAAATTAGCCAAACGAGTTTTAGAGCGAGTGATTCTCCCGTTTTGAATATCGTTGAAGATTTGTTCAACGGGATGGTCTCGTGAAACTCTTGCTCGAAGTTGTGGGAGCTTTTGTTTGGGTCGGGGTGAAGCATCTTCTTCGTCATCTCGTTCTTCTTCTTGGCCTTCTTTGTTGTTGATGTTGTCATTCTCTTGTCGAGGTGGAGAAGGAGGTTGATGAGGTTCATCTTGGTGTACTTCCTTGTTTTCTTTATCTTGGCATGTTCCACTTGTGGATGCTTCCATGTCAACTCTTGGTTCACCTTGTCGTGAGGTAGAAGCTTCCACTTGGACGGACGAGGTACTCTCCTTCACCTCCGTTGGACCAATCTTGCCAATAGACAAGTCTTGGATTGCTTCCGAAGGGTCCTTGTCTCCTACATCAATTAGCAATTGCTCTACTTGCGAGCCGTTAGATTCATCAAACTTCACATACACCGTCTCTTCAACCTTTCGGGTGAAATTGTCGTAGACACGGTAAGTGTGAGAGTTTGAGACATAACCAAGTAGGAAACCCTCATGAGATTTAGGAGAAAATTTAGAACGACGATGCTTATCGAGAATGTAGCACTTTGAGCCGAATACTCGAAAGTATCCAACTTGGGGTTTGTTACCGGTAAGAAGCTCGTATGCCGTCTTGCCGAGTAGCTTGTGAGGATACAAGCGATTGGTTACATGACAAGCTGTCTCGACCGCTTCCGCCCAAAGGTGTTTTGGCGTCTTGTACTCATCAAGCATCGTTCTCGCCATCTCAATAAGAGTCCAGTTCTTCCTCTCAACAAGTCCATTTTGTTGAGGTGTGTACATAGCCGAGAACTCATGTGAAATCCCTTCTTCGTCAAGAAAGGTATCCCCATTTGCATTCTTGAACTCCGTTCCATTGTCGCTTCGAACCTTCTTGATATTCACTTCAAATTGATTTTGGGCCTTCCTAGCGAAGTTCTTGAAGATATTTTGAACCTGCGATTTATCATCAAGAAAGAACACCCACGTAAACCTTAAAAAATCATCGACTATGACTAGACTAAATGAGTTACCACCGAGACTTTTGTAGGCATTGGGACCAAAGAGATCCATATGAAGTAGCTCGAGCGGTCTTCTCGTGGTCATAATGTTCTTCACGGGATGACTTCCTCCAACTTGTTTTCCTGCTTGACAAGCACTGCACAATCTATCCTTGTCAAATATAACATCTTTTACTCCAAGGATATGATCACCTTTAATTAGCTTATCAAGATTTCGCATGCCCACATGACCTAACCTTCTATGCCACAACCAACCTTTAGAAGATTTAGCAATTAAGCAAGTTCTAGGTTGAGCCTTTTTAGTGAAATCAACAATGTAAAGATCACCTCTACGCAAATCGGTAAAGACCATATTGTGGTTATCTCTACGAAACACTTGGCAATCTACTTCAGTAAATAGGACATTGAAACCAAAGTCAGCAAGTCTAGATACGGAAAGTAAGTTGTAGCCAAGAGATTCAATGAGCATAACATTTTGTATGGAGCTATCATGTAAGATGGCCAGCTTACCAAGGCTAACCACCTTACCCTTTGAGTTGTCACCAAAAGTGACATACTTTCGAGGGTCGTTGTTTTCAACAAGCTCATGAAACATATCCTTGTCTCCGGTCATGTGATCAGTACATCCACTATCAAGAACCCATTCCTTTCCTCCAGCCATGTAGCCGCGAAGATTAGCCATAAGACCAAAATGTCTCATAGACTCATCGAGATCAAAGTCACTATCATCATCCTCATCATAGTATCCATGTTCAACATCGTCTTGTGATGGATCAATTCCTAGAGAGGGTAATTCATTAGATAAATGGTCATCACAATAGTCATCTTTATGAATTCTAATGGCTTCGGAGATGATATTGCTAATGATTCCAACATCTGCTTTGGCACGCGTAAGATTAGTAAGCTCAAATAGACAGTCACCAAATTTGGGATCATTGGAACTCATCTTACTCAAAGCAATAGACTTATGAAGAATTTCATCCAAGTTTTGCAAGGAATAGTTTGGAAATCGTTCCTCAAGAAATCTCCATATGGTGTAGGCACAATCAAGAGCAGACAAGTTAGCAATCAAGTTTCTAGGCAATCCTCTAGTGATTAAATTGACAGTTCTAAGATTATGGATCATGTCAATAGACTCGTCAAGGGTAGGATGCAAAGGATCAACATGAGGTGCACAAGGGCTAGTAATGTACTTGTTCAAATGATATTCATTAAAAATCTAAAGCATCTCAATTTTCCACCCATGAAAGAACTCTCCATCAAGTATAGGCACTCTACTTCTAAGACTCCCCAACGTAGACTCATCCATATTCCTCCAAAGGTGTTTAAAACAAAGCAATGAAGACCAATGCTCTGATACCAATTGAAAGGATCGAGAAGAGGTGTCTAAAGGGGGGGTGAATAGACTCTTAGCAAAGAAAAGTAGCAATTTTTAATTTCTTTAAGTTAAGGTGGAGTTTTAGCACAAGTTTAACCATTGACAATACATTTCAAGCAAGCATGTCAAGAGTATATGAGCAGCGGAAAGTAAAGCATGCAACTTGCAAGGAAGTAAAGGGATGGGATTGGAGTGTGCAAACACAATTGGAGACACTAAGATTTTTGGCGTGGTTCCGATAGGTGGTGCTATCATACATCCACGTTGATGGAGACTTCAACCCACGAAGGGTAACGGTTGCGCGAGTCCACAGAGGGCTCCACCCACGAAGGGTCCACGAAGAAGCAACCCTGTCTATCTCACCATGGCCATCGCCCATGAAGGACTTGCCTCACTAGGGTAGATCTTCACGAAGTAGGCGATCTCCTTGCCCATACAAACTCCTTAGTTCAACTCCACAATCTTGTCGGAGGCTCCCAAGTGACACCTAACCAATCTAGGAGACACCACTCTCCAAAAGGTAATAGATGGTGTGTTGATGATGAACTCCTTGCTCTTGTGCTTCAAATGATAGTCTCCCCAACACTCAACTCTCTCTCACAGATTTGGATTTGGTGGAAAGATGATTTGAGTGGAAAGCAACTTGGGGAAGGCTAGAGATTAAGATTCATATGGTTGGAATGGAATATCTTGGTCTCAACACATGAGTAGGTGGTTCTCTCTTAGAAAATGAATGCTGGAAGTGTAGGCACGTTCTGATGGCTCTCCTTCCAAATGAAGGAAGGGTGGAGGGGTATATATAGCCTCCACACAAAATCTAACCATTACACACAATTTACCAAACTCGGTGCGACCGAATCAGAAAACTCGGTCAGACCAATTCAGTTCAAAATGTGAACGTTAGGCTTTTCGGTGGGACCGATATGATCAACTCGGTGGGACCGATGTGCTAGGGTTAGGGTAAAAACTCATCTCGGTTAGACCAATTACACAAACTCGGTGGGACCTATTTTGGCAATAAGCAAAACAAAGAGTTGGTCAAGCAAACTCGGTGGGACCGATTGCTTATCTCAGTGGGACTGAAATAATTGCAACAGGCAACAGAGAGTTCGCAAGCCCATCTCGGTGAGACCGGGATCCCATCGGTGAGACCGAATTGATTAGGGTTTCTGGCAGTGGCTATGTCAAGTGAACTCGGTGGCGCCGGATAGAACATGTCGGTGGGGCCGAGTTTGACTTTTGGTTTGGGACATATGTGGATATGAGAAAGTGGTTGAGAGCTTTGGAGCATACCCTAAGCACTTTGAGCAAGCAAGCCATTAAGCAACACCTCATCCCCTTTTAATAGTATTGGCTTTCCTATGGACTCAATGTGATATTGGATCACTAAAATGAGAATGTAGAGTCTTGAGCTTTTGAGCTTGAGCCAATCCTCTGTTCTTAGCATCTTGCAGGGGTTCCATATCCTCTTGTCCACGCCACTCCATTTGTTTAACTTGTCTGAAATATACTAGATAAAAATATTAGTCCAACAAGAGATATGTTGACATTAATTACCAAAACCACCCAGGGAGCACTTGTGCTTTCAAGAGTGTGTCCACGTACCCTCGTAGACCGAAAGCAGAAGTGTTTGACAACGCGGTTGATGTGGTCGAACTTCTTCTAGCTCCGCCCGATCAAGCACCGAACGTGCGGCACCTCCAAGTTCTGCACACGTTCAGCGCGATGATGCCCCTCGCGTTCTTGATCCAGCAAGGTGTCGAGGAAGTAGATGAGTTCCGTCAGCACGACGGCGTGGCGACGGTGATGGTGAAGTGATTCTTGCAGGGCTTTGCCTAAGCACTGCAAAACTATGACCGGGTGTAAACTGTGGAGGGGGGCGTCGCACACGGCTAACGATTGTTGTTTTGTGTTCTAGGCGCCCCATCCCCATGTATATATAGGTGGGAGGGTGTGGAGAGCAGCCATGGGGCGCCCCAAGTAGGAGGAATCCTACTTGGGGTCCTCGCTCAATTGGGCCAGCCCCCCTTCCTTATTTCCGGAGAGAAAGAGGAAAGGAGGAAGGGAGAAAGGAAAGGGGGAGGCCGAACCCCCTTGCTCCTTCTCCAATTCGGCCACATGCCTAAGGGGGGCGCGCCACCCCTTGTGGGCTGGTGTGCTCCCCTCTTATTGCCCATATGGTCCATATCATCCCCCCCCGGGGGGGGGGTCCGGCAACCCCCCCGATACTCCGATAAATACCTGATACTATTTGGAACACTTTCGGTGTCCGAATACTATCATCCTATATATCAATATTTACCTCTAGAACATTTCAAGACTCCTCATCATGTCCGTGATCTCATCCGGGACACCAAACAACATTCGATCACCAAATCACGTAACTCATATAATACTAAATCGTCATCAAACGTTAAGCATGTGGACCCTACAGGTTCGAGAACTATGTAGTCATGACCGAGACACCTCTCCGGTCAATAACCAATAGAGGAACCTGGATGCTCATATTGGCTCCTACATGTTCTACAAAGATCTTTATCGGTCGAACCGTAATGGCAACATACGTTATTCCATTTATCATTGGTATTTTTCTTGCCCGAGATTCGATCGTCGATATCTTCATACCTAGTTCAATCTCGTTACTGGCAAGTCTCTTTACTCGTTCTGTAATACATCATCCCGCAACTAACTCATTGGTCACTTTGCTTGCAAGGCTTCTTATGATGCGCATTACCGAGAGGGCCCAGAGATACCTCTCCGATACTTGGAGTGACAAATCCTATTCTTGATCTATGCCAACCCAACAAACACCTTCGGAGATACCTATAGAGCATCTTTATAATCACCCGATTATGTTGTGACGTTTGATAGCACACAAGGCATTCCTCCGGTATTCGGGAGTTGCATAATCTCATAGTTGAAGGAATATGTATTTGACATGAAGAAAGCAATAACAATAAAACTGAACGATCAATATGCTAAGCTAACGGATGGGTCATGTCCATCACATTATTCTCCTAATGATGTGATCCTGTTATCAAACGACAACTAATGTCTATGGTTAGGAAACCTTAGCCATCTTTGATCAACGAGCTAGTCATGTAGAGGCTCACTAGGGACTCAGTGTTTGTCTATGTATTCACACATGTATTAAGGTTTCTGGTCAATACAATTTTAGCATGAACAATAAAAATTTATCATGAATAAGGAAATATAAAATAATAACTTTATTATTGCCTCTAGGGCATATTTCCTTCAGGAAATACTTACCGCTGCTGTGCTGTATCATCCTTTCCTCTTCGGGGAAATACCAACACAGATACAAGCAATCAATGTCAAAGATTAAATCTTTGACCTGATAGTTGTTGGGCATTCCAAAGATCACGTCAAGCGTGGCCTTGTTGATTCAACATGCTTCTTTTCCTAGGACCATTCCTTTAAAGGTTGTTCGGCTCGGTACGATGCCTGATATGTCGAATTGTATCTTTTGCAAAGCATCCTCATAGATGAGGTTTAGGCTACTACCGCCGTCCATCAAGACGTTGGTCAACCGATAGCCATCAATAATGGGGTCGAGGACGAGGGCCGAAACTCCTCGGCCATGAGTTCCCATTGGTTGGTCTTCTCGATCGAAAGTGATCGGAGTGTCTGACCATCTATTATCCGAGCTCCAAGCCTAGCCTGGTGAATCATAATCTTCACTTTGCAGGTGGTACGAAACCGATGCTTGGGTGATGATCTTTTGTGGATCTTCGCCCAAATCTAGCGTCATGGCAGAGGAAGCGTCCGCGGTTTTTGGGTTGTCGAAATCGATGTCCTGACAAGGGTTTGGAGTTTTAATCTTCTTTCATGATTCGGTTGAGCCAAAGTTTAAACGCTCCAGTGCAGGAACTATGTTGGAACAGATCTGATCATCAAGCATGATGCCATTAAACTGTTTTGATCACATAGTGGGATCTGCATGGGCCACCAATGTCGGGGGTTAAATCCGGCGGATCTCGGGTAGGGTGTCCCGAGCTGGTGATCTCGGTCGAATGGCAACAGGACGAACAAAAGACACAATGTTTACCAGATTCGGGCCCTCTCGAAGAGGTAAAACCCTACGTCATGCTTCTGTTGTATTGATCGTGATGGAGTACAAAGTATAGGATGATCTACCTCGAGATCGTATGAATGAATCTAACTTAGCTTAACTTTAGGCTACAGACTAAAACCCTTCAGCTCATATAGGTACAGGGGGTACCTAGGGTTACATGTAGGGCGGTTACATCCAGGAATAAAGCGTGCCGATGATTTGAACATGTCCTGAAGTGTGTGCCAAGTCTTTGGAGGATTTCATCTTGAGTACGCCGGGTGTCATGGTGAATATGGCTCATTCTTCAGTTGTCTGGGGGCCCTTGACCCGGCCCATGATCGGCAGGCTGACATGTCTAGCACCCCGTAGTCTAGGACATCATCATCATGTGGAGGAATTTTTTTGTCGCCGCGACATCACGGGAGGCCCTCGCCTTCTCCCACTTGTTTCCCATCACTCGCCGGTTATTCTTTGGCATGTTGGCTCTTCCATTCTCCCCTACATCATCTTCTTCTTCATTCGTCCAACCCAATTGATTAGTGGGAGCTTGACCCATCAGTCTTCCCCTTGCCGACCTTGTGATATTCCACAAGTTGTGTCCACTTTGGTTTTCCATTCAATAGCACCCAACAATGGCTAAAACCAAATGGCTTCTTCTCTGTTTCTTGATACATAATGGTCGCCACCACCGTCTAGCAAACAATTTATGTATAACAATGAGATAATGCGACAAAAATAAGCAATTGAAATGACGACAAATATACAAGCAATTGACACGATGACAAAAAACTTATATGCGGTGCTACTGTCATCCCACTTTGAGGGGACCAAGCACTTGTGCATAGTAGCCGGCGTACTTGTTAACTTCCCTTTGAATGATTCCCCATCGATGTCGAAGGGACCACATTGCGGGTGGTCACGATAGTATGCGACTCCATATAGTGTTTGTGTTCATGTTAGTGCTTGTGGATCTTCTCCCAATACATATTGCCATTTTGTTCCATGCCACATATGGGGTTCAAGGTTGTGGCCAACCAAGTTTTAACCAATAAAATATCCTCAATAATTGTGAATGTGAGACCTCTTGCCTTGGGCACCTTTGCCTTCCTTTTCTTATTGGGGTTGGGTTTTGATGTTATGCCAACTTCAAACGTTGTGAATGTTAGAAAATTTGGATCCACCAACTCATAGTCCATTTGGATCGGATCTTGATTTCATTGCCATGTCCGACAATATATTCCCCTAAAATTGTTAGGATTTGAAATAAGCTAAGGTATACGCAACTAATTGCAATGATATATGCAAAGCAAAGCTCGGGATTGAGCAAAAAAGGTACCGAGTCATGCTATGTCATTCCGTCGAACATGACGTGTGCAGATTGGGCGTCGTCGCTGTCCGTGCTTGTCTGCGCCCGTTGGAGCTGTTGTGAGTGAAAGACATTATCCGCAGTCCTCTGCATCGCCCACTTCAGAATGCCCTCCCAACCGGCTGTCGGATCGTCCTCTAACCCGACCGGGTCGGATGACGCGATCCTTGTCGGCGGCTGGATGGACGAGGTTCGGGGGGCCGCGCGCGACAGGGGTGAACGTTGCTCCTCGAGGTTCACATCCGCTCCTTGCGACGCGCTTCCCTCTCCTGCTGCCTCCGTCACCGATTCCTTCGGGCGGCGTTCTCCGGCCTGCACGCCAGAGTCAAGGACGGGACGCCCACGGAAGACACCAAAGTAGCCTCTGTGGCAGCATGTGGGACGGGCTGGTCAACATCTAGAGCGGCGGATTGGGGCTCACGAAGAGGATGAGGGGAGCAAGGGTGGACAACGACGACGACTAGGACACAGGAGGAGGGCGATGAGTTTGGTGGATTTGATGCAATTTATAATGGAGTCAGCTGTCTGGTCTGTCGTGGGGGACGCGCCCGGGCCTCGTCATACTTGTCCTAGATTTGGGCTGGATATGAGAGGTCGCCGATCAGTCCGGACACTTATGGCCGGTATGAGGAACTTGTTTGGGTCGGGTTTTTTACCGGTTAGTGACCGGGCCGTCCGGCCGGACATTTGAGACCGGTTTGAGGCGGGAAGATGTAGATGCTCTAAGTCCACAAAAACATCAACTAAAAAAGTCCACAAAATATCAGTGGCACATGTGGTTTTTTACTTTACAGTACTGGATCTACACGAGCCGGGCTGCACTGACGCGTTGGTCCCATTTGGCATCGAGTCAAACAGGCGAGCGGACTCCCGCTACGGCCACAGACGCGGAGCTAGGTAGCCTGAACCGCACCACAGCTCCGTCCGTGTCCGAGACCTCCCACCATCTCCCATGGCGAAGGGCCCTCCAGCCGCACACCCGCATCCCTAACCCTAGGCTAGATCCCACCGCACCTTGCGCGCACGCGAAAACCAAGCACACGCCTCTGACCACTCTCCCCCAGCCCCGCTGACTCCTCTGGGTCCGCGAGTCTATTGCCTTACCCATGGATTCGGCTAGTAGCAGCGCGCGGACGGTGGCGGCGTGCGTGATCGGCGGGATCGTGCTGGGTGCCTCGGTGGTCGCGCTGCACCTCGGCGCTGGCCCCGCGGCCCCGAGTCTACCACCGGTCGAGGCCCTCCGGCGGCGCTTCCGCCGCCGCCGCCGCCCCGTGCGGGTCTACATGGACGGCTGCTTCGACATGATGCACTACGGCCACTGCAACGCGCTGCGCCAGGCGCGGGCGCTCGGGGACGAGCTCGTCGTCGGCGTCGTCAGTGATGACGAGATCACCGCCAACAAGGGACCACCCGTCACGCCGCTCCACGAGAGGTCATCCCGCACCCCCTCGTAATTCTAGTGTTTGCTTGCGCCATGTATAAGATCGCCGCTAAGTTTTGTGCTTCAGCCAACATTTTGTTCCAATGAGAACATAATCAAGGCAATATTTTCCCCTTAGGTTGATGCTTGTTGTCATAGTGTGGGACTCTGCTCTAATTATATTCTTACAATACAAACTGCTGGGGAGCACTTGTGGTTGTTGCTCATTGTCAGGATTCAGGACCAACTTCTTGTGTCATTCTGTGAATAAATGTGTTTGCTGAGGTGCTACTGTGTGGACCAGTTTCATACTTGCATCAAAGTTTTCTTTTTAGCTTGGGTTCTAAGGTGATGTTTTGTGGGTAGGATGGACTTTTCGGCGTTCTCAAACTTCTATGGATTTGAAACATAGAAGTAGCTCCAATCGAATGTTAGAATTGTTTCGTGTGTTGATTACTAACACTGAAAAAAGTGGCTCTAAGTTATGGTTAACTAATTGTATTGTTGTGTTGCATGAATGATTTAAATTGGGAAATTAGTATTACAGTTCTGAAGTTAAAGTGTGTTTTTGGTCAGTAGATAGCTTGGCTGGATCTGGATGGGCTAATTGGCTCAAGCAGTAGATAGCTCTGGAAATGTTCGCTAATGCTGGAGTCACTAACCACTTGGTGAGCCTGTGCATTTTTATACGGTCTATGTGGTATGTCCGCTGTGTGCTCTGCTCGGCTGATTGGTAGTAACAAAACCAACCTTGCTCAAACGACATTAATGCATTTTAGAAAATTGGTCATGCCAGTAGCTTTTCTGTTCGCAATTGCGCTTATGATGGATGCAATTCTTGCTCTGGCAAAATTTATCCTGGTACTGATTTAATTTTGATGATTAATCAGATCTCTGATTATTTTTCTGCTTGCTTGAAGAAAGACGAGTTAAGCAAGATTTACTGGCAGGAGTTATTGTGCTCAGTGCACGCCTTACTGTTTCTCTGCTTCTGCAATTTGTAGATTTAGGTGTAATTCATCGGTTTCTTATGTGCTCTGGTGGTAGTTACTGTTGTGTTGTCACAGCCAGATTTTGCCTCTAATGTAGTTTAGGCTTAAGGCTGTATGGAATTTTAGGCATTTCTTTCTGTGTCGTGCTTTTGCTTCTTTGGATGCACCGGTATAATCCCTAATTTTGTATTGTATTTAGCATAAATTCTTTTTCCTAATGTTTCTATTTTTCTGGGTAATACAGAATGAAAATGGTCCGTGCTGTCAAATGGGTTGACGATGTCATTCCAGATGCACCATATGCCATAACCGAAGATTTCATGAACAAGCTATTCAATGAGTACAATATTGATTACATAATTCATGGTGATGATCCTTGCCTGCTACCAGATGGCACTGACGCATATGCCCTTGCCAAAAAGGCTGGCCGATATAAGCAGATTAAAAGAACCGAAGGAGTGTCAACAACAGACATTGTTGGTACTTATTCTGCTTTAGTTTTCGCTTGTAGTATGTGTTAAATGCTAAAAGTTTTAATTGCCATACTGAAATTGAAGTCTGAATGGCTACCGCATTGGAATATCTTTTGGCTACAGTCTTTTTAGCTGCAGGTCGTCTCTGAGCTGTCAACCTCACTGTTCACCAGACTATTTTCTTGTTCCCACCATCACATGCATTCTGACATTTCTGTTGTATCCATTTATGAGCCAGGATGGTATGGAGTACAATTTACATTGGGAACCAATGAGTTGGTCATGGACTCATTTCTATTGCCTATGGTGATGAAAACATTTTACTGCCATCTTGAGCTTGTCTCTCTTCATTGCAGGAAGAATGCTTCTTTGTGTTAGAGAGAGACCAGTTTCTGATAATCAGAGCCACTCTTCACTACAAAGACAGTTCAGTCATGGGCATGGTCAGAATATTGATGATAGTGGATTTGGAAATGGAACAAAAATATCTCATTTTCTTCCCACATCTCGGCGGATAGTTCAGTTCTCAAATGGCAGGGTATGTCTTATACAGTTTCAGAGTTTCTCTTGCATAAATACTATGCCATTTATATCTGGGTAATGAATATCCAATGAACCTCTGTAACGTGGTTGGCACCTAGTCCTGAGATCAGACACTCGTTCGAGGTGGCTACACTTAAGGTATTCTGTATGTAAGAACAGTTACATTGTATTGAGAGTGAGACTTCCATATGTGAAACTCCTCTTACAAGTGTACAGGTTTTGCCCAGGTAGAGATTTGTCTGTGCATCATAGATGAAAACTTCCACTGAAAAATGTTTCCTTTTTCTTAAATATTAAGCTTTTAGTGTTGATGCACTTACTAGGCATGAATGAGGACTTGAGAGAGAGAGAGTATTATTCGTGCAGTGTGCTTCATCAATTACAAATGCCCACATGATTACTGGTTGACGGTTTGAGTGGTTCTGAGTTGATAGTAAAAAATAATAAAAGTTCAGTATCCTTGAATTAGCGTAAGCAGGCATTGATGTGCTCACAGCTCAACTTCTTTTAAGGTTAAGTGAAGATTGGCTGGGAAAAAGGTAGTGGGATAGCAACTAGAAGGGAAAGAGTTAATTTCTTGCTTGCCCTCTTACAGTAGGGATACATCCTTATATAGATCTTCTAGGTTGGTTACTGTTTGCTTAAGAGTAATTCCAGCGT
This sequence comes from Triticum urartu, assembly GCF_056163025.1. Lineage (NCBI taxonomy): Eukaryota > Viridiplantae > Streptophyta > Magnoliopsida > Poales > Poaceae > Triticum > Triticum urartu. The sequence goes on from NC_141876.1 coordinate 132,877,465, forward strand.
GTGCTAGCTGGGCCCATATTCCTAACATACAAACTCCGCATAACTTGACCCCCAAGACAAGACCCGTAATTGGACACATACTGTAGCATGGTGGGATACACCTAATGTCTGTCTACAACAAGCAGATGCATATGCTTGTAAGATCGAACTATTCACTTTGTAAACATAGAATTTAATTTGATATCTCTACTTCTTGCAAACTGGTGATAGTTCGTGTAATTCAACTAAATAAAATAGGCCCTTCTTTTCTCAATTTATTTCCTTTTATGTTGACTAAGCTTTACCAATGCAGGGGCCAGGACCAGATTCCCGGGTAGTTTACATTGATGGTGCATTTGATCTGTTCCATGCTGGACATGTCGAGGTAAATGCCTCCCACAAGAGAAACAGAGAAAAACCATGACATCTTTGTCAGCATTGGGATGCTATGTCATATGCTTGTCTTGGTCGTATATTTTTTCCACTTCTATGTCATATGCTTGTCTGGGTCGTATATTTTTTCCACTTCTATGTCATATGCTTGTCTTGGTCGTATATTTTTTCCAGTTCTTTCTGCGGGGAGAATACTGGACTAAAGTCTTCAAAACATTGCAATTCATAGTTCAGTGTATTTATGGTTTCTTCAATGTAGATATTGCGACTTGCTCGAGGGCTTGGAGATTTCTTGCTTGTGGGCATTCACACAGATCAGACCATAAGGTAAGTATAATGGTTGCCTCTCCTTTTATCTTCTAATTACAATGCTTATACAGTTCATTCGCTTTTGCAACAGTCATAGTTTATAGTCAGAGACTCGGAGTGCACTGTTGAGCATAACTTCTGTAATCAGTTTTTTTAATATAACATTTTTTTACATTCATGCTTAATATTTCTCAGTTCAACTCGAGGACCACATCGCCCAATCATGAATCTCCATGAGCGCAGTTTGAGTGTTTTGGCTTGTCGTTATGTTGACGAAGTAATCATTGGTGCTCCGTGGCACATTTCAAAAGACATGGTGAGCTGTCTACTCCACTCTGAACCATAATATAAGTGTAGTATAACATGCTTGATGATATGGCTTTAATGCCGTACAAGTAAAAGCCTTAACCAGGCCGTGGCTTCAGCTGCCTTAACCAGGCGCTACTCACCCTGCTCCCCAAGCGCGCGGACGCCCATGCCCTAGGCGACTTCAGGCCCATTAGCCTCATCCACTTGGTCGCCAAGATCTTGGCCAAAGTTCTGTCGCTGTGCCTTGCGTACAAACTCAACTCCCTCGTCAGCACGAGCGAGAACGCCTTCATCCTAGGACGCAACCTACACGGCAATTTCATCCTCGTGCGCCAGTCTGCCCGCCTGCTACATCAGCTCGGCGCCCCATGCGTGCTCCTGAAGCTGGACCTGGCACGCGCTTCGACTCGACTCGATCAGGTGGCCATTCCTGTTCGACGACCTTCGCCAATACGGTTTTGGCACCAGGTTCCTAGATTGGCTGGCCATCTTATTCTCCTTGGCAAGCACTAGGGTGCTTGTTAACGAAAACCAGGCCCAACAATTTGGCACAGATGTGGGTTTCGCCAGGGCGATCCGCTATCTCCTCAGCTTTTCGTGCTCGCTGTCTGATATGCTAGGCCGTCTGCTCCACCACGCCACCGAGCTTGGTGTAATACAACGGCTACACCCCCGGCGTCCGATGCCATCGGTCTCCCTCTACGCGGACGACATGATCCTCTTCTGTCTCCCCACCTTGAGCGATGTCACCGCCGTCAAGAGCATCTTGCAGCTATTTGGGCGCGCCCTCGGGCTCTAGGTTAACTTCATGAAGAGCACGACCACCTTGATTCGCAGCTGCGCGGACGAGGCTGCGCCTGCTGTCGACTTGCTAGGCTACCCCATTGTCGAGCTGCCTATTACCTACCTGGGCATCCCTCTGGCGCTGCATCGACCTTCCATGGCCCACTCCAGCCCGTCGTAGACAAAGCCGCCCGCATGCTCCCCTGTTGGAAGGCACACCTCATGAACAAGGCTGGCCGCCTCGCATTCATGAAGGCCGTCCTCAGTGTGATCCCGATCCACCAGCTGCTAGCATTGGCGCCCCCCAAGAAGACCATAAAGGCGCTCGAGAAGATCCAGCTAGGCTTTCTCTGGGCCGGGCGCGCGGAGGCAAACGACGGGCACTATCATGTCAACCGGCAACGGGTTGCCCACCCGATCTCCCTGGGTGGCCTTGGCGTTCGCGACCTCGCGCTGCACACACGATGGCTTTGGTTCAGCCACACGAACACCACCAAAGCTTGGGCGGGCGTCGACCTACAATTCCCGCTGAGGAGCACACATTCTTCTTCGCCTCCACCACCATGCAGCTTGGGATGGCACGGAGGCCCTCTTCTGGGAGGACCGTTGGATTGCCGTACAGTACATCCGTGAGATCGCTTCGCTTTATACGCATGCATCCCCAAATGCCGTCGCAAGATCAGGACAGTTGCGGAAGGGTTGGAGGCCAACCGATGGGCGCGGGACATCCAAGGCACGGTCGACATCCACCAGATCGGGCAATACCTCCAACTTTGGCACATGATCAATGGCACGAGCCTATCTGCAGAGCCAGATCGCCTCATCTGGAGATGGGCTGCAAATAGCATCTACTCCGCCAAGTCAGCCTACACCGCCACCTTTGTCGGGTCCACAGCTTGCGCCGCCGGTAAGCTCACTTGGAGAAACTGGGCTCCACTACGCGCCCGCTTCTTCCACTGGCTTGCCCACCTCGACAGATGCTGGACTGCAGACGCCTTGCTCGCCGCGGCCTGCAACACCCCGCGAGACGCCCCCTCTGCGACCAGGCACCTGAGACCATGCACCACCTCATCCTCGCATGCCCCTTCGCTCGGCAGACCTGGCATGAGGCACTGTGCTGGCTACGGATCCCATGCGCCCCGCCAGACAACGAGCCTCACTACTGGACTGGTGGCAATCGGCACGACAATCCGCCCCAACGCCCATGCGCAAGGGCCCTGGGTACCATGACCCTCGTTCCCTGGATGATATGGAAGCACTGCAACGACCGTGTCTTCAATGGAGCACGCCCATCGGTGAACGCCCTGTAACGAAGATTAAGGAAGAGGCCTCCCTTTGGGCAAGCGTGGGCGCTCTAGGGCTTAGAGCCATCACCCCCCAAACATGGGATGTCCATTAATTCGAAAACGGTAACCGCCTCCTAGGAGTGTAACTGCAACTCTCTCTTTTCACTGAAATGAAACACGTGCTCTCATGTGTTTTCTCAAAAAAGAATCACATGCCTTACACAACGCTCATCACTAGCTTATAACAACCTGGCAAGTGGCCATTGGTCCCACTATCATACACTCATGTATAGGCGCGATTAAGTCTCCTCATGATAGTGGGTCCTGCACGTCTTCTTCTCCACACCTTGCGTCCGCCCGTTCCCCAGCCTCGCTATCTGCCTCCACTTCTGAATTGCCCGGGCTAGCAGAAGGGGAGGGCGTGACAATTTTTTTTTGTGAGAACACCTCGAGAGGGGCAGGGGGTTGCTGCATTTCATTAAGAAGAGAATTGCCAAGGTCATCACCCATGACATGCAGAGCCGCGAGTCTACCCCATAGAGCCGCCGTTGCATGGCCTTCTGAGGCCGCCGTACATCCACCGTCCGGAACCGCCACTCCGGCAGTCCGGCATCCATCGCCCAGACCGCAAGGCAACCCTGCACAATTGCCGAACCCCGCCGACCCACAAGTGCCAAGGACTCCAAGGCGGTGCCTCCAAGAAGGAGCAAACCCACCTATGCAGCGCCACCACGCCGCCATTCAAACCTGTGGCTCACTGCCACCACCGCAGCTCCACAAGCCAAGGGAGGAGCCCCTAGACACCCGAGGGCGCCCTACTGCAGCCACAAGAGCACACCCGAGTACCACCACCAACGGATCTGGGAGCTTGACCCGCGGCGCTCAGGGGGCCGCCGCCTCAGCTTGCTTGCTCCGGCGAGGCGCAGCCGCCTCAAGGGAAGCTAGATGCCCAGATCCGGACAGATCTGACCCCTACAGGCCAAGCAGCGGGAGAGAGCCCACGGCACCGCGCACTCCGCCTGGAGCACCCACCACCAGCTCCGGCGCCGCCACGGACTGCGCGCCCCAACGATGACGCCACCACGCGCCAACGGAGCTCGCCACTACGTCCACCACTGGTCTCCCCGCGCCACCGCGGCGAAGCCAGCGGTAGTGGCGGGAGGAGGGCGCCGAGAGGGCGGAGCCTGGCGGCGGCGGACTAGGTTTCCCATAGTCGCCCCCAGGAGGAGCGACACGGGGTGGGGGTTCCTTTTTTCCTCTCTGTCCAAACATTTGGAGGGCGTGAAAATGACGAACCAGAAAACATATATGCACAAACCATTAGTACCTCTACATATTACAAAATGTAATTATGCCAAGTATGAGAATTAGTTCACTACAAAATAAAGGTAACAATGAAATGGACACAAAGATTCCCAATTTCCAATAGGCCACCAATTTTATTTGGACAGATCGATGGCCTTTCATAACTTCTAGCTTTTCCAGTATATCCTTTGTCTCATCTCCAGCTTGATCTTCATTAAGCAATGCTGAGCTATTGCGTTGCTTTCCGAGGAAATTGTGTTGTCTAATTGGTCGTATTGTCCATGCTAAGCTGCAAATGCCAACCATGGTTAGCTGCTAGGTTCTGTGAAGCCGTTGACTCCGGAATCCTGTCTCAACCTAAGGCATTCCTTGTAGTCTTAGAACAGTAGTACACTGAGAAATTTGGTCATTCTGCTCACTGCTCAGAAATGATGTGATCAGTGTCCTCAAGTTATCCTGACTGGTTGCATTGAAGCAGAACATGCAGGTACCTAACCTGTAATTTTGAACACAAAACAATCAGACTTCCATCAAATAAAATCTATATATTTTTCATCTGTATAATTTACTGTCTTTTTCGAGAAAACTATAATTTACTGTCTAACCTTGTGTATTATCCAGGATCGTTTAGTAATCACCTGCTGCAATTTTAGTTGTCAACCAGGTTATGTGTGTGTGGTATGTGCCAAGAGCTCTCTGACTTTCCTTTTTGTACAGATTACCACTTTTAATATTTCATTGGTTGTTCATGGAACTATAGCTGAGAACATGGACTATACAGAGGTAATTAAGCTGTCTTTTTCTTGGAATATGCAAATGTTGAACCTTGATAATTGATCATTGTCATTTGTGCACTTCTCAGGACGATTCAAATCCATATGCTGCTCCAATTGCTATGGGCATTTATCATAAGCTGGATAGCCCTTTGGACATCACCACTAGTACTATTATAAGGAGAATAGTTTCTAACCATGAAGCCTACCAGGTAACTACCCTGAAACTGGGTTAGATTGTTGGGTGGAGCCTTGTCCTTCTGTGCTGTATGCAGCACTACACTATATTCTGTGCAAATGTGATTTGCCTTTTGTCGCCGTCATATCAGTGTTGTGCATGCAGGAGTTTTTTTAGAGGAAAAGGGCTCAGAGCCCTGGCTCCATTTGCATTGATCAAACGAAACCAGCATACATAGTATCAATCCTGTTACAAGCACGCGGGGGGATAAATCGCCAACACGCTGCCCCAGCAAAAAGTAAAAAACTAGGCCAACACACGCAACTACAGCAACTACCAGGAACAGACTAAGCCCGAAAACAGAGCCCGAAGACTCAACAAATCAACTGATCTCGCTCCGTAGCACGTTTGTTCAGCACCTCAGAGCGCTTTAGGAGTCCTAGCCAGGGTCCGGCCAGAGCAATGGGGGGGGGGGGGCGCTACCTGCTCCAGCTTCATCACCAGTTGCAGTATTCTTTCTTTGACAGGGCCAGAGCATCGCACCACCCTGCTGGCCAGCATGGTAGCAGTCTTTCTCCACAGAACCTGCATACCGAGCCAGGGAACATGATTGAAACAAGTGTCGTTACGATATCTCCACAGAGTCCATAAAACAGCAGAATGTAGTATACAATCTGCTGGGTTGTTATTGTTTTTGAACCACCAATCTAGCATGTCATCCAGGGAAAGCCCAGCATGCTTATTGGATATGTCAAAGACCACTCTCCAGAGCTCTATCGAAACGACACAACCAAAAAATAAATGATCTACAGATTCAGATTCACCACAGAAAAGACAGGTGGGATCATCTACATGCTGTTTTTTCTGTAGGTTATGTCTAGTCAATAATTTGTTTTCAACCAAAAGCCAGAGAAAAATCTGAATCCTCAGGGGGACATTAAAATTCCAGACAACGGGAAGGTTGCCCGGCTGCACACCCCTGAAATTGATGAAATTATAGAAGGATTTCACAGTGTAGATGCCCTTGGGATCATAATTCCAGCAAATAGTATCCTCCCTGTCATCCAACACCGTATTTTTAATCATACTAAAAAGTTCATCCCAATCAGCCAGCATATCTTGAGTAAAAGCATCTCCTAAAGGTAATTTTGAGATTAGTACTATCCCACACTTCACTAATGGAAATGTTATGGTCATTGGCAATAGTATATAAGCCCCAATACTGGGTAGCAAGAGTGGAAGAACCAATCCACCGGTCTTCCCAGAACCTGGCACTTTTACCATTACCAATGTTCTAGGAATATCCAATCTTGGCAGCTTTAGCAGCCCATAGTATCCCCTTCCAAAAAGGGGAAGCACCATTATCAGGGCATGCAAAAATATTGGGACTATGAGTTCTATATTTGGCATCAATAATTTGCTTCCAAATCTTACCCTCATCCAGGAAATATCTCTTGATCCAGGAAGCTAACAGGCAAAGATTCATGTCAGCTATATTAGGTATGCCAAGACCACCATGCTATTTTTTGAGGGTCACACTCCCCCAAGCAGCAAGGTGATATTTATAATGCCCTTCATAGTCATCCCAGAAACAATGGGCTAGTTAAGAATTAATCAACTTTATAGCCCATTTGAGGAATTTAATAATCCCCATAAGGTAACCAGGAATACTAGCTAAACAAGATTTAACAAGAGTGAGCCTCTTGCCAGAAGAGAGCAATCTACCTCTCCATCCAGCCCCCTTTTTGATGATTTTATCGACAGTAGGCTGCAACTCACTCTTCTTGAGTTTTCTATGATGGAGAGGAGCTCCTAAGTATTTAATGGGGAACTCCCCTAATTTGCAACCAAGAATTTGAGCAAAAATATTAGCATCATCACCATTAATATTAATGGGAACCAGGTCACACTTGTGAAAATTAATCCTCATCCCAGATAACTGCTCAAAACAGGAGAGTAGCCATTTGAGATTTCTAGCATGATCAGCATACTGCATACTAATGATGCCAGCTGGATTAGCACTAGGAAACAGACCTTCCAGTATATTATTTCTGGAGGCTTTAACAAGAATTCTAGTAAAGACATCTGCTACTAGGTTGAAGAGCAAAGGGGAATATGGGTCCCCTTGTCTGACCCCTTTACCAGCAATAAAGAAATCACTGTTGTTGTTGTTGTTTATTCTAACTCCAACAAACCCTTTAAGTAATAGAGATTCTACTTTCTTCATCCATTTACTACTGAAACCCCTCTTATGCATCATGTCCAACAGAAATTAGCTTTCTCATAGTCCAATTTAAACACAAAACCAGACTGTTTGCTGAAGTGCTCAGAGTGTATAACCTCATGGGCAGTGATTATACTCTCAGCAATATATCTGCCTTTTATGAAGGCTGTCTGGTTAAGGAAATTAAATCATTGCAGATGGGGTCAAACTTATTAGTGGCACATTTAGCAAAAATTTTAAAACTGCAATTGATCATTGCAAGAGGTCTAAATTTCTCCATTCTAATGGCATCAGCCTCTTTAGGGACTAAAGTTAATAAGGAGAAGTTCAATCTAAATAAATCCAGATCACCCTTCTCCCAATCATCAAATAAAGCAAACAGGTCACCTTTAATAAGGTCCCAAAATTGCTGGTAGAATAAAAAAGGAAAGCCATCTGGCCCAGGAGCTCCTTCAGCATAAGAGCCAAAGACAGCCTCCTTGATTTCCTGCTCAGTGAAGGGGGCATCTAAGATACTATTATGAGCATCAGTGACCCTATCACCATCTTCCCAAAAGTCATCTTTCAGGTTGATATTTATTTTATCTTGGAAGCCAAAGAGATTTTTGTAATAGCACCTTCATCTCCTAATAATACCTTCAGGATCAGAGACAGTACCTTCATCTCCTTTCAGCACCATGATCTGTTTTTTCCTCCTCTTCTGGTTAGCTATAGCTTTGAAGTAGCCAGCATTCAGGTCTCCTTCCAATATGTCTCTCTCTGGATCTCTGCCTGGCCTTGATTTCTTCCTTTTTCCATATATCCTCCAGGTCACCTGCAATTTTTTTGATTCTTCTGTTAGTGTTAGGAGATGGAGGGTTAGATTCAGAAATAATATCCAGGCAGTTATACTCAGTCACCAGAGCTTGCTTATGTCTGTCTTGCTCTGCCTCATAGTTGGCCATCCACCCTTTGATGGCTTTTCTGGAATTCCTAATCTTAAACTGCCAAATGTCTATAGCCTTTTTGAAAGGCATTTGGCAGTCCAAGCTTTATGAACAACCTCTCTAAACCCTTCAACCTCAAGGCACTGTTTTTCAAATTTGATTTTTTTTCCTTGGGGATGGAAAAAGCACAGGTATTAACCACCAAAGGAGTGTGATCACTCCCTAGCCTAGGGAGAGCTTTAAGGTGGACACCTGGGAAAAGAGAGGCCCAATCAGTGGACATGAAGACTCTATCTATAGTAGCCATCACTAAGTTGTTCTGATTGTTGCCCCAAGTGTACTTCCTCCCATTAATTTTAAGCTCTAACAAGCCAAATTTATTAATCCAATCATTAAAGAGATCATCCGAGTGTTGATTAATAGCACCAGTGCTCTTATCACTAGCCTCTCTAATAAGATTGAAATTACCACCAACTAAGGTGGGGCCAGTCCAACTGTCAGCAGGTTGTGAAGTTCATTAATGAAATCCAATTTAAATTGATCGTAGGCAGAGCCGTAAACAGAAACTAATCTCCATATGGAGTGGTCTTGTTTATTCTTGAGCAAGCAAGAAATACTATAAGTGTTATTTGCATTAACCCCAACCAAGATCCCTCCCGCAGTGTTATTTGCAGGGAGCCATTTCCAATGGAAATGAGAGCTGGGATTAAAGACTTCAAGTTGCAAAAAAGTCTTCTTTCTTGGTCTCAGAAATACAAATAAAATCAGGACCATTGGCTCTAATGAGCTCTTTCAATTTGCCATTTTTAATAGGGCCATTCAGACCCCTAATATTCCAAAAAATGCCTATCATTTAATAGCAAAATCAATTTTCCTTCTACTTCTACAGGATTTAGAATTTCTAACCTCAATCCATGGTGAGTCTGGATCAGGATCCACATTCATATGTGTCACCTCTCCAGACTCTGTATTAGCCCTAGGATTGGGACCCGAATTATTAAATTCCTCACCAGTAATATCTATACTAGGAGGCAAAAAGACCACAGGATTTTCAGAATTAAATTTATCAAGTCTATCTAGCACAACTTGCTTGATAATGGATATATTATCTCTGATACTATAACTACTAGGCCCCAGGTTAATACCTGAGCAATCTGCAGTTTTAATAAGGAGAGAATCATCCAGGCAAGCAAAAGAGTTTGGAGTACCTTTTCTTACAATAGGCACTTCCAGATTTTTAATCTGTTTCAGTTCCTGAGCTTTTTGAAGAGCAGGTTTTCCATCTCTCTTGTTCTTGGTGTTAACTCTGGAGGCCACCAGAGGCCCCCATTTCTGTTTAGTGCCAAGGCTCTTCTGAGAAATAGGTTTGCTCAAATCAGCAGCAGCATCAAATAGTTCCAGGAGAGGGCCACCTATGTTTTCATTGGGCTTCTTCACTATCTCAAGAAAGCTTTTGGTCATAGGGGCACCCAGAATCTTGGAGAAAACAGAATTTTCCATATTGGATCTAGGAGCAGGAGTGGAGCACTTCTGGATAGACTTGGCACCAGTTGAACCAGCAGCTGGAGGCTTGTCCTTGATGTTGGTGTTACTATTTCCAGTGTCCATATCCTCTCCCAGCACATCATCTTCACTTGTATCAAACTCATCTTCGGTATGCTTTTTCTGAGAGGGGTTGTTGTCATCAGGGCCTGGAGGAATATCAGAATCATGTTCACTTGCTAACTCAGTCTCCACAGAAAACTTTAGCAAATAAAGTTCATGGTGGATCTCCACCACCCTGTCTCTGGGGATTTTAGTTGAGTCTCTCACAGCCACTTGGATCCTCACCTTCTCATAGAAGCTTCTGAAGATGGTGTGCCAGTCAACATTAACCAGGACACCAAGCATAGTTGCCACTTGTGTGATAATGTACCAAGATATCCACTTGGGAGGCAGCCCTTCAATCACAATCCAGGTTTCTTCTAGGGAGTCATAGGCTGGCATTTCTCCATTCCAATCACTAAATGAGATAGTCACCCCTTCTTTTTTCAGATTGATGGAAGGGTACTCTACCAAATCCTTGATCTTCTTGTTTGGGGGGAACCTGGCAATGAATTTCTTCTCATCATATCTCCTGATCTGCCAGGGCCAATTGGTTTTCCACATATTAGAGAATTATTGCCCCAGCTCTTTCTCAGAGATCTCTCCCTTTTCAACTAAAACTAAACCAACATTCCCAAAGTTCAGCCATTCACAGTCTTCCTTGCCACCAGTTTCAATGTGGAAAAATCCAAGGCCATTACTGGCACTTCCCCAATACATGGCAGCAGGATAGGGCTTGTACCAGGTAGGCCAAGTATCCATGTGGTGACCAGGAGTCTTGCAGATGAAACAAACTTTTGGTGTGGGGCACATACCCACAAAATGTCCAGGTAGCCCACAGTTATAGCAAATTGCAGCAATGAACTTGGGATCAACATTGAAGGAGGAGTCATCACTTGGAGAAGTAGTCTGGGCCGCAGCATGTTTGTTTCTTTGATTTCTTTTTTTCTTGTTCTTGCTGAAGTCTGGCTGACTGCTCTGGACACTCCCTCCAGTAGATGATCCACTCCCTCCATATTGTGCTTGTTGCATCTGAGGATTAAAAGACCGAGGGAAAACTTGAGCAGGAGGCAAATACTGGAAAGGGAATTGGGTCTGGTTCGGCCATTGCTGCATCTGCGGATTCAACCCCCCTGGACAGCCAGCATACATCTGTCCACCAGTCTGCAACATAGCTGGGGCAGCACCAAGAGGGAACAACGGCGTCTTGTCAAAAATCGACATGTGTGGGTGAGGGGCTTGAGCAGGCTGTGGAACCAGTGGCGGTGGCACAGGTGCCTCCTGCCACGTCGGAGTGGGAGCAGGAGGACGGCCATTGCGTCCCCTTCCAGAGCCATACCTCCCCCATGGCTGCTAGCATCTCTCCCTCCACCAGCCATTTTGACGATGGAAACAAAGGGGATCTTACCCGATTTCCTTGCACAGCAGTCGCGGGAGAAGCTGAATAATTTTGGGGTAGTCAGACGATCAGATTTTCCAACTGGGTAGCAATCAGCTTCAGCGAAGTCTCTGGAGGCAAATCTGTCTTTCCTTATCCACACCAAATTGGATCTATTGAAATTGATAGGGTTGGGATGAACCCTAGGTTCGCCACGGTCAGTCCCCCCAAGCTGTGGATCCAGATCGCGAACAGGAGGCGCCTTTTGTAGAGGCGCAACCACTTTCCCCATGGGTGGCCCGATGGCGGGGCAAGCGGGACCTGCTGTCAGCCTCGCACGCATAGGGGAGTCGCTGACCAGTAGGGCCCTCCTGGCAGTCCCACTTCTGCAACCCACAACTATTCTCGCCGGAGAACCGGAAGGCATCGGTGGCGGCGAGGCCGATCTCCTCCATCTCTGATCTCCGCCACCTCTTAGAACGGAAATGGGACTGTGGATAGCATCAGCAGCAGGAATCCGCACCTCCTCCTCCCGAGTCCTCGTCTCCACTTCGGGAGACGTGCTCAATCTCGACTGGAGTTGGTCGCCGGCGGCGAGGACGAGAGCTGCAGTGGTGCACCCGACGGCATCACCCCCAGTATGCACTCCCACCGCAGCGCCCTTCGGGGATCCTCTGATTTCGCCTCCGCCCTCGCCCACAGCACGAACGCGGCCGGCGGGGAGTGGGGGAAGGCGGGCATCCTTGCCCTTTCCTCCTCCGTGGCCTCGTCGTAGATCTTCCTTGCCAGAATCCTCTGCTCCAAATCCGCCCTCCTCTGACAGGTCTCTGCATATTTCACCGCCGCGGATCTCGTGATCTGGTCTGTCGCCGCCGCCACCACCTGATCTGCCGCCTTCCACTCCCGCACGCGTCGGATCCACGCTGCTGTGGCGTCGTGGATCCTGGTCGCCCGCTCCACCCAACTCCGAGCCCCGGTCGCCATGAGCACCCCTTGTGGAACTTGTGAGATCAGTCTCACCATCTCCGGGAAGGTTTCGTAGACGTGGAGGGGCAACCGAGGGGGGGTAGGAGGTGCGGCCGCGGTCGACGCCCGCGGACCTCGCCGGCGAGGAGGCATGCCGCGAGGTTGGGGCGGCGAGATCTGCGGTGTTGGGAATGGCGAGCGAGAGGCGTGGTTTCGCGAGAGCTGTGCTCATGAGCGAGAGGCGTTCCAACCTCCTCTGGCCGTTGTTGCTGGGGCCTGCATGCAGGAGTTATTTTGTACTGATGTTTATGGTAGTGCATTAGTGTCTGAGTAAATCCCTTTGGCTTTGGATATGCAGCATTGAATATTTGTCTGTCTCCCTGGGACCAATATTTCCTGCTATAACTATGCTCAACAACATGTTCTTTGGTGTAGAGGCTGATATGGTTTGCATTTATTCTGGTCCACTGCTTTGGTGTGTTTTTACTCATGCTTGGTCTATGGTGTTGCTTTGTGCAGAAACGGAATGAGAAGAAGGAAGCCAGCGAGAAGAAGTACTATGACAGTAAAAGCTTTGTCAATGGAGAGTAGTGGCTTCTGAATAGATCTTCTCAGAAGACTGTTCCTGGATCTTTGAGGCTCTAACACAGGTCACAAATGAAACCATCAAGTGATCTACAATTTTACCGCTCCATTGTCATTTTTGCTATATAGCTTAGTAGCTTCAGATGCAGTCTTGATGCATGACAGGCAGTGGTGCTGAATTGGGTGCGGAACCTGGATGAATTTCCAGTGGCCACTTTCAGTGCCACGACCTACCCTATCCTCTCCTGTATACCGGCTTCCAGAGCTGCTGTTACCGGCCGAGTTCTTTTTGAGATCTATAGATCTCTGAGAATTGTGGTACAAGATGAATGCTAGGCCAATTAATTGTTTGTTTCCCTGTTGTTCTTATGTGGTGGGCATCCAATGCCAGTCGTTTTCTCATATATTTGGTGGAGCTGAATCCTGATCTTATACCGAACATGGACTAACTGATATGGTATGCCAGTCGCTGGTCGGTGAAAGCAGCTGGGTCTGATGGTACACCTGGAAGTTGGTTTCGTCGGGATCTGCCGACGCGTCGAAATCTATTGTAATCTTGGCAAAACGCTTGCTAGGCAATAACATAACACTAGAAAGGTGCCAGATGGCTGCACCCTGCTGGTTCTGTCCGCGGGTCCGGTATGCTGTTAAGCATGGAAAAGGATGTGGTACCTGTGAGATTTCCAGATGGTGCATTTTTAGCAGCAGCTGGGGCTGCCTGTGTTTGCTCTCTTGTGAGCAACTTCCCACTGTTTGCTGTCCATCGTTTGCGCCTTGCTACTTGCTAGCACTGGCTTGGCCTTGATTTGGACTCCTAATTTTTGGGTGGTTTATCTGTCATGATAGGGGGGGCCTGCAGATGTGGTAAAACAGCTTTCGTATCAGACACGCGTGATTGACTCATGGAGTTGAGTGTTGCTGTGTTTGGGAAATCATCTTGCTTCTTTCTGGCGGAGATAGGATAGGAGGGCCCCTGAATTGATCGACGACCTCAGATGTGGTCTGCATTGATCCTTCATGGTTAAAAGGAGAGGTTACACTGAACCGTGCCTTGGTGCTTGGAAACACAGTACTCCCTCCGATCCAAATTAATTGTTCGCAGCTCTAGTACTAGAGCTGCGACAATTAATTTGGATCCGAGGGAGTAGATTTCATGACGGGAAATTCCTGAAAAGGGTGAGAAAGTCTGCATTAGACTCTTTGATTTCACAGAACTCAAATAGAAATTTATCGTGATGAAAAATGCATGTCGTTCTGTTGAAAATATAAAGTTTAATAAAAGAGAGAGGCTGATCGCAACTGATAGAACGATGCAACAACGATTTCTCCACAGGATTTTGCCTTTCGGCGCCTTTTCTCTGCGGCCAAGCAAAAGAATTAATGGTTTGGGACACATGGTTTGTGAATAATGGAGTGGGGGCTGCGTAAAGAAGAGAAACCAGCAGCATCTAAAAGGGCAGTGGAAAAGAGAGAGTCGCTCTCAGCATGGATGGTGTGGGGCAAGCTGAAGATCCACCTGCTGGAGATCCCAGCGACGCCCCTCCGACACACGCCCCTCCTTGTCAGACGCCCACTTGTTATTACTACCCATGCATGTCAGCTCATTCATATCGCGTTGCACGCCCCCAGTGATGAACCATGGAATCATCAATTTTTTTTCCATCCTAATCTAATCTCTGTGTTTGAACTTTGAACCACGTAGCCAGCTAGCCAGGCAATCCGACCTGTACATTTTCTGGCTGGGCATGCTTGCAGATAAGGAGTCACTGTGCATGTTGTGCATGCTAGATTCATTAGGGCGCCTTTAATTAACTACCACTGGCACCATCATAGTGCACTCGTGCTGCATGCGTTGGTGCGTTGGATGAATCCGTTTCGCGCGCCAAGTTTTCGTGGCATGCATGATGGCTACTACGTGTGTCCTACCGGCGACGGCGAGCTCTCGTTGTAACCTCGGCCTCGTTTTTCCGACATGATTCCTTCTTTTCATCTTTTTCCTTCATGTGACATTTGGCGTTCAGGCTTGATTTTGTGAATAATAGGAGATGGCTTGGCCTATGAGCTATGATCATCATCATTACGTTAGACTAGACTGGACTGCGCAGCAGATACTAGTTACTGGTTCATCTCCGATCATGGCTAGGCTTAGCTGCTAGCATGTGTACCATTAGTTTACTGTCCAGTTCAGGACTGTAGCGAGCAAGAAAAATAACGGCCTGGTCAGCTTTAGCTTGTCCTTTAGTTGAGCATGCACATGGAAACTTGGTCATGATCATAACTAACGCCGGTAATTAATTGTTTAAGACATCGTGAGTCACTCCGTCCGGCGATTACTGCAGTTGATTAGCACATCCCAACTACTGCCATTGATGATGAAACTCGCAGGCATGCATGTGCAGGCACGCAGTTTCACTCGCCGGCGCACGTAATTTAGTACTTAGTTGCCATGCCAGCAGCTTGCTTAATCTACTGCCACGATTCCAGCCGCTTCATCCATCCGCCGGAGGGACTCGTCTTTTCACCGTGGCAGCAGGTCGTAGTAGAAGGCATTTGGCGCCAAAGTTGGGTGGGCTGGGCTGGAGGGAGAGCGTGCAGGCAGCAGCACTGCTGCATGCCTCGTACGTGTAAAAGCGCATCTGTGGACGCGGTGCGCAGTGGTGTTATCTTTCGCTAATTCCAAGGCAGAAAGAAAGAAAGAAGGAAGGAAGATCTTGGCGGACCCTTTGCTTTTCCCGTCACATGCATGCTGCTTGCTTTGCTCGCCCTCGCCCCCGCCCGGGGGCCAAAAGAAAAGATCTCTCTCCCACGCTCACGCACGCACGCACACGCGCCTGCGGGGGAGTTGCCACTTGGCTGGCTGGCTCCATGATCAGTCAGTCCCCGGCCGCTGCCCTGCACTGGTAGGCTCGGGGCCGGGGGGCAGCTACACTGCACCCGTGTGGTGTGGTGTGGTGTGGTGTGTGCGTGGCCAAATTGCCCATGGCCACCACCATCTTATCGATCTCTGTCTGTGGTCCCGCGGGAGAGATCACCAAACATTTAGCGCGCCTTTGATTGGAATGCGTTTTTCAGGACTCCTTTTCTTCTAGTTTATGTGTTTTGCTCGGTTCGCATGATTGAGTCATAAATGAATTTCTCTCTCTAGGATCCCTTAAGGATGTACAATGGTGGCATATGAATACATGTGTCCTATGATAAAAAATAATTTGAGGTATCTATATTTATTTTTTCTTCCCAATGCAAGCTACTACTAGTGGGTTTTATTAAGAAATAGAAAATAAAAACTTTAGTACACATGCATCTCTACTTTTCATTCCAACATTTTCAATTTTTGTCATCGGATCACATTTTTTCTCTTCAAGCACCTGCCTCCTGGAGAGGATCCCGCTTCCCTATCCGAACCTACTTTACGTCATATCCAATCCTACATGGCATGCGAGACATCACCTTGAAGCTATGCATTGTACATGCTCTTATTACTTCTGTAAAGGGTGTTGTAGCATCAGCTTCGTGGGGATTCAGCGCGCGAGGGTGCCCTCCGTGTCGTCCGTTTCACACGCCTCCCGCCGTTGGCTCCCTGGCACGCTTCCGGCAGTCCAATCTCCGCGGCCTTGAGTTATGCCTTGGGTTGATGCTTTTGAAGTTATCGCTAATGCATAATTTGGTGTCTATGATGGTCATTACTTTGTTCCTAGAATAATATTAAAATTCTTTCTAAACCTTTGGCAGTGAGAATTGGATTTCACAGGAAAGATTATCCTTTCTTTACCTCCTTGAAAATGAAAAAAATGTGGATTGCAAGTATGTGCTCTCATGCTAGATTATACAAGTCCGTAGAAAAACAAGGATATGCTTTTGGGCTTGGGCTTTGAGTGTAAGCTTAATCGTTCAGTGAGCTTAGCTACTCAACTCTCTTACTCAAGGACGAGCAAGGTTTGAACTTGGAGATGTTGATGAGTGCATTTTACATCATATTTAATAGCACATTTGTTGCATAAAAACTCCTCATATCATGTCCCACCCAGCCACTTTCATGCCCATTATGCATTATTACTAGCTTCCCCTCATCTTAATGTGAGCATTACACAATCTTTAGTTTTATACCTCTTTCCTGGTTGTGTGTGTCTGTAGGAGGTGGAACTACTTTAATCTTTGGAAATATTTTG
Source organism: Triticum urartu (assembly GCF_056163025.1). Classification (NCBI taxonomy): domain Eukaryota; kingdom Viridiplantae; phylum Streptophyta; class Magnoliopsida; order Poales; family Poaceae; genus Triticum; species Triticum urartu. Next base: position 132,894,609 of record NC_141876.1, read on the forward strand.
AAGGCAAAAAGGCATATATGAAGACTACATGAAGCGAGGATCAATTCCATATAAAGTGTTGGAAATATGCCCTATAGGCAATCATGCGATGTGTCATTTCCCTATGTATTCCTGGGTCATTTGTATTTGTTTGAGGGAGAAGAGATCGAACACACTTGATTCATATCGATCAGCCATGCTTATACAGGGGAGGCGAGCCATGATGGTGGTCGTGGGCAAGGCCATGATGAGGAGAGTGGGGACATGCATGTCAACACGCACGCACACTACGTCAGTACAATACATAGTTACAATATACAAGTATTCTACCCCCGACAGTCTTGGCGTTGTGGGCGGAGACGCAAAGGCTGGAGCGAAAATCACCAAAGACAGAGTTGGGCAGCCCCTTTGTCATGACATCGACGAGCTGTTGCATGGCCGGAATATGCATGACGCGAAAATCACTGAGAGCCACGCGCTCGTGGATGAAGTGAATGTCCAGTTCAATGTGCTTAGTGCGGCGATGATGGACGAGGTTGCTTGACAAGTAAACTGCGGAGACGTTGTCACACTAGACAACCGTAGCAGCGCGCATCGTGCACCGGAGTTCGTCGAAGAGTTGCCGGAGCCAGGCACAATCCGCAACAACGTTGGCAACACCGCGGTACTCCGCCTCAGCGCTGGATCGTGAGATAGTGGCCTGCCATTTCGATGACCAGGAGATGAGAGCATCATCGAGGAAGACACAAAAGCCGAAGGTGGAGTGCCTGGTGTCAGGGTAGCCTGCCCAGTCAGCATCAGTGTAGGCACGGAGATCCAGTGTTGCCGATGCACGAAGGTGGAGGCCGAGCGAGACCATGCCACGCACATAGCGCAACATGCATTTGAGCAGCACGAGGTGACATGCACGGGGATCATGCATGTGCAGGCATACCTGTTGGATGACGTAGGCAAGCTCTGGCTTGGTGATCATCAGATTCTATAGTGCACCAGCAAGGGTGCGTTACTGAGTGGGATCAGAGACACAGGGCCATTAGCAGCCGACAACTTTGCCTTGATGTCCACGGGCATCGGAGAAGGCTTGCAGTTGTCCATCATCATGCGCTCCAAGATGTCCTCTGCATACTGCGATTGGGAGAGGAAGATGCCAGCGCCTGTCCTCGTGACCCGTATGCCGAGGAAGTAATGCAGGCATCGAGGTTCTTCATGGAAAACTCGCCGGTGAGGCGGGAGACCACGTGGAGGAGGAGCGCGTCAGAAGAGGCGGTGAGGACAATGTCGTCGACATAGAGCAGTAAGCAGGCCGCGTCTGCACCGTGAGCAAAGTTGAACTGGGAGCTGTCCGAGTGCGTCGCCGTGAACCCGACTATGGCGAGGAAACTGGCGAAGCAAAGGAACCATGCCCGTGGTGCCTGTTTGAGTCTGTACAAGGACTTGGACAGACAGAGACGTGATCGGGATTGCTAGCGTCGACGAAGCTGGCAGGCTCTAAGAAAAAAACATCCTCCTAGGGCGTCCCGTGTAGGAACACATTCTTGAAATCAAGCTGGTGCACTGGCCAACCACGCGACGCAGCGAGAATGAGAACAATGCAGATGATGGCATGCTTGACGACGGGGGAGAAGGTCTCGCCCTAATCCATGCCGACGCGTTGGTGGAAGCCACAAACCACCCAACGCGCCTTCTAGCACTCCAGGGAGCCATCGACACATGTTTTTTTGGCGGAACACCCACTTCCTAGTGATCACATTGGAGGGGGGGGGGCGAGGTACCAGTTCCCATGTGCGATTATCGACCAGAGCAGAGTACTCTTCCTGCATGGTGGTCACCCAGTTGGAGTCAAGGAGAGCACCGCGAACAGAGCGTGAAGAGGTGAGATGTCCGCCGAGGCGGTGGCGACGCAGACGTAGTCGTCGTTGTACTACCGGTTGCGTCGAACCATGCCGGCACGCACCCGTGTGATGATCAGGGAGCGCGACACGGATGAGGGCACCGCGGTGGCGCCAGAGGCTGGAGGACCGTTCGATGCGGCTGGGACGACCGCATATGAAAGCTGGGCGGGGAAGCAAACGAGCCACTGGATGGTGATCCAGCGGGCCTGTTCAAAACCCCATAGCTCGCGCTAGTTGATGAACCAGGCGAGCCGCTCGATGAAGATCCGGTGGTGGAGCTTGAACCACCATCATTCGCACGCACAGGTGAAGCAAGCGACGGGCCCGCCGGTGAGGACGAGGCAGCCGATGGGCGCACTTAGGGTACCTATACAGGGACGGGAATATAACGGGATGTGTGTGCATGATTGGTGGTGGGTGTAGGAGAAGTGGCAAATGGGGGATGTTTTCATCAAAACGAACATGCCGGGTAGTAAGAACCCGACGGGTGGCTGGGTCGTAGTACTGGTAGCCATGGTGATCAAGAGGATAACCGAGGAAGATACCAGGCAGGAGTGGTGCTCGAGTTCGTGCCAGGAGGTGGAGGCAGTGTTAGGATAACACAAGCACCCAAAGACTCAAAGAATGGAGTAGTCAGGAGTGGTGCCTAGTAGAAGTTTGTGCGGTGATCGCGGAGATGTGTTGTGTGCAGGGTTTGTAGTTAAGGAGAAGCGTGGCTGTAGCAAGAGCTTCAGCCCAGAACCAGGCGGGCATGGAGGCATGAAACAACATCGAGCGCCGGCTGTCATTCATAGGACGCAATACACGCTCAGCTTTGCCATTTTGTTGGATGGTGTAAGGGCACGAGAGACGGAAGACAATGTCATGCTTGGTGAGCAGAGAGCGCAAGGCGAAGTTTTCAAACTAGCGCCCATTGTCAGTTTGCATGGCAAGGATAGGGTGCTCGAATTGGGTCTGAACATATGCATAAAAATAAAAAATAAATGAAAGAACTTCATACTTGTTGCGAAGAGGAAATGTCCAGACATAATGAGTACAACTATCAAGTACAACGAAGTAATACTGAAACTCAGAGACACTGCTGACATGCGACGTCCAAACAACTGTTGGAAATATGCCCTAGAGGCAATAATATTTGTATCATTATATTTCCATGTTCATAATTAAAGAATTTTATATTCTATGATGTATCTGCTATGATCCTAAAATACATGATTTAGTGGAAAACTCGTATGCACATGTGGAATGATAAACGGTTAAATAAAAGATTCCTAGTCTTGCCTCCAGGACTAGCTCAAGTGTTGTTGGTGATCACATTTTCCGGATCTGAGGATATTGTTTAAAGTGTTAAATGATAGTCCTAAAACAACATTGAGATTATGAGGTTAGAAGAACGATGATATTGAATTGACCCAAATTTGTCCGTTATGAATAGAATAATATCGTCTATAATCAATTGTAATAACACAGAGTGTTAACATGTGATTTTTGTCCTTAGACCATGAGAGCATCTTAGTCACTTCTTACCGTACGCCGAGCTTTGGGGTTGCATAAATGTCACCTATAACACGGTGATCATAAAGACAACTTACACGTTCATCGGAAAGTTTGACAAGGGACTAGATAGCTCGAGAGTGGGATTTGCTCGTCCGACGATGGAGAGATATCCTTAGGGCCTTGTCAGTGTGATGGCATCCATCATCGTCTAGGTAGACACAAGTGACTATGTCACAGGGATGCCGGAACACAACAACGAGAAAAAGGAACAAAACTGGTAACGAGGATTTCAGTATAATGAGCATGTGTTGACTCAGGAGGATAGCGATGCATCACGGGTTTTGTAAAGTATTGCGAAGCAAAGGGAACATCACATGATAACCAAAGGTTCACTCGAATATCATTCATGTGCTCATAGGGATCAATATGGACGTCCACGGTTCCGCTATCGGTCGTTGAGCGAAGGGGTTTCATTCATGTCTATGAGTTACCGAACCTATGGGGTCACAAGCTTAAGGCAATCACGATATTCTGAGTGTTAGTAGAATGTGAGTGATGATAATATATTTGTGGAATTGTTTCATTAATATTCGAAATAGTTCCAAGAGGACCCGGAAGCGTTTCGGGGTCACTAGAAGGGTTTCGGAGAGTATCAGGTAATATTGGGTATTACCGATAAATATATATAGGTTTAAAATGTTTCCGGGGATGTTAAAGTATAAATAAAATGGTCTGGAAATGTTTAAAACTATTGTATATTTAATTTAATATCAACAGGCCTTAAAAGGCCAAGAGGTGGAAGGTAACTTGGGCCACAAAGGCCCAAGTGGGGGAGGCACTCCTTCCCTAAGGAAGGAGGCCGAATCGGGGTGGAGGCGGAGTCAAAATCCTCCCCCTAGGCCGGCGCACCAAGGGGGAATCATCTCCCCTTGGTGGCAGCCCTCCCTCACCCCTCCAATCTATATATACTTGAGGATTTGTGCTCTTTTGACAAACAAGTTTTGGAGCCTCCTCTAGTTCTTCTAATTCTTGTTCTAGTTCTTTTTTTTGACCAATCAAACGTTAGGAAAGGCTCCTACTGCATTTTTGTATTAGAATCCTTTTTGGGAAAGTGTCACATATTTACACGGGTATAGGCAGGGAGGGAAAACACCCTTCCCTCAAAAGGGCTAGAAGATGGGTAGTTTGCTGGTTTACAAGGAAGTTTACACCAGAGTTTACAAATGCAGTAATAAATTGCTTTTTTCGATCTTTGGCTCTAAATATTAGATTACCAAAGTCAGTATTGACTAATTGGAGCTAGAATAATCCTCTAATCCACATAATTATAAGCCCGTGTGGTTCTAATCTCCTCCATCTAATTCTTCGGCGATGATTAGCTCTGGACGACGAAGCACCGCCGGATCGTGAAGGTTGCATGCTTGCAACAAAGTAGAGAGGCCATGCTTTTGGTCTTCGGTCTGAGGGACTGTTCGTGGGTGGTTCACGGGATCGTTCATCGATGGTTCGAGGGACTCCAAGTATGATCTACACCGACACGTTCTTCTTCCGGTGCAACTCGGTGACGGTCGCGATCGTGATCCCAACCCGTTATGCATCTTCATATTGATCTTGGCTATGTGTAGGCGTGATTTTTGTTTGTTTTCTACTACATTTCCCAACAACATCTAGGTGTAGAATTTGAAAAGGGAAATAACTACGATGCAAAGAAGCTGAAAACGCCAAATGAGCGTGCTTGCCCAGACGACACGCACGACAGCTGTGACACGACGAAGGCCCGTGGGTTGAACTAGGACTGACACAACGCCCGGCGGAGCACATCCTCTCCTAGGTGCCCAAGCCGCTGGTGCCAAAGCTCCACGGTGGCGACACCATGAAGTGAGGAGCGGAGACCGCGGCCGTGCTAGGATTCACGCCGTAAAGATCACTAGTGGAGTCAAATTGCAGAATCACACGGAGAGTGTGAATGTCCTTGACAGAACAGACAAATTCATCAAGTTCGACAGAGATAGAATTTTCTCACAAACAAACATTTTTTTTAAGAATGGAAGGGGAAAGAAGAACTTTGCAAAGACGAAGAAGACTAGAGGTGGTGATTATGGAACCATAGCCGGCGTGGGTGACCGAAAGGCGATCACCGCTACCCACTATGGTTTTAAGAGAGTTGTGGGGCGGAGAGTGCAAAGATTACCCGCACTCGAGGTCATGCATGCGCCGTCGCCCCGCCGTCCATGTACCAGCCTGAGGTGCTTCCAGGGGGTATGGAATATATGTGGATGCAGTCTGGAGGGCAGTTTGCAGCGGCCCCATGTTCTAGGACTGGGGAGGCTGTGGCCCGGTGCTGGAGCTCGTGCCGGGGTCGCCGTAGGGGAAGCTGGGGGAGCAGGGAAGGGGAAGTAGCCATATGGTGAGGGCGATGGGGGCGTGAGGCTAGCGAGGTACGCCTGCTACTTTGGCATGCCGGGACAAGGTTCGAGGACGTCGGCGCCTGGAGCATACCACCACATAGGCCAGACCCGCACCATGCATGTCCATGAGTTAGCACCAATCACAAAGCCGGGAGGGTAGTAGCAGGATGTGCCGATGGTGCGTTGGAGGAGGAAGACGACCCCCGTTACCCCGACCACGATATTTGCCACGACCGCAACCATGCCCAGTGTGTGTTTGTGGAGAAGGCGTGGGCGACGAATCCTAGGAGCGCGGCGCGGGCGCCTAGGCCAGTGAGCGGGCCACGAACAATGCGTGCACTGATTGCTGGCACACGGACTGCTCAGTAGGGTGCTCCTCCAGGAGCAGGAAGGAGCACGCCCGTAGGAATGACGGCAGTGGCACATGGGAAGTGATATGGGGGATGGCATGGTGGTTTCGGGGGCTGAGCCCACGCATCATGTTGAATAGATGCTGGGTGTCACTAACGTTTTGCCCGAGGTCCTGGAGATGATTAGTGAACGACTTCAGTTGAGCATAGTACTGCCTGATGGTGAGATCACGTTGGATGATGGCATGGTACTCAGCATCGAGGTAGACGACACACGAGAGTTGATTGTCATAGAAGATCCTCTTGATAGCGGCCTAGAGTGTGGCCGTCGTGTCCTTCAGCTGCTTAACTGCGTCGATGAGCTCTGACGAGATCATCGTGTACAACTAGTGCACAATGCAGCGGTCGACCATGACTCACCTGGGATCACGGTTGCAGCGTAGAGGCGTTGCCTCGGCGATGATGTGTTCATGGATGCCAAACATGCCGACGACGGTGTTGAAGAACCGACGCCATCGTGTGTAGTTTCTGCCGTGGAGATCCAGGTTCACCGGCACGTGATGACGGATATCAACTGTCTGTAGAACCGATGAGGGAAACACATGGGAGGTGAGCGGCATCGAGGCGGCAGCCACGGTGTCAGGAAGAGCATCACGTAGGACACCGCCGACAACAAGGTCTTGGGAGGAGGACACAGGTTTGGTGTCCATGGCAGCGGAAGAGGGTTCATGATCAGTTTCAAAGGGGTTGTGGAGGTCCTCAACATCTGATACCATGTTTGTGTGAGAAGAGATCGAACACTCTTATTAGGAGAAGACCCCACTATAAGGACCAGGGAGGCCCTCTAGCAGGCCATCGTGGCCACTCAAATAGAGCTCCAAAGGAATACAATGGAGACCGCTGTGCAGCAAGCGTGATGGATAGAGACCATGGCTATTGAGCGACAACGTCAACCTAGATGCCAAACCCGTTCGAATATTCGTACTAATGACTAATGAATGCAAAGGATTCCAAAACACTCTCTGTAATTTGTTTCCACAGAAGTTGGTCTGTGCATGGACTAAATCAAGCATATATATGGAAGTGAGCAACAAAGAGACAAGGAGAATAAAGTGAGAGGTCCAGCAGAGCTAATAGAGCACAAGACGTCGTGCGCTCGTATTTGGTGCCCATAACACTATCTCGTCCAACCCTACAACTATTATCAAAGGGCCAACACCAAAAGAGGGTTAGAACAATGTGCAAAACTCCATCTTATTCATCCACAACATCCCGAAGCCCTAGCCGTTACCATTTCCATCTCCATCTCCACCACCACCACTGCAATATTCATCCCCAAGTTAGCCACACCTTGTTATTGTGTATTGCGTCCGCCAACTATTGTAAGACATATTATCAATAAAGCATTCTTCTTAATGTGTTCTTCAATGATTTATTCTTGTGATATGAACGCTATGTGTGAGTAATTTGGTAAGGTCAAGGGTTGAGCCATAGCCCTACAACCCTATGTATCTTTTGGAGGGATCGATGGAAGTACTTCGAATTAACATCTCATATGTGTGAAATAAAATTGCTTCTATAGTTGTCTCTTGTCTTGTCCATGATATTCATCCCTGCAGGTACCCAGGATCATGGAGAGGCTAAGGGTAGAGAGACCTTGAAGTGTTATTCTGAACACCATTGGCCGAAATACTAGTACAGTAGCATGAATCCTATCTCTAGGGATACAAGAGGTGTAGTCATGAAACACCCAATGCTTTTGTACGGTTCAACCTTAGTTACAGAGGCAACCCCGCGTGACGGATAGGTCCTAAAAACTGACTCTTGATGTAGGGTGCATTCCGGTCAAGATGTAATTTGGACACATCCCTCACTTCGATACATTGCAAGCACATCTTGACGGGTGTCTTCCAGGTCACAAATTACTATCACAATGACCCCGTTCGCAGATATATGGTTGTAGAATCAAGTCCTCATACACATCCCTATTTTTATTTATAAGTGTTCACTTTGCAAATTGATTACGATCTGGGTCAAAATTTGGAATTTAATATTCTTGCAAAGCTTGTTAGAAACCCTTTTCTTTAAGGTGCACTTCCTCCCATGGGTTCGATAACTAAGGGTCACCTCTAGGGAAAAAGGCGAGTATGCTTTCTACTCCCTTATCGAATCACCAAAGGGACTCATCAAACCTTTTTCTGGTGCCATTGCCGGGGAGGATTGGTGTGCTAGTCATTGTGTTAGAGTTTTTGTTAGAGTCTTTATTTCAGTTTATGTTTTTAGTCTTGTTCTAGTTTAATTTTTGTTGCAAGTGTTGTCACTAGAAAAAAAAATCATTATCACTCATAATCATGGAAGCTTTGCTGCTCCTAGCAATAGTTTCATGCATGAACCAATTGCAAAACATGATGTTGCTGCCAAGGAATATGAGATTAAACCAAAGTTAGTCTGTATGGTTCAACATGACCAATTCGGAGGCTCTGCTTCTGAAGATGTCGGTATGCATTTGCATAGTTTTTGTGAAATGTATAACATGACACACATAAAGGATTATGATTCTGATGCTTTGAAGTTGCGTCTATTTCCTTTCTCCTTGAGGAAAAGCTAAAGGATGACTTCTAGCTTTGCCTAGAGGTAGTATAACTTCATGGACTGAGTGCCGCAGTAAATATTTGCCTAAGTTTTTCCCACCTCCAAAAATTATACAACTGCGTTTGCAGATAACAAGTTTTAAGCAAGAAGAACGTGAGCCACTAGCGCTTGCGTGGGATTACATGAAGGAGGCTATAAGGAATTGTCCTAGTCATGGAATGGAAGAATGGTTAATTCTTCATATGTTTTATAATGCTTAACTCCTATGTCAAAAACTATGCTTGACACTACTGTAGGAGGAACTATTATGGGAAGAACCATCACTGAATCTAAAAAGTTGCTAGATGACATGCAAGAAAATCAAGCCTAATGGCATGTTGAGAGGTATACCACCAAGAAGGTCAATGATATTGATAGAAGAATATAGAGTTAACCACTAATCATGATGAACTCATCGCTATGAAAAAAGGTAAAGAAGAAGTAAATGTTAATGCTATTATCAAAAAAGAAATTAATGATGTTAATTTTGTTTCTCACAATAGTTATAGTCCTAACTGGAAAAATAATGGTTATGCTCCTAGATTACCATATCCTAATAATAGTGGAGCTTCAAACAATTTTAATAGAACGAGCAATGGTAATAGAAACACTTTGGAGGAAACTCTGCATTTTTTTATTGCTAGCCAAAGTGAGCAAAATGAAACATTTAAAAATATTCTGAAGAATCATGATAACTTACTTGGTAAATTGGCCAGAACATTGCTTGACTTACTAACAATGTGGAGGCCTTAGATGGAAGAACTAAGAGCATGGAGGCGCATGTTGCTAAAATTGTAGAGAGTCAAACTTTAATTCTTGCCAATTTTGAAGGTAAACCAGAACCAAACCTCGTAGAGGATGTTAAGATGATATGAAGTAGTGAAGAAAATGCAGAAGATCTCGATAAGAGCCATGTGCTAGAATATACATATACAGTTACAATGCCCATGTTTTCCTTGCACATCATTAGTCATTTAAAACAAGATACTATAAATTAATTAACGAGGAGTTATTTGAAAAAAAAATCAAAACGGTACCCACGCTAACATGGATTAGAGTGTGTGTCACGTAATTAGTTATTTCAATTAGAGTGTGTGTGATAACTCACAAGTATAGGGGATCAATTGTAGCCTCTTTTGATAAGTAAGAGTGTCGAACCCAATGAGGAGCTAAAGGTAGAAAAAAATATTCCCTCAAGTTCTATCGACCACCGATACAACTCTACGCACGCTTGACGTTCGCTTTACCTAGAACAAGTATAAAACTGGAAGTACTTTGTAGGTGTAACGGGATAGGTTTGCAAGAATATAAATAGCACTTAAATAAAAACTAGGGGATATTTTAGGTAAACAAGCAATAAAGTTAGTATAGCGAGTGTGAAAAAGTGGTGGTAGGAGTTGCGAAATTGTCCCTAAGCAATTGACTACTTTACTAGACCGATAGCAACTTTTATGTGGGAGAGTCCACTGCTAGCATTTCATCCCTGACTTGGAATTCTACGCACTTATGATTGGAACTATTAGCAAGCATCCGCAACTACTAACGTTCATTAAGGTAGAACCCAAACATAGCATTAAGATACATTGGTCCCCCTTCAATCCCGTATGCATCAATTTCTATGCTAGGTTGAAGCTTTTGTCACTCTTGCCCTCCAATACATAGTCCTATAAACATACAACTAACCCTATGGTGTGGTCCACGCACGCGCTCCTATGATGGGCACCAAAGGACAACAACATAACCACAAGCAAATTAAACCAATCATATCAATTCACCAATTACCGACAGGACAACAAAAATCTACTCAGACATCATAGGATGGCAACACATCATTGGATAATAATATGAAGCATAAATCACCATGTTCAACTAGAGGGTACAGCGGGTTGCGAGAGAGTGGACCGCTGTAGATAGATGGGGGAAGGTGATGAAGATGTTGGTAAAGATGACAGAGGTGTTGGTGTAGATCGCCGTCACACAATGATGGCCCAGGCGGCGTTTCGGTGCCACCGGGAGAGAGGGGGAGAGGCCCCCCTCATTCTTCTTCTTCTTCCTTGACCTTCTCCCAAGATGGGGAAATGGTTTCCCCTCTGGTCCATGGCCTCCATGGCAGCGGAGGGGCGAGAGCCCCTCCAAGATTGGATCTCTCTCTCTCTCTCTATTTCTGCATTTTCTGCGCTCCAGATTCTGGCCTTTCACCGTCTCTTATATTCCCGGAGATCCGTAACTCCGATTGGGCTGAAATTTTAACATGATTTCTATCCGGATATTGGCTTTCTTGCGGCGAAAGAAGGGTACCAACCGCCTTACGGGGTGGCCACGAGGGCCAGGGGTGCGCCCCCTGCCTCGTGGCCCCCTCGGGCATCGTCTCACGTTGATTCTTCTTCCCAAAAATCACATATATTCCAAAAAAAATCTCCGGCAGTTTTTATCCCGTTTGGACTCCGTTTGATATGGATTTTCTGCAAAACAAAAAACATGCAACAAACAGGAACTGGCACTGGATCAATATGTTAGTCCCCAAAAATAGTATAAAAAGTTGCCAAAAGTATATGAAAGTTGTATAATATTGGCATGGAACAATCAAAAATTATAGATACGACGGAGACGTATCAGCATCCCCAAGCTTAATTCCTGCTCGTCCTCGAGTAGGTAAATGATAAAAAAGACAATTTTTGATGTGGAATGCTACCTAGCATAATCTTGATCATGTAATCTAATCATGCCATGAATATTAAGACACGAGTGATTCAAAGCAATAGTCTATCATTTGACATTAAGACAATAATACTTCAAGCATACTAATAAAGCAATCATGTCTTTTCAAAATAACATGGCCAAGGAAAGTTATCCCTACAAAATCATATGGTCTGGCTATGCTCCATCTTCACCACACAAAATATTCAAATCATGCACAACCCTGATGACAAGCCAAGCAATTGTTTCATACTTTTGATGTTCTCAAACCTTTTCAACTTTCACGCAATACATGAGCGTGAGCCATGGACATATCACTATAGGTGGAATAGAATATGATGGTGGAGGTTGTGTGGAGAAGACAAAAAGGAGAAAGTCTCACATCGACGTGGCTAATCAACGGGCTATGGAGATTCCCATCAATTGATGTCAATGCGAGGAGTAGGGATAGCCATGCAACGGATCCACTAAGAGCTATAAGTGTATGAAAGCTCAAACTGAAACTAATTGGGTGTGCATCCAACTTGCTTGCTCACGAAGACCTAGGGCATTTGAGGAAGCCCATCGTTGGAATATACAAGCCAAGTTCTATAATGAAAATTCCCACAAGTATATGAAAGTGATAACTCAAGAGACTCTCTATATGAAGAACATGGTGCTACTCTAAAGCACAAGTGTGGTAAAAGGATAGTAATTGAAGGAAATATGCCTTAGAGGCAATAATAAAGTTATTATTTATTTCCTCATATCATGATAAATGTTTATTATTCATGCTAGAATTGTATTAACCGGAAACTTAGTACATGTGTGAATACATAGACAAACAGAGTGTCACTAGTATGCCTCTGCTTGACTAGCTCGCTAATCAAAGATGGTTGAGTTTCCTAACCATAGACATGAGTTGTCATTTGATTAACGGGATCACATCATTAGGAGAATGATGTGATTGACTTGACCCATTCCGTTAGCTTAGCACTTGATCGTTTCGTATGTTGCTATTGCTTTCTTCATGACTTATACATGTTCCTATGACTATGAGATTATGCAACTCCCGTTTACCGGAGGAACACTTTGTTTGCTACCAAACATCACAACGTAACTGGGTGATTATAAAGGTGCTCTACAGGTGTCTCCGAAGGTACTTGTTGGGTTGGCGTATTTCGAGATTAGAATTTGTCACTCCGATTGTCGGAGAGGTATCTCTGGGCCCCGGTAATGCACATCACTATAAGCCTTGCAAGCATTGTAACTAATGAGTTAGTTGCGGGATGATGTATTATGGAACAAGTAAAGAGACTTGCCGGTAACGAGATTGAACTAGGTATTGAGATACCGACGATCGAATCTCGGGCAAGTAACATACCGATGACAAAGGGAACAACGTATGTTGTTATGCGGTTTGACCGATAAAGATCTTCATAGAATATGTAGGAGCCAATATGAGCATCCAGGTTCCGCTATTGGTTATTGACCGGAGACATGTCTCGGTCATGTCTACATAGTTCTCGAACCCATAGGGTCTGCACGCTTAAAGTTTCGGTGACAGTTGTATTATGAGTTTTTGTGTTTTGATGTACCGAAGGTAGTTCAGAGTCCCGGATGTGATCACGGACATGATGAGGAGTCTTGAAATGGTTGAGACATAAAGATCGATATATTGGACGACTATGTTCGGACACCGGAATGGTTTCAGGGAGTTTCAGACATATACCGGAGTACCGGGGGGTTACCGGAACCCCCCGGGGAGTTTAATGGGCCAAGATGGGCTTTAGTGGAGAAGAGGAGGGGTGGCTAGGGCGGGCCGCGCCCCCTCCCCCTCTAGTCCGAATTGGACAAGGAAGGGGGGGGGCGCTCCCCTTTCCTTCCTCTCTCTCCTTCCCTTCCTTTCCCCCTCCTACTCCAACTAGGAAAAGAGAGAGTCCTACTCCCGGTGGGAGTAGGACTCCTCCCTGGCACGCTGTCCCCTGGCCGGCCGCCTCCTCCCCCCTGGTCCTTTATATACGGGGGCAGGGGCACCTCTAGAGATAACAATTGATCTCTTGATCTCTTAGCCGTGTGCGGTGCCCCCCTCCACCATATTCCACCTCGATCATATCGTAGCGGTGCTTAGGCGAAGCCCTGCGTCGGTAGCAACATCATCACTGTCACCACGCCGTCATGCTGACGGAACTCTCCCATGAAGCTCTGCTGGATCGGAGTTCGCGGGACATCATCGAGCTGAACGTGAGCTGAACTCAGGGGGGCCGTACGTTCGGTACTTGGATCGGCCGAATCGTGAAGACGTATGACTACATCAACCGCGTTGTGCTAACGCTTCCACTTTCGGTCTACGAGGGTATGTAGACAACACTCTCCCCTCTCGTTGCTATGCATCACCATGATCCTGTTTGTGCATAGGATTTTTTTTTGAAATTACTACGTTCCCCAACAGTGGCATCCGAGCCTGGTTTTATGCGTAGATGTTATAGGCATGAGTATAACACAAGTGAGTTGTGTGCGATACAAGTCATACTACTTACCAGCATGTCATACTTTGGTTCGGCGGTATTGTTGGATGAAGTGGACCGGACCGACATTACGCGTACGCTTACGCGAGACTGGTTCTACCGACGTGCTTTGCACACAGGTGGCTGGCGGGTGTCAGTTTCTCCAACTTTAGTCGAACCGAGTGTGCCTATGCCCGGTCCTTGAGAAGGTTAAAACAACACCAACTTGACGAACTATCGTTGTGGTTTTGATGCGTAGGTAAGAATGGTTGTTGCTCAGCCCGTAGCAGCCACGTAAAACATGCAACAACAAAGTAGAGGACGTCTAACTTGTTTTTGCAGGGTATGTTGTGATGTGATATGGTCAAGGCATGATGCTAAATTTTATTGTATGAGATGATCATGTTTTGTAACCGAGTTATCGACAACTGGCAGGAGCCATATGGTTGTCGCTTTATTGTATGCAATGCAATCGCCCTGTAATTGCTTTACTTTATCACTAAGCGGTAGCGATAGTCGTAGAAGCAATAGTTGGCGAGACAACAACGATGCTATGATGGAGATCAAGGTGTCGCGCTGGTGATGATGGTGATCATGACGGTGCTTCGGAGATGGAGATCACAAGCACAAGATGACGATGTCCATATCATATCACTTATATTGATTGCATGTGATCTTTATCTTTTATGCATCTTATTTTGCTTAGATCGACGGTAGCATTATAAGATGATCTCTCACTAAATTTCAAGGTATAAGTGTTCTCCCTGAGTGTGCACTGTTGCGAAAGTTCTTCGTGCTGAGACACCACGTGATGATCGGGTGTGATAAGCTCTACGTTCAAATACAACGGGTGCAAAACAGTTGCACACGTGGAATACACAGGTTAAACTTGACGAGCCTAGCATATGCAGATATGGCCTCGGAACACTGGGACCGAAAGGTCGAGCGTGAATCATATAGTAGATATGATCAACATAGTGATGTTCACCATTGAAACTACTCCATCTCACGTGATGATCGGACATAGTTTAGTTGATATGGATCACGTGATCACTTCGAAGATTAGAGGGATGTCTATATAAGTGGGAGTTCTTAAGTAATATGATTAAATTGAACTTTAATTTATCATGAACTTAGTCCTGATAGTATTAGCATATCTATGTTGTAGATCAATAGCTCGCGTTTAGCTCCCCTGTTTTATTTTTGATACGTTCGTAGAGAAAACTAAGTTGAAAGATGTTAGTAGCAATGATGCGGATTGGATCCGTGATCTGAGGATTATCCTCATTGCTTCACAGAAGTATTATGTCCTTGATGCACCGCTAGGTGACAGAACTATTGCAGGAGCAGATGCAGACGTTATGAACGTTTTGACAAAAGCTCGGTATGATGACTACTTGATAGTTTAGTGCACTATGGTTTACGGCTTAGAACCGGGACTTCAAAAATGTTTTGAACGCCACGGATCATATCAGATGTTCCAAGAGTTGAAACTGGTATTTCATACTCATACCCGTGTCGAGAGGTATGAGACCTCTGACAGTACTTTGCCTACAAGATGGAGGAGAATAGCTCAACCAGTGAGCATGTGCTCAGATTGTCTGGGTACTACAATTGCTTGAATCAAGTGGGAGTTAATCTTCCAGATAAGATAGTAATTGACAAAATTCTCTAGTCACTATCACCAAGTTACTAGAACTTCGTGACGAACTATAATATGCAAGGGATAACGGAAACGATTCCCAAGCTCTTCGTGATGCTGAAATCGACAAAGGTAGAAACCAAGAAAAGCATCAAGTGTTGATGGTTGACAAGATCACTAGTTTCAAGAAAAGGGCAAAGGGAAGAAGGGGAACTTCAAGAAGAACGGCAAGCAAGTTGCTGCTCATGAGAAGAAGCCCAAGTCTAGACCTAAGCCTAAGACTAAGTGCTTCTATTGCAAAGGAAATGGTCACTGGAAGTGGAACTGCCCTAGATACTTGGCGGATAAGAAGGATGGCAAAGTAAACAAAGGTATATTGGATATACTTGTTATTGATGTGTACTTTACTAGTGTTTATAGCAACCCCTCGGTATTTGATACTAGTTCAGTTGCTAAGAGTAGTAACTTGAAACGGGAGTTGCAGAATAAACAGAGACTAGTTGAGGGTGAAGTGACGATGTGTGTTGGAAGTGGTTTCAAGATTGATATGATCATCATCACACACTCCCTATACTTTCGGGATTGGTGTTGAACCTAAATAAGTGTTATTTGGTGTTTGCGTTGAGCATGAATATGATTTGATCATGTTTATTGCAATACGGTTATTCATTTAAGTTAGAGAATAATTGCTATTCTATTTACATGAATAAAACCTTCTATGGTCATACACCCAATGAAAATGGTTTGTTGGATCTTGATCGTAGTGATACACATATTCATAATATTGAAGCAAAAAGATGCAAAGTTAATAATGATAGTGCAACTTATTTGTGGCACTGTCGTTTAGGTC
The DNA here is from genome assembly GCF_056163025.1 of Triticum urartu. Taxonomy (NCBI): domain Eukaryota; kingdom Viridiplantae; phylum Streptophyta; class Magnoliopsida; order Poales; family Poaceae; genus Triticum; species Triticum urartu. The sequence goes on from NC_141876.1 coordinate 132,911,041, forward strand.
ATATTGGTGTAAAGCGCATGAAGAAACTCCATGCTGATGGGCTTTTGGAATCACGTGATTATGAATCACTTGATGCTTGCGAACCATGCCTCATGGGCAAGATGACTAAGACTCCGTTCTCCGGAACAATGGAGCGAGCAACTGACTTACTGGAAATAATACATACTGATGTATATGGTCCGATGAGTGTTGAGGCTCGTGGCGGGTATCGTTATTTTCTGACCTTCACAGATGATTTGAGCAGATATGGGTATATCTACTTGATGAAACATAAGTCTGAAACATTTGAAAAGTTCAAAGAACTTCAGAGTGAAGTGGAAAATCATCGTGACAAGAAAATAAAGTTTCTACGATCTGATCGCAGAGACAAATATTTGAGTTACGAGTTTGGTCTTCAATTAAAACAATGTGGAATAGTTTCACAAATTCGTGCCACCTGGAACACCACAACATAATGGTGTGTCCGAACATCATAAACGTACTATTATTGGATATAGTGCAATCTATGATGTTTCTTACCGATTTACCACTATAGTTTTGGGGTTATGCATTAGAGACAGCTGCATTCACGTTAAAAAGGGCACCATCTAAATCCGTTGAGACGACACCATATGAACTATGGTTTGGCAAGAAACCAAAGTTGTCATTTCTTAAAGTTTGGGGTTGCGATGCTTATAAGAAAAAGTTTTATTCTGATAAGCTCAAACCCAAATCGGAGAAATGTGTCTTCATAGGATACCCAAAAAAGACAGTTGGGTACACCTTCTATCACAGATCCGAAGGCAAGATATTCGTTGCTAAGAATGGATCCTTTCTAGAGAAGGATTTTCTCTCGAAAGAAGTGAGTGGGAGGAAAGTAGAACTTGATGAGGTAACTATACCTGCTCCCTTATTGGAAAGTAATTCATCACAGAAATCTGTTCCTGTGACTACTACACCAATTAGTGAGGAAGCTAATGATGATGATCATGTAACTTCAGATCAAGTTACTACCGAACCTCGTAGGTAAACTAGAGTGAGATCCACACCAGAGTGGTACGGTAATCCTGTTCTGGAGGTCATGTTACCTGACCATGACGAACCTACGAACTATGAGGAAATGATGATGAGCCCAGATTCCGAGAAATGGCTTGAAGCCATGAAATCTGAGATGGGATCCATGTATGAGAACAAAGTATGGACTTTGATTGAATTGCCCGATGATCGACAAGCCATTGAGATTAAATGGATCTTCAAGAGGAAGACGGACGCTGATAGTAGTGTTACTATCTACAAAGCTAGAATTGTCGCAAAAGGTTTTTGACAAGTTCAAGGTATTGACTACGATGAGGGTTTCTCACTCGTATCTATGCTTAAGTCTTTCCGAATCATGTTAGCAAATGCCGCATTTTATGAAATTTGGCAAATGGATGTCAAAACTACATTCCTTAATGGATCTCCTAAAGAAGAGTTGTATATGATGCAACCAGAAGGTTTTGTCAATCCTAAAGGTGCTAACAAAATATGCAAGTTCTAGCAATCCATCTATGGACTGGTGCAAGCATCTCGGAGTTGGAATATACGCTTTGATAAGTTGATCAAAGCATATAGTTTTATACAGACTTGCGGTGAAGCCTGTATTTACAAGAAAGTGAGTGGGAGCACTACAACATTTCTGATAAATATATGTGAATGACATATTGTTGATCGGAAATAATGTAGAATTATTCTGCAAAGCATAAAGGAGTGTTTGAAAGGAGTTTTTTCAAAGAAAGACCTCGGTGAAGCTGCTTATTGAGCATCAAGATCTATAGAGATAGATCAAGACGCTTGATAAGTTTTTTTCATTGAGTACATACATTGACAAGTTTTTTGAAGTAGTTCAAAATGGAATAGTCAAAGAAAGAGTTCTTGCCTGTGTTGCAAGGTGTGAAATTGAGTAAGACTCAAAGCCCGACTACGATAGAAGATAGAAAGAGAATGAAAGTCATTCCCTATGCCTCAACCATAGGTTCTTTAAAGTATGCCATGATGTGTACCAGATCTATTGTATACCCTACACTGAGTTTGGCAAGGGAGTACAATAGTGATCTAGGAGTAGATCACTGGACAGTGGTCAAAATTATCCTTAGTGGAATAAGGAAAGATTTCTCAATTATGGAGGTGACAAAAGGTTCGTCGTAAAGAGTTACGTCGATGCAAGCTTTGACACTGATCTGGATGTCTCTAAGTCTCGATCTAGATACATATTGAAAGTGGGAGAAATTAGCTAGAGTATCTCCATGCAGAGCATTGTTGACATAGAAATTTGCAAAATACATATGGATCTGAATATGGCAGACCCGTTGACTAAACTTCTCTCACAAGCAAAACATGATCACACCTTAGTACTCTTTGGGAGTTAATCACATAGCAATGTGAACTAGATTATTGACTCTAGTAAACCCTTTGGGAGTTGGTCACACGATGATGTGAACTATGGGTGTTAATCACATGGTGATGTGAACTATTGATGTTAAATCACATGGCGATCTAGATTATTGACTCTAGTGCAAGTGGGAGACTGAAGGAAATATGCCTTAGAGGCAATAATAAAGTTATTATTTATTTCCTCATATCATGATAAATGTTTATTATTCATGCTAGAATTGTATTAAACGGAAACTTAGTACATGTGTGAATACATAGACAAACAGAGTGTCACTAGTATGCCTCTGCTTGACTAGCTCGCTAATCAAAGATGGTTGAGTTTCCTAACCATAGACATGAGTTGTCATTTGATTAACGGGATCACATCATTAGGAGAATGATGTGATTGACTTGACCCATTCCGTTAGCTTAGCACTTGATCGTTTCGTATGTTGCTATTGCTTTCTTCATGACTTATACATGTTCCTATGACTATGAGATTATGCAACTCCTGTTTACCGGAGGAACACTTTGTTTGCTACCAAATATCACAACGTAACTGGGTGATTATAAAGGTGCTCTACAGGTGTCTCCGAAGGTACTTGTTGGGTTGGCGTATTTCGAGATTAGAATTTGTCACTCCGATTGTCGGAGAGGTATCTCTGGGCCCCGGTAATGCACATCACTATAAGCCTTGCAAGCATTGTAACTAATGAGTTAGTTGCGGGATGATGTATTATGGAACAAGTAAAGAGACTTGCCGGTAACGAGATTGAACTAGGTATTGAGATACCGACGATCGAATCTCGGGCAAGTAACATACCGATGACAAAGGGAACAACGTATGTTGTTATGCGGTTTGACCGATAAAGATCTTCATAGAATATGTAGGAGCCAATATGAGCATCCCGGTTCCGCTATTGGTTATTGACCGGATACATGTCTCGGTCATGTCTACATAGTTCTCGAACCCATAGGGTCTGCACGCTTAAAGTTTCGGTGATAGTTGTATTATGAGTTTTTGTGTTTTGATGTACCGAAGGTAGTTCAGAGTCCCGGATGTGATCACGGACATGATGAGGAGTCTTGAAATGGTCGAGACATAAAGATCGATATATTGGACGACTATGTTCGGACACCGGAATGGTTTCGGGGAGTTTCAGACATATACCGGAGTACCGGGGGGTTACCAGAACCCCCCGGGGAGTTTAATGGGCCAAGATGGGCTTTAGTGGAGAAGAGGAGGGGCGGCTAGGCAGGCCGCGCCCCCTCCCCCTCTAGTCCGAATTGGACAAGGAAGGGAGGGGGGCGGCGCCCCCCTTTCCTTCCTCTCTCTCCTTCCCTTCCTTTCCCCCTCCTACTCCAACTAGGAAAAGAGGGAGTCCTACTCCCGGTGGGAGTAGGACTCCTCCCTGGCACACCCTCTCCTGGCCGGCCACCTCCTCCCCCTGGTCGTTTATATACGGGGGCAGGGGGCACCTCTAGAGACAACAATTGATCTCTTGATCTCTTAGCCGTGTGCGGTGCCCCCTCCACCATATTCCACCTCAATCATATTGTAGTGGTGCTTAGGCAAAGGCCTGCGTCGGTAGCAACATCATCACCGTCACCATGCTGTCGTGCTGACGGAACTCTCCTGTGAAGCTCTGCTGGATCAGAGTTCGTGGGACGTCATCGAGCTGAACGTGTGCTGAACTCGGAGGTGCCGTACGTTCGGTACTTGGATCGGTCGGATCGTGAAGACGTACGACTACATCAACCGCGTTGTGCTAACGCTTCCGCTTTAGGTCTATGAGGGTACGTAGACTACACTCTCCCCTCTCGTTGCTATGCATCACCATGATCCTGTTTGTGCGTAGGATTTTTTTTGAAATTACTACATTCCCCAACAATAACATTGTCCCTTCTCTCTTTTCTCTCACTTTTTTTTATTTTTTCTCTTTTTTAGGCTTCTTTGGCCTCTCTCTTTTTTTGGGGGGGGGGGGCTTGTTTGGCCACTTTTATTTTGAGAACCTCACATGGGCCAATGTTCTAATAATGATGATCATCACACTTTTATTTACGTACAACTCAATATTACAACTCGATACTAGAACAAAATATGACTCTATATGAATGCTTCTGGCGGTGTACCGGGATGTGCAATGATCTAGCGTAGCAATGACATCAAAAAACGGACAAGCCATGAAAACATCATGCTAGCTATCTTATGATCATGCAAAGCAATATGACAATGATGCTCAAGTCATGTATATGAAGATGATGGAAGTTGCATGGCAATATATCTTGGTATGTCTATGGAAATGCCATGATAGGTAGCTATGGTGGCTATTTTGAGGAAGATATAAGGAGGCTTATGTGTGATAGAGCGTATCATATCACGGGGTTTGGATGCACCGGCGAAGTTTGCACCGACTCTCAAGGTGAGAAAGGGCAATGCACGACACCGAAGAGGCTAGCAATGATAGAAGGGTGAGAGTGCGTTTAATCCATGGACTCAACATTAGTCATAAATAACTTACATACTTATTGCAAAAATCTATTAGTCATCAAAACAAAGTACTACACGCATGCTCCTAGGGGGATAGATTGGTAGGAAAAGACCATCGCTTGTCCCCGACCGCCACTCATAAGGAATACAATCAATAAATACCTCATGCTTCAAGTTCATTACATAACGGTTCACCATACGTGCATGCTACGGGAATCACAAACTTCAACACAAGTATTTCTACAATCCACAACTACCCACTAGCATGACTCTAATATCACCATCTTTATATCACAAAACTACTGCAAGGAATCAAACATATCATATTCAGTGATCTACAAGTTTTATGTAGGATTTTATGACTAACCATGTGAATGACCAATTCCTGTCATATCTCTAAATAGATATAAGTGAAGCAAGAGAGTTTAATTCTTTCTACAAAAGATATGCCGACGCTCTAACAAATATAAGTGAATCAAAAGAGCATTCTACAAATGGCGGTTTTCTATGTCAAGAGAAACAGGCAATCCAAACTTTCAAATGATATAAGTGAAGCACATGAAGCGTTCTATAAATCCATACTCAAAAGATATAAGTGAAGTGCAATGAGCATTCTATAAATCAACCCTGGAATATCTCATACCAGCATGGTGCATCAAATAAAAGTGAAAACTAAATGCAAAAGACGCTCCAAGATTTGCACATATCGCATGAACGAAACGAATCCGAAAACATACCGATACTTGTTGAAGAAAGATGGGAGGCCTTCCGGGGCATCCCCAAGCTTAGACGCTCGAGTCTCCTTGAATATTTACTTGGGGTGCCTTGGGCATCCCCAAGATTGAGCTCTTGCCTCTCCTCCTTCTCCTCACATCGAGACCTCCTCGATCTTCGAACACTTCATCCACACAAAACTCAACAGAAAGCTCGGTAAGATCTGTTAGTATAATAAAGCAAATCACTACTCTAAGTACTGTTGCAAACCAATTCATATTTTGTCTTTGCATTGTAGCTACTGTAATATAACTTTTCCATGGCTTAATCCACTGATAGAAATCGATAGTTTCATCAAAACAAGCAAACTATGCATCGAAAACAGAATCTGTCTTCAACAAGACAGTCTGTAGTAATCTGAACATTCGCCATGCTTCTGGTACTCCAAAAATTCTGAAAAATTAGGAAACATAAACAATTTGTGTACAAAGACAGTGCAAAAATTATCAGAACCGTTTGATGTTCCAGTAAAAAATGTAAAATCATGCACTACAGCCAAAGTTTCTGTTTTGCACCGCACAAACCAACAAGCAATGTAAACATCCTAAAGGAAAATCTTGGCACATTATTTTTATTTGTAAACTTTATAAAAGCACACAACAGAAATAAATGACTCTCTAAAACTTCCAGGTTGTCTCCCTGGAAACGCTTTCTTTAAAGCCATTAAGCTAGGCATATAGTGCTCAAGTAATGGATCCACCCGGATCCCAAGGTATATCAAAGCCAATTTTAATTAACAATGATTTGTGATTTAGTAGTGAGCACAAAGTAACATATATTATGCAACAACGAAGTCTAACTCTCTTCCTATGCATCGGCATGTCATAAAAGAACAATTCATGCACACATAGTAAAGGCCAATGCATAGTATAAATAGTTTCTTGCAATTTTATCATATTGGAAACATGGAGAGGCGGAGATGTAGTTCCTCTCTCATAATAATTGCAAGTAGGAGCAATAAGCACATGCATATTATATTCATCAAAATTATCATGTGCAACGGTAAAATGAAACCCATCAATATAATCCTTAATAAGGGCAAACTTCTCTGATATAGTGTAGTCGGGCGAATTCAAAAAGATAATAGGACTATCATGCGTGGGTGCAATAGCAACAATTTCATGTTTAATATAAGGAACTATATAAAATTCATCTCCATAAGCATAATTCATATTGGCATCTTGGCCACAAGCATAGCAAGCATCATCAAAAAGGGATATTTCAAAAGAATCAACAGGATCATAATAATCATCAAAGCATTCATCCTTTGGTAAGTACGAAGGGAAATTAAACAATGTATGAGTTGAAGAGTTACTCTCATTAGAAGGTGGGCACAGGTAGCTAATCCTCTCTTCATCCTTTTGTTCTTCGCTCTCCTCATCATCTTTTTCATCCAATGAGATCACAGTTTCATCAAGTTCTTCTTCCATAGACTCCTGCAAAATATTAGTCTCTTCTCGGACAGCGGAGAATTTCTCAATAAATTCATCAATATCATAATTGTATTTATAATTCTCATAGCAATATTTAAGGATAGCTAAATTTTCAGGTCTATAAACTGATCATCAAAATCTTCAAACTCTTTAAACAAAGATTCAATTTCACAAGCACCCTTAAAAGCAACAAATTCTTCTATTCGTTCCACATCATAGTAATCATATATGCCATTAGCATAAGAAGCTAAGGTTTCATTATCATTAAATTCGCATGAAAAGGGAAGGTGTGGAGTCTTCATCCTAGAGCAACAAGTATAATCATATCTCAAGCATAGTTGCCGAGCATACCAATGCAACATATAAATTTGATCCCATAATAGTTTCCCTTTTTGAGTCAAGCGATAATCCCTAGAGTATCCACGTTGATCCAACGTGTCTCCCATTATATAATTGAATGGGGTTTTCTCAGGATTATTAAAGTAGTGCATAATATCTTTCACATAATGAGCATCGAGGGTTTTAGGAGGTACCCCATATCCATGAGTAGCAAGTAAACCTAATTTTTTTGGTATTTCGTGTTCCATTTCCATAACTAAAGATAGAGAACAACTTAGAACAACAAATAAAATCCACTTAGTGATAAAGCAAACAAGCACACATGAGAATATTCACCCCACGCTATTGCTCCCTAGCAATGGCGCCAGGAAAAGGTCTTGATAACCCACAAGTATAGGGCATCAATTGTAGCCTCTTTCGATAAGTAAGAGTGTCGAATCCAACGAGGAGCTAAAGGTAGAACAAATATTCCCCCAAGTTCTATCGACCACCGATACAACTCTACGCACGCTTGACATTCGCTTTACCTAGAACAAGTATAAAACTAGAAGTACTTTGTAGGTGTAACGGGATAGGTTTGCAAGAATATAAAGAGCATGTAAATAAAAACTAGGGGCTGTTTTAGGTAAATAAGCAATAAAGTTAGTATAGCAAGTGTGGAAAAGTGGTGGTAGGAGTTGCAAAATTGTTCCTAAGCAATTGACTACTTTACTATACCGATAGAAAGTTTTATGTGGGAGAGGCCACTGCTAGTATGTCATCCCTGACTTGGAATTCTATGCACTTATGATTGGAACTATTAGCAAGCATCCACAACTACTAACGCTCATTAAGGTAAAACCCAACCATAGCATTAAGATATATTGGTCCCCCTTCAATCCCGTATGCATCAATTTCTATGCTAGGTTGAAGCTTTTGTCACTCTAGCCCTCCAATACATAGTCCTATCAACATACAACTAACCCTATGGCGTGATCCACATGCGCGCTCATATGATGGTCACCAAAGGACATCAACATAACCACAAGAAAATTAAACCAATCATAGCAATTCACCAATTACCGATAGGACAACGAAAATCTACTCAGACATCATAGGATGGCAACACAACATTGGATAATAATATGAAGCATAAAGCACCATGTTCAAGTAGAGGGTACAACGGGTTGTGGGAGAGTGGACCGCTGTAGATAAATGGGGGAAGGTGATGAAGATGTTGGTGAAGATGACGGAGGTGTTGGTGTAGATCACCATCACACGATGATGGCCCCGACAAATAGGAACTGGCACTAGGCACTGGATCAATATGTTAGTCCCAAAAATAGTATAAAAAGTTGCCAAAAGTATATGAAAGTTGTCTAATATTGGCATGGAGCAATCAAAAATTATAGATATGACAGAGACATATCAGCATCCCCAAGCTTAATTCGTGCTCGTCCTCGAGTAGGTAAATGATAAAAAAGATAATTTTTGATGTGGAATGCTACCTAGCATAATCTTGATCATGTAATCTAATCATGGCATGAATATTAAGACACGAATGATTCAAAGCAATAGTCTATCATTTGACATTAAGACAATAATATCTCAAGCATACTAATAAAGCAATCATGTCTTTTCAAAATAATCCGTTTGGACTCCGTTCGATATGGATTTTCTACGAAACAAAAAATGCAACAAACAGGAACTGGCACTGGGCACTGGATCAATATGTTAGTCCCCAAAAATAGTATAAAAAGTTGCCAAAAGTATATGAAAGTTTTATAATATTGGCATGGAACAGTCAAAAATTATAGATACGACGAAGACGTATCAGTGTGTCACATAGCGATCTCCAATTCTAACATGAATTTCGCCTTTCACGGTATCCACACTACTTTTTTAATACAAATTCATATGTATATGATGAACACCATGGTAGTGAGAAAACTTTGGATGGATTCAAACATATGACCTACAAAATAGCACAAAAATCGAGTCAATGTCAACTTTTCCAAACCTAGTATGGCAGGAATTCGAAATAATTACCCATATGCATGGTCCTCAGTTCAAATCTTACAGTGTACACCGAATTGAAACATCGATATTAAGTCTCGTACTATCTACATTCAAATGTTGTTTTTAGCCCCACCCCCTCAGCACACACGCTACATACTTCCTATATCGGTCAATCTTCCTCTCCTAACCACCTTAGGAAGCTATCGGTTTCTGACACACGTTCATTCTTTCTCTCCATGTTTCGATCTCTAACTCTCCCAACTACACAACCCCCCTTTTCCACTCTGTTACCAAATGTATTTACCTCCCACACCCGCCATTGCACCCCATACCAAATGTATGACCTTGCTTCCTCCCACGCACAAAATATATCTACATGTCTGTGACTGGATCATCTCTCAAGCTCTATCTTACAACCCTCACCCTTCCCAAAATCTCAATCGGACAATATCTCTCCAGAGCATATATATCTTTTCAATGAATGTCGGACCACACTCACTTTGTCTCTCTATCTATATGTGTCTCGATTGACCTCGCTTTCTCACGCCGTATCTTCCACACATTAAAGCTACCTCTCCATCCCTCACAAAGCCGGAGCTATTTACATTGCGAGGGGGACTCCAACCTTGGATTAATTTGTGTAGGCATTTATTCCGGTGGGTTTAGATTATATTTTCGTAGCATTCGGCCCAGAACTACTCCAAACACTGTTGCAACCCCCGCACCTCCCCCAATTGATTTCCCTCTAGCTCGGTCATTGCTCTCTCGCGCGTCCTTTCTCGCCTTCAACGTCGAACCATGGTATTATTGCAAAAAACTCTGTTGTTCTCTTTAATTATTACAAATAAGCTACAAAACTACACAGCGATAGTCCACCTGTAATGGAACAAATTTCGACCCACAAATTAAACTGCTACAAACTAGACACCGAGGGGCCCACCTGTCATGAAACAAATTTGGACCCATGTATAAATTAAAAATTTAAAAGGACGAGGATCGAACATGCGACCAGGGCCTTCGAGCCGCACGTCAATAGGCAACATACGTAGAACAACAATGTTTGTTGTACCCCCTTTGTTCATATAATGTTTTTATATTACCACAACCTATTTAATGGATAACATGTAATATTATTGTTAGTACATGGGACCGGCTCGTTAGCACGTACTATTCACCTTCACTTACTGGTGGGTTCCATGTGTGCTCTCTCTCTCTCTCCTCCCCTTCTACGTTTAGACGCACGGGTAAACACGAAGAACACGCACGCAATATTGCTGTTGATCATATCTGGACGTGTTCACAAGTTACGGCACCAGTTTCACGTACTAGTAGTACTAGTCAATGTGTACGTGCAATGCACGTTAATTTTGAAGTATATTAAGTGCATGCGAATATTAAGTAGGATATTATTTGCGTGTTATTATGTGATTAGCACTATTTTTTGCATGAAATTAACTGCACGCTAAACGTGTTGAGCGCTCGACATTGAAGCAGTCTAGGTCGTTGGATGAGAATGAATACATGTGGCTTGATGACGTTTTAAATTTAATTTGATACGGCTCTCGCAGAACATTCAATCGACCAGATCATAGATTTCATTCAGTCTGACTCCGACTTTACATTCATACAAAGATCAATCTAAAATAAATAGAAATGATAAACGTTCGGATTTTAAGCATGGCAATCCGAATGTTTTTCATCACAAATTTAGGTTACGCGGCAGCGGCGGGGGCGTCTTGCGATGGGAAGCGGCTCCTCTGCCGTGCTCTGTGTGTTGTCGGGCCACTGACCGATGGGGACGGCGGCGTCTTGCGCCGTTGTTGGCATACTCCTGGACGTTGGCCCTAGCGCCAAGGAAGGCCACAATGTTCTAGACTTCGGTTTCCAGGAGCGAGTCAACTGACGGGAGGAGGCGACTGGCGTTGGTGCAAGGAAGCGATCGACGGCGGCCATCCATGCCGCTGAGGGGGGCACTGGCACCCGTGCGGGGACAGGGGCTGGCAACAGCGCGACGGAGACATTCATGTGCACGGGCACCTGCACGGGCGCGCATGCGCTGGCAGGTGCACGGGCACCGACATGGGCGTGCGCGTCAGTGCACGCGTAGGCGCATGCGCCAGCAGGTGCACGGGGCGTGAAAGTCGGCGGGGACCTCGTGGCATCAAGCTCGGCGACAATGTGTGGCTCCCATCCCATCAATGCCACGGGGATGGGCGCTGGCGCAGCCGAGGCGACGGGAGCCGGAACGGGAGCAGGGACATGCGCGACGTCTTCCCGAAAGGCCGGTTCAAGCTTGTCCCAAAGCGCCTTATGTTCTTGAGAATCCGGCTGAATGTCTTCCTCAGGAAACTGGAAGACTAAAGGCAGGCCATCGTGATGCAGCATGACGTACATTTAGGTCAGGCTGGTTGGAGGTAGACGATAGGAGAATCAGAGAGGAAGAGAGAAGATTGTAGTGATACCGGGTAGTGCGGGGTTGATTTTAAACTGCGGCGCTGGCGACATTAAAAGTGGGAGCAGTTGGGATGAAGGTGGGCGGCGGAGCCTGGTCAGAGGGCTCGCCTCCCGGTGAGCACATGCAGCGGTCAGCTCGCACGCCTCCCGGTCAGTCGACGCAGCGGTCTGCTCGCACGCTTCCCGTCAACTCACACGCTTTCTCGAACGGCACCTGCCGATGAGAAGCGGGACTCGTGGCGGCACGTAAACGCCGACGATTTTAATAGTGAAAGCGTTCGCCTTAATGTGACAGGTCTTTGTTCCAAAATACCTTGGCTCTTCATTTGTGCAACTTCTCATAAGCAGCTTGTCTCAAATTGAAGAAAAAAATTACGTAGGAATATTTGTGCCATATCACGTGACCATGCCCAGTTTCATGAATTTCTGGTCACTTTTGGATTTTCTGAAATTTAAAATCCAGGATTCGAAACAATATCATAACCTGCATCATGCAATAAATTTTCAATTGATACATCTTTCTTGTTGTATTTCTTAAGAAAGGATTTGGTCAAACATTTTGCTTAGTTATACTTCGAACAAGTTATATATGCAGAGTAAAAGGATAATCTCTCCGTACGAGTGCATTGCCTGATATATTAACTCAAGTACTAGGCATGAACAAACAGACTCAATTCTGTGCTCATCCTGGTGTAGTACTCCTACTAGTACTAGGCAATGGAGTTGACGGGTGACCTTGGGTAGCGGCGACCCAGGGAATTGAACCGTGCTCGGCACGGTAGGTAACATTGTCTAGTTACTAAAGCATCCCTCCATTGTTCATCGGTGGTCATTATGGACCGGGGATGATGTCGCTTGAAGCTATGTCGGTATTTCCCCAAAGAGGAAGGGATGATGCAGCACAACGGCGGTAGGTATTTACCTTAGATATGGAACCAAGGTTACCGAACCCGTAGGAGAACCAAGCAACACAACTTAAACAACCCCTGCACACAAATAACAAATACTCGCAACCCGACGTGTTAAAGGGGTTGTCAATCCCTTTCGGGTACGGTGCCAGAAATTGGTGCGTGGACGGGAGAAAGTTGTAAATATTGATAGATCGAACGCTAAATAAAATAAATTGCAGCAAGGTATTTTTGTATTTTTGGTTTAGTAGATCTGAAAATAAAAGGAAAATAAAATAGATCAAAAAGCAAATAATATGATAAAGAGACCCCAGGGCCGTAGGTTTCACTAGTGGCTTCTCTCGAGAAAAATAGCAAACGGTGGGTGAACAAATTACTGTTGGGCAATTGACAAAACTTCAAATAATCATGAGGATATCCAGGCAATGATCATTACATAGGCATCACGTCCAAGATTAGTAGACCGACTCCTGCCTGCATCTACTACTATTACTCCACACATCGACCGCTATCCAGCATGCATCTAGTGTATTAAGTTCATGGAGAAACGGAGCAATGCAATAAGAACGATGACATGATGTAGACAAGATCTATCTATGTAGAGATAGACCCCATCGTTTTATCCTTATTAGCAACAATACATACGTGTCGGTTGCCCTTTTGTCACTGGGATCAAGCACCGTAAGATCGAACCCACTAGAAAGCACCTCTTCCCATTGCAAGATAAATAGATCAAGTTGGCCAAACAAAACCCAAATATCGAAGAAGAAATACAAGGCTATAAGAGATCATGCATAAAAGAGATCAAAGAAACTCTAATACTTTCATGGATATAAAAAGATAGATCTGATCATAAACTCAAAGTTCATCGATCCCAACAAACACACCGCAAAAAGAGTTACATCATATGGATCTCCAAGATACCATTGTATTGAGAATCCAGCGAGAGAGAGGAAGCCATCTAGCTACTAACTACGAACCCGATGGTCTACAAATAACTACTCACGCATCATCGGAGAGGCACCAATGGAGGTGGTGAACCCCATCCGAGATGGTGTTTAGATTGGATCTGGTGGTTCTGGACTCCGCGGCGGCTGGATCAATATTTCGCTGACTCCCCTAGGCTTTCTACAATATTGGGGTATTTATAGAGCAAAGAGGCGGTCCGGGGGCCACCCGAGGTGGGCATAACCCACCAGGGCGCCTGGGCCTCCTGGCGCGCCCTGGTGGGTTGTGCTCTCCTCGGAGCACCCCCCGGGCGCAGCCAGGGCCCAATACGTGTCTTCCGGTCCATAAAAATCTTCGTAAAGTTTCGTGGCATTTGGACTTCGTTGGTATTGATTTTTTGCGATGTAAAAAACATGCAAAAAAATAGCAACTGGCACTTAGCACTATGTCAATAGGTTAGTACCAAAAATGATATAAAATGACTATAAAATGATTATAAAACATCCAAGATTGATAATATAATAGCATGGAACAATCAAAATTTATAGATACGTTGGAGACGTATCAGGGGACATGAGGGGAATTTCCTAGGGCTGGAATTCTGGCCTCCAGATATTTCGACTCGAAACGCGGAGGCTCGACTGGTTGGGTTTGGCTAATGTGCGTACCACGGACGCCACCAGAAGGACACGAGCCTGTTTTTTGAGGATCAACATAAGCCAGGGTCAGGCTGGTACGCCGTTGGGTCCTATCATTCGAGAATACAGAAGGAATCTTTTAAATTGCCGAACGAATCTATGTGTATTACAATGCCCGTATTTTCCTTGCAAAGAGTAATCTCAATGTGGTAATTGATTTATGACGAGTTCTTGAATTAGAGTGAATTTGTGATATAGTGATCTCAACGTGGTTTCACATTGCAAATTCAAATTTAAAAGATGAACGGTATGGTGGTGAGAAAACTTTGTATGTATCAAGCATATGACCACACACACACACACGCACACACGAACACAACAACAATCCAATAAGTATAGTGCATCTATTTTTCCAAACCATGCATGTATGACATGAATTCAGAAGTACTCCTTCTGTTCCTAAATATTTGTCTTCTAGAGATTTCAACAAGTAACTACATACAGAGCAAAATGAGTGAATCTACACTCTAAAATATGTCTATATACATCCGTATGTGGCAGTCCATTTGAAATCTCTAAAAAGACTAATATTTAGGAACGAAGGGAGCAAAATGTAAGACATGCATGGTCCTCTGGAGCAATATTTAAAATGAACAGGAAACTGAAACATGAATATTAAGTCTAGTACTACATACCCCCTCTAGTCCTTTTCACTCCGCGTATAAGAGTTGTCTGGATTCAAGCTTCCTAAAGTTTGACCATATTTATATGAAAAAAATATCAATATCTGCAATACTAAATTTATAGAATATGAAAACTAAAGTTATGACACATCTAATGTTGTTGATTTTCACATTCTGAATGTTGGTATTTTTCTCTATAAATTCGGTCAAAGTTTACGAGGTTTGACTTCAGACAAACCTTATATGCGAACTAAAAAGGATCGGAGGGAGTACATGCAAATGTTGTGTTTAGGCGGAGCTATGTAGATTGTCGGGGGTTAACCCCTCGACCTTAGATAAAATTGTGAAGGTCTGTTTAGATTATATTTGCCCCCACCCTTCCAAACACCGATTGTTTGTGCACCCCCTCCTCCCCGGGAGAATATCATGTGCCCCCACACCTTAGATGCTATATGCTGATACGAGTTTCTTGGAGCTTGTAGATCTGAGATATAGCAGCTCACAGGATGTCTTAATATTTTTATAGGAAACCTTAATGAGTTTGAGAATTGCACACAATTTGTACAAAAACTACTCAGATGCCCTTGGATCCCATATCCAACGACCTCGAAGCTCGTATCACCGTAGCATCTAAGATGAAGGAGGACCTCATATTCTCGTGTATGTAACAATATCATGTGCTACCACACCTTAGATGCTTTGGTGATACAAGCTCTTCGGAGCCGTTGGATTTGTGATCCAACAACTCCTCGGTGGTTTGAATGTTTTTTTGCAGAAAAGCCCCCAAAGAGTTTGGCCACTGCTTACAAGCACAAAGACTGCTCAGATGCCATTGGATCTCAGATCAAACGACCTCGAAGCTCGTATCACCGTAGCATCCAAGCTGTGAGAGCATCTGATGTTTTCTCGCCGGGAGAATATGAGGTGCTCCCGCATTGTAGATTCTATGGTGATACGAGTTCACGGAGATCTAACGGCTCACAACAAGAGGTTTGAATGTTTTTGCAATATACGCCCGAGAGAGTTTGGGAATTGCACAGAAAGTACAAGTACTACCCATGTGGCATCTGATCACAGATCATACGACCTAGATGCTCGTATCACCGTAGCAGCTAATTAAGCTACGGGGAGCACCTAATATGAGCAACGGGGAGCCGTTGGATCCATGACGCAGCGGCACACACGAGGCTTGAATGTTTTATTTGAATAAAAAACCTTGGAGAGTTTGGAAATTGCGCATAATTGCAAAGACTACTCCCAAGCCATTGGATCTCAGTTCCAACGATGTAAAAACTCATATCACCATAGCATCTAAGCTGCGGGGTGGATGTGATATTCTATGCCGCTGTCATTTTTGTTCGTAAACTTGCAAAATATGTGTAACTCGTGCCGTTACTTGTCTAACTGCGCAAAGTGTTTGTTCAAAAAAACATCCTACACTGAAATATCGGAACAACACAGGGGGTCCCACTTGTCATTGATCAAATTTGCACCTAAAACTAACAAATCTAAAAGAGGAGATTCAAACTGGCAACCTGGACTACAAAGCATAAGTCGATAGCCTGAAACAACAATGGTTGTAGGCTTTGTTCCATAACTTGATTTTATACAGTACTCATCAACACGTTGAGTAGAGTAGAGGGAGTGCCTCGTCAATAAGTGCATGACCGTTGACTCACTTACTGGTGGGTCCTAGGTCTACGATCTCTCTCTCCTCTCCATCATCTAACCTTTAGATGCACGGGCACACACGAAGAGCGGCGCTAGATTGCTGTGGTGTTATTATAACTAAAAAAGCTTGGAAAATAGAAGAATCACTTAGAAGAAGAGACATTGTGGCTGGTCGAGACGGAGCTAACCACACCTATCTCCGTGCCACGCTAGCATGAAGAAGCTGTGTGGCTAGTGGGGTGTTTTCGATCGACTAGCTGGGTCCTGAGTTCAAACCGTAGGTAGTACGTCTGATACAGTATATTTTTACACGCACATTTTTCCTCCGTGCCGAGACGTGGCACACCCTGCCGCGCGGTTTCGGGGTCCTCCCGGGTGGTGCACACATATATTCTTCCTTGCCGAGACGTGGGATGCCCTACCGCGTGTTTCTGGGTCCTCCTCATTCATAGCGCCGAAGCAAGTAAATGAGTCGTCAAATCCCTAAAGTCCACCTTTCTCGCCGAGTACATCAGTGAAGCAAGGTGGCTAGCTAGTTGGGCCAGTGCGACCAATTAGCTAGGCCGTCGCCACATTTGTTTTTTCACCCCTCTTTTTATCTCCTTTGCCAGTAGGTAAATTTAAATATCCACCACGGCGTTTCTCTGGTCTTTGGATGCGGCAGGCGCGACATGATTTTTAATTTTTTGATTGACGGGAGCAGGCGCGGCAGGATTTTTATTTTTTTGATTGACGGGAGCAGGCGCGGTAGCAATTAGTCACGATGACTCCGCCTGTAAAACCCACTACTCCCTGATGTGAAAATTTGTCGACTGGTGTTTTCCCATGGTGAAAACCAAAAGATTCACCCCGCTCCTCGGCTGGCTCCCTCCGCCTTCACGTATATTGCATTGCCTTTTAGCTGTTTTGCCCCCTTTGCTTCCTCTCCCCATTGCTTCTACCTGGTGCCATGGCGGCGCATTAGATTACAGAGTCTGAGGTGAGGCGCCTGGCACAGGAGCTCCATGCCAAGGATGCGGAGCTCAGGGCCAAGGACGTGGAGCTCCATGGGCTCAAGGAGGAGAGGAGTGCCAAGCTCCTCCGTTATGTGCGGGAGTTGATGGAGCTTCAACAGCGGCAGGCATCCACCACAAAGATGTTCGAGGCATCGGCGGCGTTGCTGCAGAAAGCGGGAGATATGATAGGCCGTCAGGGGAGCCGACTGGAGTGCGAGCGGGCCGATCGTGACGAGGTCCAGGATCGCCTCAGCCACTTGGTGGACCAAGTTGCCAGGCACGTGTTGCGGCTACGCGATGCCTACCGTTGTGCCAGCGCGACCATGCCGGTCGTCGAGCTAAACCCGTTCGACCACCCCGTCAACTTCAACGAGCTGCGACTTCCTGACCTGGTATCCTTCTTCACCTATATCTCCGAGGAGCCGAGTCGTCTCCGCGCGATGGTGGGGGCGGAGCTAGACAAGGAGGGGTTGCGGGCTGCCGTCGCCGTTGCCGGGCGAATCCTCTCAGGGCTCCGTCACCGGAATCCATTCGTGCCATTGGACGTCGTCTTTGATGAGCTAGCTCCCATCGATCGGGAGCGGGCTCTGCAGGTGGTTGCACCCTGCATCACCAAGGTCGTGCGGCTCGAGAAGCAGAGGGACTTCGGTGGCGTTTAGGCGTCTTCTGCATGGGCATGTCCATGTCTCGGCGCAACATGACCGTTGGATCAAACTCAGATGGTGCAGATCAATCACTGTAGCACAAAGCGTGTGGGTGTGTTTGGTTGCATTCTCATCTCAATATAGTTGTTCCCTCTTCGTGTATTTGTGCTAACCTACTAGTGTGGACTCATGCACCCTTCATGCACACTGCCAAACACCCAAAAGTGGGCCGAGAAGGAAACTTTAGCTCCCATCCTGTGCACCCTTCATACACCCTGCCTAACACTGATTTGTGCTTCATATGGTTCATGTTTCGTGGAGTACTGTAGCACCGTACTCTCCGTGCGCTGTAAACCTAGTTCTGTTCACATTGATCTCACTGTTCATTCTCGACCGAACAGTTGAAAAAGCGGTACTATGTTACATTACTGTTCATATAGTTGACATGCGCACAACATCATTTGTTATCGTCATACCTTACTACACTAGTAACAAGATTATGTAGTACTGACATATGAACCACTGCACATGCCTGGTAATAGGAGCACCGTGTATGTTCAAGTGGCTGCTGTGTTTCGCACTCCTACGTCGTAAGAGTGGAAACACTTGCTGTAATCATTTTTTTCTTCAGAAAAATAGTGGACATGCTCAACCGTGCGGATCCTCCTCGACGGTCGTCGGGAACCTTGCTACTCACTTTCACCGACGTGTGGGATAGCCAGCATCGGGGTCCACTAGCCATGCACTAAATTACTCCGTAGTAGAGTGCCCAACTGCACGGTAGACTACCCCGATCGAAGCGCCACAGTAATGCCCAATGAGTCGTCAAATCACAAAACCCCTCCTTTCCAGCAGTAAGTTGGATGGATGAAGCAACCATCATTTCACTCTTCTCTCTCAGCTTCCTCTCTTGAAGAAAACCCCCACTCGCTTCTCCCTCATCTTGTTCCCCATTTCTTCAAGAAAACCCCGATCTTCTTCTACCATTGTTCTTCTCTCCCAAATAAGGAAAGGTGAGCGCATCAATGGGGTTGATTCTGGCCAAGGCCCGGTCTTGCGACCCCGAGACTGATCCTATAACTCCCTATCTATTCTTCTTTTGGATTTGTGATTATGATTTGTTTTCTTTTCTTTTATTTCTATTTGACAGTTTCTTGATGGACGCTGGAGTACCGGCTGAAGTGATGTCAATGGCTCTGGCCAAAACCGTCGAGGCTCATCGTACGAAGAAGCACATGCACCCCGCCGAGACTACCGTAGACAAGCTCAAAACCATCGCCCTGTCCAAGCCCCCTCTCTAGGATCCCTCATTAATCAAGTCCAGGTAATATCTCTTCTTGATGATATTTTTCTCTATCTTGATCGTGTTTTTTCATCTAACACGCAGTACTAGTACTAGTAATACAACTTTCTACCTTTGAAGAGGGTATATTTGCCTCAGTAACTTGTGTTATGGATATTGCAGGTAATCCTTCTGCTCTCATGCCTTTGAAGACATGTTCTAGTGTCTTTGTTCACTCATTTCAGTGCGTATATGTAGTCATATATGGAGTAAAATATTGAAACACTACAGGAATCAGGCACTTTGCCATCTGCCATGGCTGACGGCAAAGGGCCTTTGCCGTCCGCCAGCAGACGGCAACAGGTCCGGCTGAATAGGCTACAACGAAGGGCTCTTTGCCGTCTGCTGGCGGACGACAAAGATGAAACGGTCTTTGTCGTCCGCCAGCAGACGACAAAGAGCCTGGACGACACACGTGGCGGGTTAGGTCCGTTAGGGGGTTAACGGCGTGCTTTGCCGTCTGCTGGCAGACGGCAAAGACCTTTGCATATTTGCCGTCTGCCAGCGGACGACATAGCGTTCCACGTGGCAGCACCTGGGGGGCTGGCCTATTTGATTTCTTTACCGTCTGCTGGCTGACGGCAAAGATGCAATGGTCTTTGCCATCTGCCAGCAGATGGCAAAGCATCCAAATAGGCCAGCCTACTGCCCTAGGTTGCACAGGTAGCTGACACTTGGCATATTTGTCGTTTGCTGATTGATGGTAAAGGCCGTTGCCGTCTGCCAGCTGACGGCAAAGAGCCTGTATAGCCCCTATTTTTCCGATTTTTCTTTAATTCATTCAATTTCATAGATATATATATATACACACATATGAAAATACTTTCGACAAGCATACCAACACATATACATACCAACTCATATCCCTGCCATATGGATATTGTCGTGGTTTTGTCACGGCAGATGTCCTAGAGAAAGGACTTAGTCGTGGAGCCATCGCGACGGGTTAGCTTGAAGGGGTTAAAGCGGACACAAGGACGCAAGAGAGTTTATACTAGTTCGGCCCCTTCGATGAAGGTAAAGCCTACATCTAGTTGTGATGGAATTGATGGGTATTTCGATGACTAGGGAGCAAACAAGATTCGCCTATGTCTCGAGTTGTTGTCTGTTGTCCTTTGAACCGCTGCCGGGTCGTCCCCTTATATACATGGGTGACGCCCGTCGGTTTACAGAGTCCCAACACCGGCTCATAGATGTGTCCGGTTTGGTCTGTACTTATTCCTAACTTACAATACAAGTTACATATTGACGCCGGTTTACGGCTACATGCTCTCAACCGATTATTGATCTTGAGCCCTCATCTACCTTCATGGGCTTTAACATACTTAACTACTGATGAAGTTAACCCGGCCCAGATAGGCCGGTTTACGCCCAGTAGTAATATCCCCAACATTAGGCCCCAGATTGATTTGAACAGGTTCATGTCAATCCTTAGCAAAAACTTCATCTTCAACATCTTCTTGTAGTTTGGTGAACCACCATGATGTCATCTTCTCTGATTGCTGTAAACTGGCGTGACGTCATCTGTCATAAAGAAACTATCCATGATATCTTTTTGTTTAATAGATCTGCGATAATCGAGGCGAAAGCTCTGTTTCCAAACTTGCGGCCCCTTGATTTTCGCGCCTGACCCATGTCCCTTGCTTTATAAATAGGACCGAAAGGTCATTTCTTTTTCCCCTTCGTGCCCTTCTGCTTCATCTTCCTCGCGTCGCCCAGCTTCGGAGCTCCGCCGCCGCCGTTGACCTCTGCACCAACTTTGGCCGCTGCATCACCCTGAGCGTACCAGAGCACCGCGGCGACCTTCCGCTTCTTCCTCAGCTCCGGTAAGTCTTCTATCCTTTTCATCATAGATCTGTTCTAGGGTTTCCATGTTCTCCAGCGTTCATCGCTTGCTTCTTGTTCATATGATAGATCCTTAGACGAGTCTGTGAATCTTCGCTCTGTGTAGCAGTAGTTTTTATCCTCCGTTTTCACTTTCGCATATTAAGACCATAGATCTTATCCGTACCTTCGCTTATTGATTTGGCACTGCTCCTTTTGGGTCTTGAATATTTATCTCCTTTATAAACATTTCCAGATCCAAAGCTGTAGTATAATCTTGTGAAATCTGTTTTTGTGTACTTACTCATCTGCAGTCTTGACTGTTCAATGCTTAGACCAGGCGGTTTAACTTTGTAGAAAAAATTGACAAACCGGTATATACCATTAGTCCCCTTGTTGAACCGCCAGATGTTGGTTGCTTCATGAAACTCCGGTTCAGATAGTTCTGTCTCCGGTTTAACAGTGCCCATACCAACGTACTTTGATCAAATGCATTTTTGAACCGGGATCTTCTACCTTGTATATTCCATCATGGCTAAGCAAGTATATGAGTGCAATTGGGTTCCTTCTCGCGTCACAGAGGATCAACTGGACGATTTAGTCCTGATTGGCGCCTTAGGCAGCAAAGATACCATCCATTGGAGGGCTCCTGGAAAAGAATGCCCTCCCACACCTCGAGAAGGAGAGGTTGTTGTTTTCGTAGATCACTTAGCCCGGGGCTTTAAGCCGCCCGGTTCTAAATTTTACTGGGATGTTTTAGCCGATTTCCAACTCCATCCGCAAGACACTGGCCCCAACTCTGTTACAAATATGTGCCACTTCCAAGTGCTCTGTGAGGTGTTCTTTCAAGAGGAGCCCACAGTGGAATTGTTCAGAGATCTTTTCCATCTAAACCGCCATATTGAGTTTACTGATGGCTCTAATACGGAGTTGGGTGGCATGGCGATTCAGAAAAGGAAAGAGGTCACATACCCTCACGCCAAGCTGCACAGTCACCCCAAGGAGTGGAATCAGACATGGTTCTACTGCAAAGACACCTCCCCTGCTGGTGAGAATCCCTTGCCTGGCTTTCGTCCGGAGCGGCTTAGCAATACACACCCTTTTCCTCAAAGATTGACTGCCCAGGAGAGAAGAAAATATGCTCCCCAGCTGTCAAAGCTCAGAGCATTTATGGCCAACGGTTTAACATGGGTTGATCTCGCTCGCTGTTGGATATCATGGAGCATACTGCCCCTTAGTCAGCGCTCCGGTTTGATGTGCGAGTATACTGACAGTGTTGATGACCCACTGCGACATTCAAAATTCCAGCTCTCTGGTGAAGAAATCACAGAGGCTGTGCATAAGATACTGAATGAACTGGAACACGTCTGCGCTAGAACCGGCCTGCTTCCCTTCTGTGCCACCAACAAACCGCCAGCTGTAAGATTTTGATTTTTCTCTTTGCTGAATCTGTTATTGATATGTCTGGTCATTGTTTTTAATATCAGTGTCTGCATAATCAGGGCGATGATCCGTTTTGGAGCAAAAAACTGCCGCGAGAGAAACCAGAAAAACCAGACAAACCGGAAAGAGCAACCCGGCAAAAGACTAAAGCTGTGAAGAAGACTGCCCACAGGAAAAGAACCACTGCATCTTCTAATCCGGCCCCTGATGATGAGGTGGATAATCCGGACTTTGAGGTAGAGCTTGACTCACTTGGTTTATTTTTCATGCGTCTTATTGATGATGATATTTGTCAGGATGATGCCGAAGCCAGCCACGCGGATGATGCAGAGGTAATTATTCTCTCTTCCGATTCAGAAACTTTGCCTTCACAAAAAATCCATCAGGCAAACCGGAAAGTTAAATTTTCTCATCCTCTTGCTTATTTGGATCCTAAACTTCTTATGAAGACCCAACAACACGAAGCTCGCCGCACCACCAGGCACAGCGGCCAGGTAGTTACCTCCGCCGGTTTACCGAACAGTCCGGTTTGGAAACGCCATTCCGAGGTCTCTAATTTGCTTATTAGTGCTTGTCCTAAAGCGGGCTGCTTTCGTCAACCTCTTAATCCGTCTGACTCCGATTACCAGGTTACTTCCCACTCATCTTCTGGCGAGTCATCGGCTACTCAGCTCCCACCGCTCAAAACAGTGCTTGGGTAAGCTATACTTATTGTGATGTTTGCAGTACATTGCCTTAGAACATATGCTGTATTCAATTTTGTTATTCTTCTCAGGGCCAAACCTAGGCCAAGCAAGAAGGCCCGCCTGGACAAAGCGACCGAAGAAGATGTCATTCTTGAACCAGGCAAGACACCCAATCTTGAAGCGGCTATTCCTGAGGATATTCCCAACGATCCACCGCAGCCAGATGATGATCTTATTGCTGAAGAGAGACCTACTGATACCTCAGGTCCAATCCATCAGCCCACAGGTTCCATCCGGATTGAAAGCTCCACCGGTCCAGCAAAACCTACTGACAAGCCAACAGCTCCAGTGCAAACCGGCGGTACCAAGGATGATGAGGTTGTCATTACTGGCACTGGCCATACTGAACCAAGCAATCCTGTCGCTTTATCCAAACATTCTGCCAAGGAAGAATTTGCTGCTTTTGGCAAACGCAAGTGGAACGCTGATCTGACGACTTACGCTGCTCTGAACGCCCAAGATATCCATTCTGGCTATCTGAACCGGCTGTATACCAGCCGTGACTACGGAGCCGGTCTGGTTAATATGATGAAAGATAAATATGAGGTAACTTCCATATGCTCCTTCCTGCTTGTATGCTTCCATTCTTGCTGACTCTCCTAGCCCCCAAGGGCCGGTTTGAAATATTCTTTCAAACCGGGACTTAATAATATAAATCTTGATGCTTTGAAATTTGCTGATGTAGCCCCCAAGGGCCGGTTCAACTTAATGTAGTTAAACCAGTACTTTAAGTAATTGAAACTGCCGCACCAGAATATATATGATCAAATAGCCATTAGCCCCCAAGTGCCAAGTTGAATGCTTGTATTGATCTTGGGACTTTGTAAAAAATTGAAAGATGAAGATTGAATATGCATTAGCCCCCAAGTGCTAAGCGCATAACTTGTTATGTGGTTGGTACTTGAATCCTTCTACCGATTTGTTGAAACATATATCTGTATGCCTGCAGGCGGAGCTGAAGACGAAAGAAAACCAAGTCATCGATCTTCAAGAAAACCTGAAAACCCAACAGGCTTAAACCTCCAAAGCAAAAGAGGAATTGGCTAGTGCTTTAAGCGCCATGGAACAACTTAAGGAGAACTTCAAGAAGAAATGGGCGGATTGGGCCACTGAAAAGTCCGCTTTGATCAAACGAGCAGAGGATGCCGAGGCTGCACTAAAACCAGTGACGGATGAACTGACCAGCATAAAGCGGCACGTTCATGCCATGACCACTGCTATCTTTGGTAAGCCAGCTTGCCTTCTGAATTGGCTCTGCCTTCTTACAGAGTCGCCGGTTTATTAACCCTTTATGGTATTTCAGGGACACGCATTGGTCACTTGGGGTCAGATGTGCGGAAGAAATTGAAAGCCGCCTATACATTGGTTGAACAATTGTATACTAGTGCCCAGCGGATCATCTGTACTGTGTCTCATAACAAACCGGCGCCCACTTTGATTCAAGATACTCTGATGAAACTGCCAGTGCTTCCTGCCCGGGTTGAAGAGCTGAAGAAATCTGCTGCTCGAACCGGTGCAATCAATGCCTTAATTCGGGCAAAAGCCTGGGTGCCGGATTTTGATCCTATTGAAGCGGCTCAGGGCTATCCCAGCTTGAAGGAAGACGGGTCAGAATTTGGTGAAGCGGATTTGCGAGAAATAAACCGGGAGGTACGTCCGCTAGCTTGTCAACTGGCTGAGGAAGTAGACTTGTCTCATTATCAAGCCCAATATGACAGTCAGAACAAGCGAATAGCTGCACCAATCCATGAATCGGAAAATCTGATCCCTCCAATCCGTAAGCATACTTACGCTCCCGATATTGACCCATCATTGCTGATCCATGATGAAGCTGTTTTTCAAGCATTAATGGGAATCGACTGGACAACTGTGGATTTCCAGCCACTGGGTAGAGAAACGGAAGCGGAAGCGGCGCAGGATGACCCACAACCATCAGGCCAGGCTGGTGGCCAAGCTTAAATCGGAAGCCGGTTTTAAAACTGCCTCTCCTTTGTGAAAAACAATTATGTTATTATGGGCACCATGTTGCCTTGTAATAGGCTAGCTGATACCTTTGATGTTGATATGCCTTCGTGCATAACTTGTTCTTCCTGTGGTAATGAACTTTCCAAAACACTTTCTGAAATAAGAAATTCATCAAGTGCCACCGCGGTTGTACCATCAGGCGGAATATGATGTCTGTATATATGAAATCAAAACATCTAAAACAAAATTTTAAGTATATAATCAAATTTTTGAGATACATAATACCTGCCATCGTTGAGTGTGAAGTTGGCTTGGCCAACCTTGAAGCAGAGTTTTGCAAACCCACACTGTTGGAGGAAATAACAGCTCCTATATATATATGACGTTGGTTACCATGTAAACCGTGCCGGGTTATGATAAACACCGAGTTACTCCATAAGAGGATGTTAACAACAAGGATCAAACCGGACAAATAGTCTCCGGATTGACGTGAACTGTGTTCCGTCAATTGATTGGTTAAAAAACTTTGTCGGTTTAAAAGAAACACAATGAAAAAAAACCCCCTTCAAAGAAAAGTGTGATGCAAAATCAACGACAAAAATGTTTGCCAAAAAAGATTTATTTAAGCTGATCAAATGGCGTTACCATGGCCAAACACGACCAAGCTCCCGTTAGGTGTAACTATGGTTCTAGTCAGCCAGGTCCCCAAGTGATTCTGTGGCATTTATGCCGACCAAATGGCGTGGTCATGGTTCGGGTTCGACCAAGCCCCCAAGTGATTCTGTGGCCTTAGGCCGATCAAGAGGCATGACTGGTTCAGACATGACCAAGTCCCCAAGTGATCTGGTGGCTCTCGCCTATCAATAGGCATGGTATTGGTTTGGACACGACCAATCCTCCAAGTGATATAACACGATGCTTTTAGCAAAGCGAACTCAAGGGGTAAACCGGAGGCTGCTTTAGAGCAACTCCGTGTAACCTCACATGATGTAAAAGAACAGATACCCCGCTTTAGTTGAGGTTCCGGTTCATTATATTTAATCATAATATATACATTGTCGTAATATGTACATAAGTATAGCCAATGGCTCAGGTATAATAAGGCCGAAGATGAGCTATATTCCATGGCCTATTAGTCTCCTCCTCTGATGTACGTGAGTCCTTATGCTCTCGAATATCGATCAGATAGTACGACCCGTTGTGCAGATTCTTGCTGACCATGAAAGGCCCCTCCCAAGGTGGGGATAGCTTATGCATATCAGTCTGATCTTGGATGAGCCGAAGCACCAAATCTCCTTCCTGAAAGGCTCTGGTTCTGACCCGGCGACTGTGATAACGACGAAGATCCTGCTGGTAAATCGCCGATCGGGCAGCTGCGATGTCACGCTCTTCATCCAACCGGTCCAAAGCATCTTGCCGTGCTGTCTCGTTGTCCGCTTCAATATAAGCCGTGACACGAGGTGAATCATGACGGATATCACTGGGGAGAACCGCCTCCGCTCCATAAACCATGAAGAACGGTGTGTATCCTGTTGATGTGTTGGGTGTTGTATTGATGCTCCATAACACAGATGGTAATTTTTCTACCCAACAACCCGGCGTTCTCTGCAAAGGAACCATGAGCCGGGGCTTGATGCCTCCCAAGATCTCTTGATTAGCTCTTTCTGCTTGACCATTGGACTGTGGATGTGCCACTGATGAAACGTCGAGCCGGATGTGCTCCCGTTCGCAGAACTCCTTCATAGCACCTTTGGACAAATTGGTACCATTATCTGTGATAATACTATGCGGAAAACCAAACCGGAAAATCACCTTTTTGATGAACTGAACCGCCGTGGCCGCATCACACTTGCTAACAGGTTCTGCCTCCACCCACTTTGTAAACTTGTCAACCGCCACCAGGAGGTGGGTCTTCTTATCTTTGGACCTTTTGAAAGGCCCAACCATATCCAGCCCCCAAGTCGCAAACGGCCAAGTAATTGGAATCATTCTCAATTCTTGAGCCGGTACATGAGCACGTCTTGAAAACCTTTGGCAACCATCACATCGTCTGACCAGATCTTCCGCATCAGCATGAGCAGTTAACCAATAGAAGCCATGGCGAAACGCTTTAGCCACCAGAGACTTTGAACCGGCGTGGTGTCCACAATCTCCTTCGTGGATCTCACGCAAAATTTCACGGCCTTCTTCAGGAGACACGCAACGTTGAAAAGCTCCTGATACAATGCAATGATGCAACTCGTCGTTGATGATAGCCATGGACTTGGATCGCCGGATTATCTGCCGGGCCAGAATCTCATCCTCTGGCAACTCGCCCCAGTTCTTGTACGCCAGGTAAGGAAGCGTCCAATCCGGAATAACATGAAGAACTGCCACCAATTGAGCCTCCGGATCAGGAATAGCCAAATCCTCTTCACCAGGGATCTTCACCGACGGGTTGTGCAGCACATCTAGAAAAACATTGGGCGGGACTGGTTTGCGCTGAGAGCCCAGCCGGCTTAAAGCGTCCGCCGCTTCATTTTTCCGCCGGTCCACGTGGTCCACCTGATAGCCTCTTAAATAACCTGCAACAATATCCACCTCACGACGATATGCTGCCATGAGTGGGTCCTTGGAGTCCCAAGTGCCAGACACTTGCTGAGCCACAAGGTCCGAGTCACCGAAGCACTTAACTCGACTTAGATTCATCTCCTTAGCCATCCGGAGACCATGGAGCAAGGCTTCATACTCAGCTGCATTGTTAGTACAAGGGAACATTAAACGGAGAACATAACAAAACTTATCACCTCGTGGGGAAGTTAATACGACTCCAGCCCCCGAGCCTTCCAACTGCCTGGATCCGTCAAAATGGATGGTCCAATACATATGATCCGACTTTTCTTCAGGTGCTTGCATTTCCGTCCAATCATTGATGAAATCAACAAGTGCTTGAGACTTAACCGCTGTCCGAGGCACATACTTCAAACCGTACGGCCCCAGCTCTATGGCCCACTTTGCAATCCGGCTAGTTGCTTCCCGGTTCTGGATGATATCTCCCAAAGGAGCAGAACTGACTACCGTAATTGAGTGCCCTTGGAAATATTGTTTAAGCTTCCGGCTTGCCATAAAAACTCCATACACCAGCTTCTGCCAATGCGGATACCTTTGCTTGGACTCAATGAGCACCTCGCTGATATAATAGACCGGACGTTGAACCGGATGCTCCTTACCTGCCTCTTTTCGCTCCACCACAATAGCCACGCTGACCGCCCGAACATTAGCAGCAACATATAGCAGTAACGACTCCTTGTCAACGGGAGCGGCGAGCACAGGCGGATTGGCCAATTGCCGCTTTAAGTCCTCAAATGCTTCATCAGCAGCAGAACTCCAAATAAACTGATCCGTCTTTTTCAACATCTGATACAAAGGGATTGCCTTCTCACCCAGGCGACTGATAAACCGGCTTAGCGCAGCAATCCGGCCTACCAGGCGTTGAACATCGTTGGTACACTTCGGTTTAGCCAGGGAGGTGATAGCCGTGATCTTCTCCGGATTAACCTCAATTCCCCTGTTGGATACTAGAAAACCCAATAGCTTGCCCGCCGGTACACCAAAGACACACTTGTCCGGATTAAGCATCATCTTGTATGTTCTCAGGTTATCAAAGGTTTCCTTCAAATCATCAATCAGAGTCTCCTTCTCCCTGGATTTAACCACGATATCATCCATGTAAGCATGTACATTACGGCCAATCTGCTTGTGAAGACAATTTTGTACACACCGTTGGTAAGTTGCCTGGGCACTCTTGAGCCCGAAGGGCATAGACACATAGCAGAAGGCTCCAAAGGGAGTTATAAATGCTGTCTTCTCCTGGTCCTTAACTGCCATTTTGATCTGATGATAGCCAGAATACGCATCCAAAAAACATAAACGCCCACAACCCGCCGTGGCATCAATAATTTGATCAATACGGGGGAGGGCAAAAAGATCTGCTGGACAAGCTTTATTAAGATCTGTGTAATCCACACGCATGCGCCAGGTGCCGTTTTTCTTGAGGACCAGCACCGGATTGGCAAGCCACTCGGGGTGAAAAACTTCAACAATAAAGCCAGCTGCTAAGAGCCTGGCTACCTCTTCTCCAATCTCCTTGCGTCTTTCTTCATTAAACCGGCGGAGGAACTGTTTCACCGGTTTATATTTAGGATCCACATTAAGTGTGTGCTCAGCGAGTTGCCTCGATACACCTGGCATGTTGGAGGGCTTCCATGCAAAAATGTCCTGATTCTCATGGATGAACTCGATGAGCGCGCTTTCCTATTTCGGATCCAAGTTGGCACTGATGCTGAACTGCTTGGATGAATCGCCAGGTACAAAATCAACAAGCTTAGTTTCTGCTGCCGATTTGAACTTCAGGGCCGGATCATGCTCCGTAGTTGGCTTCTTCAATGGAGTCATGTCCGCCGGATCAACATTGTCTTTATAGTACTTCAACCCCTCGGTGGCACAAACCGACTCTGCATAAGCTGCATCTCCTTCCTCGCATTCCAAAGCGATTTTGCGGCTTCCGTGAACCGTTATTGTCCCCTTGTGACCCGGCATCTTGAGCTGCAAATACACATAACAGGGCCGAGCCATAAACTTGGCGTATGCCGGTCGCCCAAACAGGGCATGATATGGACTTTGGATTTTCACCACTTCAAACGTCAATGTCTCTGACCTGGAATCATGATCATCCCCAAAGGCCACTTCGAGAGCTATCTTACCAACGGGATATGCTGATCTGCCAGGCACTACACCATGGAATACTGTATTAGACGGTTTGAGATTCTTATCTGTTAGTCCCATACGACGGAAGGTCTCATAGTACAGGATGTTAATGCTGCTCCCTCCATCCATGAGCACCTTGGTGAACTTATAACCTCCCACCTGAGGCGCCACCACCAGAGCCAACTGACCCGGATTATCGACCTGGGGTGGGTGATCCTCTCTGCTCCATATGATTGGCTGTTTAGACCAACGTAGATAACGGGGTATGGCCGGTTCAACAGAGTTGACTGCCCGCCTCTGAACCTTCCGGTCTCGCTTGTCCAAGCTAGTGGTAAAGACATGGTACTGCCCACTACTCAACTGCTTTGGGTTGCTCTGGTAACATGATTTTTGCTGCTGTTGGTTGTAACCACCCTGGTTGTTCTGACTATTTTGACCATTATGTCCGCCCGGATTACCATTAAATCCTGAACCGGAACTTCCTCCACCGTAACCCGGCCCGGACCCTGAGCCACCGCCAGATCCGTGATCATACCGGAAATTATTAGAATTCTTGAACTCCTGCATAATAAAGCAATCCTTCCAAAGGTGGTTTGCTGGCTCCTCCTTCGTCCCATGTCTTGGACAGGGCTGGCTTAGCAGATAGTTTAGGCGGTTTGGGTTAGGGCTGGGTGCTCCACTATGATTTTTCGGCCTACCCTTGCGTCACTGGCCATTGTCCTGTGCGTTGGTATTAGCCACAAAATCCATGTTACCATCCGCTTTACGCTTGCCTCCTCCGCCATTGCCTACCCAGTGATGCTGCTGACCTTTGGAGCTGCTGTTCTTCTTCCCTTTCCCTATCTTGTCATCATCAGATTCGGGATCCTTGGTACTATCAGAATCAGCATATTTCACCAAAGCGGCCATGAGGGTCCCCATGTCGGTGCAATGACGCTTCATCCGTCCCAATTTCAACTTCAGGGGCCCAAACCGGCAGTTGCCTTCTAGGGTTAATACTGCGGTGTCAGCGTTGACGCGGTCTGAGGAGTGCAACACTTGTGAAACTCGGCGCACCCGATGAGTCGTTGATTCTCCTTCCTCCTGGACGCATGCAGCTAAGTCCACTATCGACATAGGCTGTTTACAGGTATCCTTGAAATTGCTGATAAACCGGGCTCGTAATTGGGCCCATGAACTGATAGAATTAGCTGGCAAGCTTTTTAACCAAGTACGGGCCGTTCCTTCAAGCATCATGGTGAAGTATTTCGCACACGCCGTGTCATCCACATCAAGCATCTCCATGGCCATCTCATAGCTCTGCACCCATGTCTCTGGAGGTTGATCCGCCGTGTAATTTGGTACCTTGCGCGGGCCTTTGAA
Organism: Triticum urartu; assembly: GCF_056163025.1. Lineage (NCBI taxonomy): Eukaryota > Viridiplantae > Streptophyta > Magnoliopsida > Poales > Poaceae > Triticum > Triticum urartu. Next base: position 132,942,833 of record NC_141876.1, read on the forward strand.
ATCCTTGGGCAGGCGCACGTTGCGTAAAGCGGGGATAAGGCAAGGCACCCCCAAAGAACTAGAAGTAACACCAGGTTCGATCGAGATGGTTGGACGAACCGGCGTGAGCTGCCGAGCCTGCTGCTGTGCGGCTAACTCGGCCTCCCTGCGCGCTCGGGCCCGGTTCACCACTTCCTGAGCGTCATCAGCACCACCCGTCGGGTTGTTGCCACGGGGTGCTCCACGTCGTTCATTACTCGACACTGCTGGTTCATCCATATGTCTGCTATAGCTCCGGCTTGGACGGGGGGTCGAGTGGATCCGGTCGCGGCTGTACGAGTATGCTTCCTGTTGGGCCAAAGCTGTCCTCAGAAGTTCCTTGACTCGTCGCGTCTCTACTGCCTGTGGCGAGTCACCTTCAATTGGAATGGCCTCCAGCCGTGCAGCAGCGGCAACAAGATTGTCCATTGGGTTGGAGTAGTGACCCGGAGGTGTTAAAGCATCCTGAGGTATAACGGTGTTTTGACGAGGTGGGTCCATCTGACGAGGCTGAACCGGTGCACCGGTCCCAAGGGCTTCTGCCTGGTTCCCCTCCAGCAGATTGCCGGCTCTTGGTCCTGGAGTGTTGAAAAGGTCTCCGGCCTCGAAAACCGGAGGTAAGCGGGATCGGTGCTTCCTCCTCATGACTTCATGCGACACGCTCTGGTCCAACATAAGCCTGTAGGCCTGTGCGTCTAAAGCGGCCTGCTCTGCGGCCATCTTGGTGTCCTCAGCCGCCAGATCCTTCTTGGCCTGGGTGGTTTGTTCCTTTACCTTTGCAATCTCCGTGTTGTGAACGTCCTGATCTGGCGGATTAACTTCCGCCATAAGCACAGACAATGCATCAAATAGTTCTGATAGAACCTGAGCCGGTGGGCGCACAGGGCCTCCTGCCCCGGCAGCCGTTGCCGCTGCTGAACCGGAGATCGTTGCCGCGGCTGTCGAAGAATGAAGCACTGCTTGTGTTCCGGTCATGAATATTCCAACCCGGTTAGGCAGATCAGAGGGGTCCGGAATACTGTCGCCATCGGAACAGCTCTCAATCCGGCCATCTTGTAGCTGATAAAGAGATTCGGTTTCTCCGGTCGAAGATTCGTCACCGGAACAAGCGACAGTCGCCCCGCGAAACTCCGATCCGTCCTCATAACTTCCTCCATGGATCACTCCCACGAAGGCACGCTTCATGGCCGGTTTAACCCGGGCGGATTGCGCACGCTGAGCCGTCTCGACGAGGTCGGTGCAGATGTCCGGCTCAGGGCCCGGTTCACCGATCTTGCCAATGAAAACGTGAATGCTACCAAAGGGGACCCGGTACCCGTACTCAACTGAGCCGGCCTCGGGGCCCCAGCCTGCGTCGTCGATGTAGAGTTTGCCGCGACGACTCTTAGTCATCCGGCCTACAGCGTAGCCCTCGAGTCCTTCAAAGCAGCCCTCCAAGAACCGGAAACCATCGTGCGATAGCCCCACGGTGGGCGCCAACTGTCGTGGTTTTGTCACGGCAGATGTCCTAGAGAAAGGACTTAGTCATGGAGCCATTGCGACGGGTTAGCTTGAAGGGGTTAAAGCGGACACAAGGACGCAAGAGAGTTTATACTAGTTCGGCCCCTTCGATGAAGGTAAAGCCTACGTCTAGTTGTGATGGAATTGATGGGTATTTCGATGACTAGGGAGCAAACAAGCTTCGCCTATGTCTCGAGTTGTTGTCTGTTGTCCTTTGAACCGCCGCCGGGTCGTCCCCTTATATACATGGGTGACGCCCGTCGGTTTACAGAGTCCCAACACCGGCTCATAGATGTGTCCGGTTTGGTCTCTACTTATTCCTAACTTACAATACAAGTTACATATTGACGCCGGTTTACGGCTACATGCTCTCAGCCGATTATGGGTCTTGAGCCCTCATCTACCTTCATGGGTTTTAACATACTTAACTATTGATGAAGTTAACCCGGCCCAGATAGGCCGGTTTACGCCCAGTAGTAATATCCCCAACAGATATGATCATCAAACACATATACATAGCAAATCAAAAGTCTGTATGCAACATATATAGCTAGTGAACATATCAAACAACAAGCATACAATGGTTTCATCCATACATACATATATAGGTAGCAAGTTTCTCATTGTTCATCCTAGAAAATCAAAACAAGAAGGAAGCATAAAGAGAAGAGTAGACTCCATCAATGCAAGCTTCCTCATCTAAAGCAAATCTGCAAATTGGGAAAGAAGAAAGTTAGAAGAAGAAGAAGAAGAAGAAGAAAAATAAGAAGAAGAAGAAGATTTTTTCTTCTCTTTCTTTTTCTCATATCCTCTTCTTTATCTTCTTCTTCTAACTAAGGTAGGTAAAAATGCCATTTTATTGCTAAGCTAGGTAAAAATGCCAAGTGTAGGTCATTTTAGAGCTAAGCTAGGTAAATAGGTCATTTTGGAGCTTGGTAAGGTTATTATGTCATTTTCGAGGAAAATAAGCTAAGTCTATATCATTTTGGAGGTAACAAAGATTATCATGCAATTTTTGACCTACGTATGCTAAGTATGTCATAAATGAACTGAAGAAGCAAAGTATAGCTCATTTTTTATCTAACTTAGGTAATTATGCCATTTAGGAGGAAAATAAGCTAAGTGTCCATTTGTAAAACAAAACACTAGAGAAAACTTACCCTCATCACAACAAATGTGATGAAGATCGCAACTAAGGTAACAATTGATCCAACGACATAATGATACCAAGCCTCAATATCAATGGCATATTTTCTAATCTTCTTAAGCTTTAGGCGCATTGCATCCATCTTCAAGCGCATTGCATTCATCTTCATCTTGTGTTCATCAACGACATCGACAACATACAACTCCAAAGTCATCTTCTCTTCTTCAATTCTTTTAATTTTTTCTTTCAAATACTCATTTTGTTTTTCAACTAAATTGAACTTCTCCACAAGAGGGTCGGTTTCAAATTCTGGTTCACATACCTCCTAGATTAAATGATCTCTATGTCAACTTGATGGCCATAATTGTCATAAATGCGAAATGCAACAAATAGTTATGAAAGAGAATTTACCACATCCGAATCATAAAGAGGGCGAGGGACGATGGGGACGGACATCAAGACCATGACACTATGTATAAGAAACAATCATACAAAGTAAGACAATTATACATACCAACTATATAAATCATACAATCATACAAGTAATATATAAATCAAGTACAACATAAAAAATTGAATACCTAATAATAATCTGGATCGCCGGGTTCAATAAATGCCCCGGGATCAATAAATGCATCATCATCATCACTATCGGTAATGACGTGCTCATCATCATCATTAATAGATGCATCATCATCATGTGGAATGCCACCTTTACGTAATCGGTCAAGCATTAACAGGTCATCCGCAGCAGTAACCTCTTCTAGTTCAGGCTCTTCTTGTTCCGGGTCAGGGGTGAAGTCGGGTTCACTGCCGCTGTCTACTTCAATGTTCTGGGGTGAAGTAGAGCAGTTCTTGAAACGTTTTTTGGAAATACGTGTTTCTTGGAAGAATTCTCCTTCATATGTGCCTGGGCTTAATGTGAGGTTCATAATCCTCTGCATTGGGGGGAGGTGGTCTAACATGTGACCGCACTTCATAAACGACATCCCAACCATTGAGATTTGGATCACTTTGACAGGCCCACGGTAGATAGAAAACTTGGGTTGCCTGTTGAGCCATAATATATACATCGGGAACATCCAAATGGGTGCTTTGTTTGATTTCGACTAGCCCTAAGTGTTCATGAGTCCTTCTAGTCTCCTTCGGTTGGAACCAATAACATTTGAAGACTACGACATTTGGTGGGTTTGCACCATAGAATTGAAGTTCATAAATTGCTTCAACTCTTCCATAATACTCGGTATCTCCTTCGCCGATAGCAGAGACGCAACAATTTTTAGACTTTTGGTCGGCCATAGATAGCTCTTTGCCATAGGTACGAAAGCGATACCCGTTGATGTCGTATTTTTCAAATGAACGGACCTTAAAGTCAAAACCATTAGCGAGTTGTCTCAATTCGGCGTCCGTTAACTCTGAATTAGCCTACAAGTTTAATACGAAAGGGATTGTTGCATTAGCCACAAATTAGAGAAGAAATGAAATTATCTAATGGAAATTATCGTTTGTTTGAACCAACAGATGAAACCGGGATAGCCGCCTCCATGCTTTGCCAGAAGCTCATACTCTTCGGCAGAATCCTTTTGGATCACCGCTCCATACGAGAATTTGGTGACGTATCGACTATATCAAATTTATCTGGGAATAAGAGCAGTTCAAGGGAATTAGAAGTTGCGAAACAATGTACCAAGAACTTACTCGATGTACGGCCACACTTCTCTTAGGTTGGTGAAGATATACAATGAAATGATCTACCATTCTTCGAAATCCAACGTTAAGGAATTAGAAGCACCGGCTGGTACGAGATCCCCTTTGAATAGGCTGAGGTTGGATCCACCCTTTTTAGGTTTGTCAGCATTGTACCGAGGCTTCGGATTATGCAAATGATGATTTTTGGCTTCGTAGTGTGCTGTCATGAAGTTTGCCACCTCCTCAGTAATGAATGCCTCAACCATCGATGCTTCAATTCTACGTTTATTTTTACATTTTGCTCGTAGCGTCTTCTGCATCCTCTCAGTGGCGTAGCACCAACAATTTTTCACACCCCCCCAATCTTGCCTCGGTTGGAAGATGTAAAATCAAGTGCTGCATTGGATTAAAGAAGCCCGTCGGAAAGATCTTCTCTAACTTGCAGATCAACTCCGACGCCAAATCTTCCATTTCTTCTAGCAGGCCAGGCGATAGTTCTTTCACACAAAGACCATCATCAGCTTTCCATCTGCATCTAGTTGGGTTCTTTTGCCTGTTTTGTGCCATGTCATCTGTCTGGCCGTCTCTTCGACCATGAAAAGACGTTGAAGTCTTGGTACGATTGGCATATACCGAAGAACATTAACTGGGATTTTGGTCTGTGTCTTCTCACCCATACCATTGTCTACCACAACCTACCTGGATGACTTGCAAATGGGACAATAGTTCAAGTCCGCATACTGAAGCCTAAATAAGGCACATCCTTTCTCACAGGCATGTATCTTCTCATAGGGCATCTTAAGAGCATGGAGGATTTTGTTTGACTGGTACAGGTTTGCAGGTAGTACATGACCTTTGGAAATACTGTCATCATTGCGTTGTAGCATTCTCTGCCCAAGTTGAATTGAGCCTTCAGAGCCATTATTTGTCAGATGGCATCCAACTGACAAAGCTCGGTGTGCTCGTGGAGAGTATGTTTTGAAGACTCCAACATTTCATTGAAGGCCTTTGCAGATTCCTCCATCTCATCATCCGAGTTCCGAGCATCATCAAAGTCTTGCACCATGTCTTGCATCCCGGTACCATGCTCGTCGGTGCGACGACGAAGCACCTCAACTCTGGCACGTTGGGCAGACTCGCCATGAAATGTCCACACCGTATAATCTGGCATAAAACCCCACTTCTGCAGGTATTTGCCCATTTCATCCTCTGTCCTCTTGTGACAATTGTTGCACCCGACACAAGGGCACCATGTTGTCCTCTGGTCATTTGCAAATGCGGCTCTTAGAAACCCCTTGGTTTTGTTTAACCATTCAATGGTCATGTCTTTCTGACTAGTGTGACCGGTGTACATCCACGCATGATCATTCATCTTGCCTAGCTACTGGACACATAAGAAATATATATATATATATATAAATCAGCATGTATATATTCATCAGTTAATGGAGTTTGTCACTTTTATTACGTCCATGCAACCTAGACGCTAATAGGTAAAGATAGGTCCTAATCCCACCCGAGTATGTGTAGATTGGGTTTGTTTTCCCATGCTCTACTCCGGATCTGACGCGAAATTTCGGCAGCACCTCCCCGCTGTTCTCCTGATAAACGTCTCGGCAATAAGCAGAGAGGATATGTACCCGAAGAACAACAGGGAGGCACTAACGAAATTCTGCATCAGATCTAGAGCAAAGCATATGGGAAAACGAACCCAATCTACACATACTCGGGTTGTCCATGGATAACATTGGACAATTCAAAAGAATCACGGTTATAAATATGCAAATGCATGCATATTTATAGATGTTCCCCTTTCGAACGGGAGACACATAGTGGTCACACATACTGATGATTGAAGACACCTATAGCTAGCAAATTTCATCGGCACAAAGACCAGAACAAAGAAAATGAAGGGGGGGAGGAGGAGATGTCATTTGTGCTCACTCAGGAACGCAGGGGCAGAGCTCGTCGAACACTAGACCCTCGCAGCGATGAAATAACTGCACATTTAAATCGAAAGATGAGTAACATGGCAATTTTGTTTTTTCCGCCGACCTAACTAAATATTTACAATAGCACGAGCGGGTTAGGGGGTTCTGTGGCGTCGATGGAACCCTAAATAGCAAGTATCATCGGTGCGAGATACATGTGGCGCTTGGCGTTGAACACTAGATCCACATCCCACAAGTGAAGCCGGCGCCTGGCGTCCCGCAACAATAGTTTTGGTGGCCGATGATGGTCGAACACCTTGGAGAATTTGTCTGGCAGCCTCTGCGATGAGGATTAAAGCCAAGTTTTGAAATTTCAAACAACCAAACCAACTTGAGTCAGTTTGGGTGTTTCAAGTTTCAACACTTGGCTTTTAATCGTCATCGCAGAGGCTGCCAGACAAATTCGCAATGGTGTTCGACTGCCATCAACACCGAGAACTGTTGTTGTGGGACGCCGGACGCCAGCGTCACTTGTGGGGCGTGGATGTAGTGTTCGACACCGACATCCACATGTATCTCGCACCGACGATACTTGCTATTTAGGGTTCCATCGACACCGACGAACCCCCTAACCCGCTCGACCCGGTTTCGTCGGTGATGCACCCCTAATCTTCTTCTTCCTCCTCCTCCTCTTCTTCTTCCTCCTTTTCTTCTTCTTCTTCTTCTTCCTCTTCTTCTTCTTCTTCTTCTTCTTCTTCTTTCATCTTTCTTCTTTCTTCTTAACCTAAACTAAACCTAATAAACTTAACCTAAACTAAACTAAATCTAAACCAAAAAATAGGAACTAAACCTAAACTAAACCAAGCCTAAATTAAACTAAACCCAATTAAACCGAATCTAAAAAAACAGAAAAAGAGGGATGTCACCTTGAGGCGCGGTAGGGGGTGCCGAATGGAAGAGGGGGGCCGGGCGGTGGGGCGCCGGGTCGGTCGGGGCGGCGGGGCAGGGCGGCGCTCGAGGCGGCGGGGCGGGGCGGCGGGGCGGGGCGGCCGAGGCAGCTCGGGCACGTGGCGGCGGGGCGGCGGGGGTTGCTCGGGCACAGGGCGGCGGCGCGGGTGTGATGAGGGAGGGAGAGAGAGGGGAGAGAGAGAGGGACGTAGGGTTGGCGGCTTATTAGTTTAGGTCATAGCTCTTTGCCGTCCGCTAGCGGACGACAAAGAGCCTAGCTAACATATGTTAGTTGGCCACTTTCTTTGCCGTCCGCTAGCTGACGGCAAAGAGTCTTTGCTATCAGCTAGCCGACAACAAAGAAAATGGCCGTCAGGAGGCCCTCGCTGGTACGCCACCCTCCCTCTTTGCCGTCCGCTAGCATCCGCTTGCTGACGGCAAACACCATCTTTGCCGTTCACACTTTCTTTGCCATCAGCTTTTTGTATGCTGATAGCAAAGACCTCCTTTGTCGTCAGCTAGCTGACGACAAAGACTGGCTGACGGCAAAGATCCTGATTCCAGTAGTGAAAATCATCTTATATTTCTGAACGAAGGTAGTAATAAAATATCTGGTTTCTATTTGAATTAGAACCAGGTCCGCGGTGGAGATGAAGTTCTCAAAGTCATGCCATGTGAACTGGAAGACCTGAGGATGAGTTCTACTGCTAAACTATCCAGCTATTGTGTCCTTGTCGCCACGTGTCCTGAACTAGTGTTTTCCTGTGGCATTGTTGTCAGGCGTGTTCTCGAGGCTGTACTTGACCACAACAATTTCCTGCCTGTGCCTTCGATTACAAAGGGTGTGGTTCTTGTGAAGGTTCCTAACAAATCTGATGCGGCCTGTCTTCATCGTCATGTTTATGAGTGGAAAGACCACTCTGTTAGGTTCTCCAAGGTTGACGAGATGGTGATGGTGTAGGTAGACATCTCTCACGAAGTCTATGGCCTAGTCAGTTATGCGAGGTTCATCCCGTAGGTCGGTGGCAAGAAATAGTCTACAGAGTTTAATTAGTACAACTTTGCTTGTCTGTAGTAAGTAATATTGTTCAATACTTGATTTGTGTTTGTGAACCCTGTATTGTTTAGTACTACCGCTTTTGGTGTGTGGTGAGTCCTGAGAACAGTCTATGTTAATGTCTATCCACTCAATTCAGTCTGTATATTTGAAGTATCCAGATCATCTTTTTTGTGAGGATGGTTTATTAATTATGGTTACACTCCAATATATGTATGCATTGCAGGGTTTATCGCACCCACCGGGATTTCCAGTCCCATGGATGTTCGGTCCATACGATTTGTCATGACCTTTGGACTGTCCTGCTTGTGGGAGTAGGCGGGGGCCATGCATGCCATGCGTAGTTGGACGATCAATCTTCTATTTAGTACTTCAACATAGTGATTTCCTGGTAAGGATTCATTCGTGTCACATCAAGTAAATCTTATTGATTTACTGTCTAAATCTTATTGATTTAATGTCATGTTCTCTTTCTTTTGCTGCAATTTTACGATGTAGGTTTTGCCATGTGACATTCATCACAGAATAAACCGTTTGGTTTGCTCTACGATGGTTATTTTTGCAGGTTTCACTTCTTATGTTGTGTCAGTAACTAAGGCACTATCCATCACTTATATTACTAGAAACAATTGGATCAGTCTGTTGTCTGAGTACAAGCTAAATCCCTATGATGAACTGTAGTTTGGTTTAACAAACACACCACAATTAGTCCTTCTCGCGTTTAAAAGAAATGAAGAAAAAGACTGGATCACGGTCATGGAGCCTACTCAAGTTAGAAAGCTGATCATATCAGACCAGACACGATCGCCGCTGTCTCGCACATCAGTACCACCTTCAGCAACAGATCGAGCACCAACACCTTCTCTGACGACACTTGCTCTAGCACTAGTAGTGGCAGCAGCTCAGTCTGATCCAGCTGAGGATTGGGAACCGACCGTATCAGCGGATCAGGCTGATCTACCAGAGGATCGGGCATCGACACCGGCACCTGCTCCGACACCGGCACCGGCTCTACAAGGAGCACCATCTCCGGCAGCAGCAACGACACCACCAGTCACACCGGCACAGGCACCAGCAATGGCTTTGGCACCTGCACCAACACTTGCACTTGCATCTGCTCTGGCCCGTGCAACGGCAACGGAACCAGCTGTTGCACCGACAACAGATTGGGCTGCAGTTCGCACTTCATATACCAAAGTTCGTACAAAAACCGACATGTCCACCTTCTTGGTAAGCATTGGCCGCCCAAGTGCTTCATTCTTTTTTCTTTCTATGTTGTTTCACATGATTCACTGTGTTGATCTAACCGTTTGTGTATGTCTTTTTGTTTGCAAACAGAGAATTCCTAGAGAAACGAGGGAGTCGTTCAACAATCCGGGCGACTGTGGCCAAGTTTCTCTTACCATGCGCAGCCTTGGTGTGAATGAACCCGCTCAATATACCGTAAGTACAAAGGATGGCCGCATGATGATTGATGCTAAAGGATGGTCAAGGTTCAAATCTAAATCATGTCTTGCGGTAGGGGATGATGTAAAAATTGAACTTTCTCGGCAAGGAGACCTGGTCCAAATCAACTTTGAAATTCTTCAGTAGCAGCACGCAACTACCGGACTGGTCTATCCTCCGAGAGATTTTGATGTAATAATATGAAATGGTGAAACAAGTGTCCTGTGTGTATAAGTAGTATGTCAGTACTATTTATCACGTGGTATATCGTTGATAGAATTGCAACTCTGATTGCTGGTGAGGAACTGTCGTTCGATTTCATTCTAACAACTGTCGTGCTTTATTTAATTTTGTGTATTCGCCTTGTGACAGCATCTAAAACTAGCGCCGTACCGATCGCTTGCAATATGAAAAGCGCCAAGATAGAACACATGGCCCCCCGAACATGTAGGCCCACCGGCCTATGGCCCAAAGTCTAGAACCATGAGCCTGTCTGAGTATTATATTCTCAGCTGAACCCCATAATGCCCGTGCGTTATACGTAACATCAAGATGCATTTGTATGAGTATTTTATCTTGTGAGAGAAAAGTATGAATGAGGGAAGGCCTTATTTGCAAATGTGGAGAGGTGTGTGGGTACCTTTTTGCAAAATTGCCGTAGTTTCCTTCCTATCCGTCAGATATAAATCAAACAGCCTATATTGCAGGATGGCAGGCACACCATCATCACCAACTCATCTATACCATGTTAAAAAAACTTTGTTTTTTATAACTATATATGTTATATATATATTCCCCTTGATTTTTCTTATGTATAAAGTTGTGATTTAAAAGATTTTTATATTTCTTTGTAGAGGGAGTATCTCTCTGTCAAAAATATATTTATGTGTAACTAGTTACTCCTGTCTTTCTACTTCCTTTCGCTGATATGTGGGGCATCCGGCAACAGGGTCCACGTGCCATATGCACCAAATTAGAGTGCACAACTGCACGGTGGACACACCCCGGTCGTAGCGCCGCAGTAATGCCCAATGAGCCATCAAATCACAAAACCCCCCACCTTTCCAGCTTTAGCAGTAAGCTGGATGGACGAAGCGGCAATATTTCACTGGGCCTGAATACCCTTCTCCCTCGTCAGCTTATTCAGAGAAAACCCCCTCTCGGCGATTGCATAGGGTTTTCTCATGGAGAACCAGGTACGAATTCTTCATCCATCCCCGGTAAATCCAAGTCCCTTGGTCGCGGGTAATCCTAGGATGGCAGCCGCCGCAGTTGCTGCATTTTTCTTTCTATTGAATCATTTGCAGTGCCCAAAGTGCGAGGACCCTACAGGCTTCTGCGCGCTCGGCGAGACGCCACACTTGTTCCTTCTCATCCTAACATAGGATTTTAAAACGCGCACGGTATGTTCCTAAAATCCTCTTTTCTATCTGGGAAGTTGGAGTTTTTTGAACATGCTGTCGACTCATTTGGAAATTTGGATTGCTTTAGTTCGAGGTGTGATTTATACGGTTGAACCTGTATAAGTACTCATACTGCTTTCAACTATGGTTGTTAAGTGCCCCTGCTGGTTTCAGTTAAGGTTGTTAAGTACTCCTGCTGCTTTTACATTATGTTGTATTTCTTCAGTCCTGTCTTCCTCCTGCCGCCAAAACCAAATCAGCGCCGGCAGGACCGCGTGCTTCCGCCTCCCACGGCTGGTTGTGCCTCAGCGCACGCATCGCCGCCCCACCGTCTCCTAAATGTTAACGCCGACGTCCCAAGCCTCGCCGTCGTCCTCCGCGCGCTTTGGTGTGCTCGCCGCGGCGCCACCCTCTCGCGTTGTCAACATGGTCAACGAACAAGAGGAATCGGCAGAGGACTGTACGTGGAGAGGATGACAGTAGGGGCCCACCATGTCCATGGCCGGGCGCAAGGAAGTTCCTCATTTTTTGTTATATATACTCCATTGTCAGCTTATGGAGAAAGAAAATGCTTTCTCCTAGTGGTTTCCTCACATTTGGGACCCACGATATTGTCAGTGTATATAGTCAATAGACAAGAGAATATCACAAGATCGGCTGACACCTGGGACGTAGAGCAGTATTTTTTTATTGTTGAGACAGAGCGGGGTTTCAACTGGGCTTTGGCCCGTCTAGCCCAGGCTTATATTTTATGTTCACCACATGACCAGCCCAGCTATTTTTTCTTTGTGAAAATGAGCCCAGTTTTTTCTGAAGAATACCCAATCTAGGACTACATATTTTTCTATGCCATGATGGGCTGCAATTCTTTCAAGACACCTGCAAATCTTGAAAGTAATATGAAATGGGCTGTAAATATAAAAACAGATGAAAAATTGGCAATTACTTTATAATTTCTGAATTTTTTCACATTTTCAGATTCCAATTTCACTCGGCTTTAACCTAATTTAAATATATCTTCAAAGTACTTTAAATCTGACTCGAGATTTCGGTATTAAAAATAGTTTGGAACCCACAGAAATATGCGAAGTTTCGTTTAAATTTTTAACCCTAGCCCTGGCTAACAAAAAATGGACTGCAATAAATTGCAAAAGAAGTTGCAATGAGCTATATATATAAATTATTAATAAAATAGGGAATGGTCTGACTTGTGTCCTATTAAGTTGACGCGTATGCAAGATTTTTTTACTTATTATATACGTCAACAAATGATTCTAGTAGACGTAACCGTTGGATGTCAATCCAATGACCGTCGTGTTTCTTCAATCTGTGATCTTCTTGCTCCACCCGCCAAATCCAGCGCCGGCGGGACCGCCTACTCCTGCCTCCCGTGGCCGGCTGTGCTGCCGCGCAGGCCTCAGCGCCCCTACTATTCCCACCACCGGCCAGGCCATCCCTCCACTCACCCACATCCCTCCACTGCTATGGCTTCGCCGCCTCCGGGTCATTCGCTTCCGGGGTCTCACCGTCGTCCATCGCGCTGGTGTTCTCGGCACGGCGTGGTCAGCATTGTCAACAAACGACAACATCGGAAGAGGGATGTACATGGAGAGGCTGATAGTTGGGGCACACGTGGTCCATGGCCGCACGCAAGTAAGTACCTCCTTATTACGCCAAAAAGAATGAATACTCCCGCTGACAGCTCGGGCCCACCAGCTATATCTTCGCACGCAAAGAAGTGCCTCCTTATTACGCACAAAAAAAATGAATACTCCCCCTTCTAGCTGGGACCCACCATAATGGGAGCTGACTTGTGGGCCTACTAAGTTGACGGGGACGGAGGGCTTTGTCAACTTAGTCAATATGAATGATTATAGCTCCAGTGACCGTACGATGTCCATCCAACGGCCGTAGTGCTTGTTCAACCTCTAGTCTTCTTGCTCCAGCCGCCCAAACCAGCGCCGGTCGTGCTGCCTGCTCCTGCCTCCTGTGGCCGGCTGTGCTACTGCAGAGGCTTCACCGCCCCCTACTACTCCCACCGCTGGCCAGCCCATCCCTCTACTCACCCACACCCCTGTTATTCTGCGGCGATGGCAGCCTCACACCGCAGCCGAACCAGTGAACTCTCGTACTCCTCTCCGCGTGGGCATCCACTGCTGCGTCTTCCCGGCTCTGCGCCATCCCCTTCCTAGGCCTCGCCGACGTCCACCGCCTTGGTGCTCTCGGTGCGGCGTGGTCATTGTGGTCAAGGAACGACTTCCATCGGAATAGTACTGTACGTGGAGAGGCTGACAGCTGGGTCCACGACCGCAGCAAGGAAGTGCCTCCTTATTACGCGCAAAATAATGATTCCTCCACCTGACAGCAGTGACCCACCAGACGGGCCAATGTATTTCATGGAAAAAAGTTCCCCCCTGATTGCTGGGACCCACCAGCTACATCTTCGCACGCAAGGAAGTGCCTGACAGTCGGGACCCACCTGGTCAAAGCGTACATAGCGTTGTCATTCTAGTCGCAAACATGTACGTACATACGATCGGTCTGTCTGCAGGCTGCAGCGATGAATTGTGACCGTGTAAGGAAGGGCACGTGTCGTAGTATGGGTGCACACGTGTCGTAGTAGAGGCGCGCACGTAGCATGTACACGTACATACAGCCAGGGTGCAAGAAAGTAAATACGACCACGTACATACATACAGGTGGGGTCTCGAACACCTACTCACGCATACGTACGGCCAGGGCTCGTGTACATGGCTGGGTTGGAATGGAGAAACTGCGTCGTCGTCGTGTTCAATGGGAGCCAACCAGCTTGGACGGAATAGCCGATCAAAACGAGGCCTAGCGTACCGCAAAACGGAGGAAATGACCTTGTGTTCGACTGGCCACGGTCGAAACGGGATCCTGTTCATTGGGAGGGGTGTGGCGTACTCCAAAATGGAGGAAACAGACTTCTCTTGGACCTCCTATGGTCGAAATGGGGTCCTGTTGATCGGGAGGGGTGTGGGGTACCGCAAAATGAAGGAAACAAACTTGTGTTGGAGCGCTACGGTCGAAACGGCGGTCCTGCTCATCGGGAGGGGTGTGGGGTACCACAAAATGGGACTCCATGGGATACTGTTCATCTCAACCGTCGACCTCCTCCAGCCTCCACATGCTACTGTTCATCCACTGTCGACCTCCTCCAGCCTCCACCTGCGACTGTTCATCCACGGGCTCCTGTTCATCCAGCCTCCACCGGCTACTGTTCAACCAGCCCTCTCCACGGGGTCCTATTCAACCACCCCTCCACGGGCTACTGTTCATCCAGCCCTCCACCGACTACTGTTCAACCAGCCCTCCACGTGGTCCTATTCATCCAGCCTTCCACGGGGTCCTGTTCATCCACCCCCAACCGGCTCGATCGGGGTCCTATTCATCCAGCGGCAACGGCCTCTACTACCACGGGGTCCGGTTCATCCAACCCCCCATCGGGAACTATTCATCCAAACCCCCCCAACAACACTCACTATTCACCAAGAGGCATCATTGATCGGCTTCAGTTAGCAGCAGTAGAGAAGGAATCACTCGGGTTCAGTTAACAGCAAGGGATCGATCGGGGTTTAGTAACATAGCTAGTGCAATCGCTCAGGTTCAGTTAGATCCCAACGCCTCGCTCGGGTTCAGTTAGACCACAACGCCTCGCACACATGCGCGTATGTGTACGAGAGAAACACGCAAACCTCCAGGCATTGCTCGGCCCCGACCACCCACCGTAACCAGGAACTCCCCGATATTTTCCTTGCCCTCGCTTCTACCACATTTTTTCCGTCATGCACGGCCCAAAGAATGTCATGCAGCTACGTCTCCGGCCCGCCCAGGACGAAATGCCCATTTTCTATCATTTTTTGTCATAGAAGTAGGAGCCCACCACATCTATGATGATACCGGGTTTTGTCACAATTATCGTCATAGAAGTGTCATAAGCATGACAAAAAAATTTGTTCGGCCCAAAATGTCACGGATGTGTCTTTTTTTTGTAGTGCACCCAAAACAACTATCCCACCCAAGAGGTGCTGATTGGGGCTAGTTCTCCTAGTGCATTTATTGTCAATCTAACACTGTCATCCAAACACCTCTTTGGTTAGAGTTAGTTCAGGGTTAATCATTGTTGAGTATTATTGTTACTAGCAAGATGCCTGTTGATACGTCTCCAACGTATGCATAATTTTTGATTGCTCCATGCTATATTATCTACTGTTTTTGACTTTATTGGGCTTTATTTTCCACTTCTATATTATTTTTGGGACTAACCTACTAACCGGAGGCCCAGCCAGAATTGCTGTTTTTTGCCTATTTCAGTGTTTCGAAGAAACTGAATATCAAACGGAGTCCAAACAGAATAAACCTTTCTGGAACGTGATTTTCTTCCCGAATATGACCCAGGAGACTTGGACCCTATGCCAAGGAAGCTTCGAGGTGGGCACGAGGTAGGGGGGCGCGCCCTATACCCCCAGGCACGCCCCCACCCTCGTGGGCCCACCGAAGCTCCACTGACGTACTTCTTCCTCCTATATATACCTACGTACCCCCAAACAAACAGAGAAGGAGGCAAAACCTAATTCCACCACCGCAACTTTCTGGATCCACGAGATCCCATCTTTGGGCCTGTTCCGGAGCTCCGCCGGAGAGAGCCGTCATCACGGAGGGCTTCTACATCATCATAGCCTCTCCGATGAAGTGTGAGTAGTTTACCTCAAATCTTCGGGTCCATAGTTATTAGCTAGATGGCTTCTTCTCTCTTTTTGGATCTCAATACAAAGTTCTCCCCCTCTCTTGTGGAGATCTATTCGATGTAATCTTCTTCTTTTTTGCGGTGTGTTTGTTGAGACCGATGAATTGTGGGTTTATGATCAAGTCTATCTATGAATAATATTTGAATCTTCTCTGAATTCTTTTATGTATGATTGGTTATCTTTGCAAGTCTCTTCGAATTATCAGTTTGGTTTGGCCTACTAGATTGGTTTTTCTTGCCATGGGAGAAGTGCTTAGCTTTGGGTTCGATCTTGCGGTGTCCTTTCCCAGTGACAGAAGGGGCAGCAAGGCACGTATTGCATCGTTGCCATCGAGGATAACAAGATGTGGTTTATTTCATATTGCATGAATTTATCTCTCTATATCATGTCATCTTGCTTAAAGCGTTACTCTGTTTTTAACTTAATACTCTAGATGCATGCTGGATAGTAGTCGATGAGTGGAGTAATAGTAGTAGATGCAGAATCGTTTCGGTCTACTTGTCACGGACGTGATGCCTATATACATGATCATGCCTAGATATTCTCATAACTATGCTCAATTCTATCAATTGCTCAACAGTAATTTGTTCACCCACCGTAGAATACTTATGCTCTTGAGAGAAGCCACTAGTGAAACCTATGGCCCCCGGGTCTATTCTCATCATATCAATCTCCATCACTTTAATCTTGCTTTGCCTTTTACTTTTCACTTTGCATCTGTATACCAAAAATATTATATCTATCAGATCTCACTCTCGTAAGTGACCGTGAAGGGATTGACAACCCCTAATCGCGTTGGTTGCGAGTAGCTATTGTTTTGTGCAGGTACGAGGGACTTGAGCGTGGCCACCTACTGGATTGATACCTTGGTTCTCAAAAACAAAGGGAAATACTTACGCTACTCTGCTGCATCATCCTTTCCTCTTCGGGGAAATCCAACGCAAGCTGAAGAGGTAGCAAGAAGAATTTCTGGCGCCGTTGCCGGGGAGTCTATGCAAAAATTCAACATACCAAGTACCCATCACAATCCCTATCTCTCGCATTACATTAGTTGTCATTTGCCTCTCGTTTTCGTCTCCCCCACTTCACCCTTGCCGTTTTATTCGCCCTCTCTTTCTCAATCTCCTTCTCCTTCTCTTTCTCCATTTGCCTTTTTCTCGCTTGCCCTTTTGTTTACTCGTGTGTTGGATTGCTTGTTTGTCGCGATGGCTGAACCGAGATTTGGTGATCTTCACCTTAAAAGGTTAGAGGAGATCGAAAACAACGTTAGGAAGTTGATGGTTTTGCAATTTGAGCATAATAATTTCTTTAGAAATGAGCTTAAGTACCAAAAAAGTTTTATGAGTTATATGAATAAAGAGCTTGATGATATGTCTAAAGAATTTGATGGTATAAGATCCCAAATTGCTCGTCTAGAAAAGATGACTGCTGAAATTTCGGATATGCAAGTCACCTTAGTCAATTAGATGGCCGCTAAACCGAATTCCTATGAAAATCAAGATGAAGATCTAAAAGTTATTGATGTGTCTCCTATCAAATCTTTGTTTTTCAATATGAATCTTGATGAAACTGAATATGATTTTCCTTTACCTAGAAGGCGTTCTAAAAATTCGGAGTATTTAGATCTTTATGATGAAATTGATGAAAGTGGGATTGAAAGAAATAAAAATCTAGATGTTGCTAAACCCACTATATTGGATTTCAAGGAATTTAATTATGAAAGTTGATCTTTAATTGATTGTATTTCCTTGTGGCAATCCGTGCTAAATTCTCCACATGCTTATAGTCAAAAGAAAGCCTTCACCGAACATATTGTTGATGCCTTGATGCAATCTTATGAAGAAAAACTTGAGTTAAAAGTTTCTATCCCTAGAAAACTCTATGATGAGTGGGAACCAACTATTAAAATTAAAATTAAAGATCATGAGTTTTATGCTTTGTGTGATTTGGGTGCTAGTGTCTCCACTATCCCCAAAACTTTGTGTGATTTGCTAGATTTCCGCGATTTTGATGATTGCTCTCTAAACTTGCATCTTGCGGATTCTACTATTAAGAAACCTATGGGAAGGATTAATGATGTTCTTATTGTTGCAAATTGGAATTATGTGCCCGTAGATTTCATTGTTCTTGATATAGATTGCAATCCTTCTTGCCCTATTATTCTTGGTAGACCTTTCCTTAGAACGGTTGGTGCGATTATTGATATGAAGGAAGGGAATATTAGATTTCAATTTCCATTAAAAAAGGGCATGGAACACTTTCCAAGAAAGAAAATAAAATTGCCATATGAAACTATCATGAGAGCCACTTATGGATTGCCTACCAAAGATGACAATACCTAGATCTATCCTCGCTTTTATGCCTAGCTAGGGGCGTTAAACGATAGCGCTTGTTGGGAGGCAACCCAATTTTATTTTTAGTTTTTTGTGTGTTTCTTCTGTTAGGGAATAAATAACCCATCTACCTTCTGTTTGGATGTGGTTTTGTGTTTTAATTAGTGTTTGTGCCAAGTTAGACCTATTGGATCTTCTTGGATGATAGTTATTTGATCTTGCTGTAATTTGCAGAAACTTTGCGTTCAGTGGCCTAATTGTTAAAAATCACCAGAACGTGATAAAATACTGATTCCAATTGCTTCTGATCAATAAACAAATTGTCTAGGTCTTCCAATTTTGGTAGATTTTTTGGAGTTCCAGAAGTTTGCGTTAGTTACAGATTACTACAGACTGTTCTGTTTTTGACAGATTCTGTTTTTCGTGTGTTGTTTGCTTATTTTGATGAATCTATGGTTAGTAAAATAGTTTATAATCCATAGAGAAGTTGGAATGCAGTAGGTTTAACACCAATATAAATAAAGAATGAGTTCATTACAGTACCTTGAAGTGGTTTTTTGTTTTCTTTCTCTAACGGAGCTCATGAGATTTCTATTGAGTTTTGTGTTGTGAAGTTTTCAAGTTTTGGGTGAATTCTTGTGATGGATTATGGAACAAGGAGTGGCAAGAGCCTAAGCTTGGGGATGCCCATGGCACCCCCAAGATAATCCAAGGACACCAAAAAGTCAAAGCTTGGGGATGCCCCAGAAGGCATCCCCTCTTTCGTCCACTTCCATCGGTAATTTACTTGGAGCTATATTTTTATTCACCAACATGATATGTGTTTTCTTGGAGCATCTTGTATTATTTGTGTCTTTGGTTGTTAGTGTGCCACAATCATCCTTGCTGTACACACCTTTTGAGAGAGCCATACATGAATTAGAATTTGATAGAATACTCTATGTGCTTCACTTATATCTATTTGAGCTAAGTAGTTTTGCTCTATGTGCTTGACTTATATCTTTTAAGCATTATAATTCTGCTCTATGTGCTTCACTTAGATCTTTTATTGCACGGGTGTGGAATTTTTTAAAGAAACTATTGATCTCTCATGCTTCACTTAAATTATTTTGAGAGTCTTAATAGCATGGTAATTTGCTTAATAATAACATGCTTGGTATTCAAGATTTGTGAAACTTACTTTTGAGTGTGTTGAATACTAAGAAAAGGTGGATGCTTGATAATTGTTTTGAGATATGGAGGTAGTAATATCAAAGTCATGCTAGTAGAGTAATTGTGAATTTGAGAAGTGCTTGAGTTAAAGTTTGCAAGTCCCGTAGCATGCACGTATGGTAAACGTTATGCAACAAATTTGAAACATCAGGTGTTATTTGATTGTCCTCCTTATGAGTGGCGGCCGGGGACGAGCGATGGTCTTTTCCTACCAATCTATCCCCCTAGGAGCATGCGCGTAATACTTTGGTTTTTGATGGCTTGTAGATTTTTGCAATAAGTATATGAGTTCTTTATGACTAATGTTGAGTCCATTGATTATACGCACTCTCACCCTTCCATCATTGTTAGCCTCTACGGTACCGTGCATTGCCCTTTCTCACATCGAGAGGTGGTGCAAATTTCGCCGGTGCATCCAAACCCCGTGATATGATACGCTCTTTCACACATAAACCTCCTTATATCTTCCTCAAAACAGCCACCATACCTACCTATTATGGCATCTCCATAGCCATTCCGAGATATATTACCATGCAACTTTCCACCATCCAGTTTATCATGACACATTCATCATTGTCATATTGCTTAGCATGATCATGTAGTTGACATAGTATTTGTGGCAAGTCACCGTTCATAATTTTTTCATACTTGTCACTCTTGATTCATTGCATATCCCGGTACACCACCAGAGGCATCCATATAGAGTCATACTTTGTTCTAGTATCAAGTTGTAATCATTGAGTTGTAAATAAATAGAAGTGTGATGATCATCATTCAATAGAGCATTGTCCCCCCAAAAAGGAGAAAGGCCAAAGAAAAAAAGGCCCCAAAAAAATAAAAAATAAAAGGGCCGATGCTACTATCCTTTTTTTCCCACCCTTGTGCTTCAAAGTAGCACCATGTTCTTCATATAGAGAGTCTCTTGAGTTATCACTTTCATATACTAGTGGGAATTTTCATTATAGAACTTGGCTTGTATATTCCAACAATGGGCCTCCTCAAGTGCCCTAGGTCTTCGTGAGCAAGCAAGTTGGATGCACACCGACTTAGTTTCTTTTGTTGAGCTTTCATACATTTATAGCTCTAGTGCATCCGTTGCATGGCAATCCCTACTCCTTGCATTAACATCAATCGATGGGCATCTCCATAGACCATTGATTAGCCTCGTTGATGTGAGACTTTATCCTTTTTGTCTTCTCCACATAACCCCCATGTAACGCCCTCGATGCGGCTATAGCTCCTACGTGTCGAGGCACGACTTAGAGGCATAACCGCATTGAAAGCAATGTCGCAAGTTAGGCAATCTTCACAACATCCCATGTAATATATAGATAATAAAAGGGGAGATACATAGTTGGCTTACACTCGCCACGTCAATCAAAGTACATAAATAGCACTGCATCAACCAAACACTCATGGCCCGACTACGGCGCCAAAATAAAAGATCAACCCAACATGCGACACAGTCCCGATCGCCCCAACTGGGCACCACTACTGATCATCAGGGAAAGACACATAGTAACGGCGGGAAGCTTCATCGAACTCCCACTTGAGCTCATGCGCATCATCTGGAACGGAATCATTAGGCCCTGCATCTGGTTTGGAAGTAATCTGTGAGCCACAGGGACTCAGCAATCTCGCACCCTCGCGATCAAGACTATTTAAGCTTATAGGTAAGGCAAGGTAAATATGTGGAGCTGCAGTAAGCGACTAGCATATATGGTGGCTAACCTATTCGCAAAAGAGAGCGAGGAGAGATAGCAAAGCGCGAACGAGTAACTAGAGAACAACCTGCGGCAAGCATTACTCCAACACCGTGTTCGCTTCCCGGACTCCGCCGAGAAGAGACCATCACGGTAACTCACACAGTTGATTCATTTTAATTAAGTTAAGGTTCAAGTTATCTACAACCGGACATTAACAAATTCCCATCTGCCCATAACCACAGGCACGGCTTTCGAAAGTTCAATCCCTGCAGGGGAGTCCCAACTTAGCCCATGACAAGTTCTCACGGTCAACGAAGGAATAGACCTTCTCCCGAGACATTCTGATCAGACTTGGTATCCCGGTTCTACAAGACACTTTGACAAGTTAAAACCAATCCAGCAACACCACCTGCTGTGCCGACAAATCCCGATAGGAGCTGCACATATCTCGTTCTCAGGGCACACCGGATAAGCTAAGCGTACGAAAGCCAACGTAACCCAAGTTTCCAAGGGACGGCCCCGCACGGTGCTCTAGGTTGGACCAACACTTAGAGAAGCACTGGACCGGGGGTTTAAAATAAAGATGACCCTTGAGTCCGCGAAACCCAAGGGAAAAAGAGGCTAGGTGGCAAATGGTAAAACCAAGGTTGGGCATTGCTGGAAAAGCTTTAATCAAGGCGAACTATCAAGGGGTTCCCATTATCACCCAACCGCGTAAGGAATGCAAAAATCCGGGAACATAACACCGATATGACGGAAACTAGGGCGGCAAGAGTGGAACAAAACACTAGGCGAGAGGCCGAGCCTTCCATCCTTTACCAAGTATATAGATGCATTAAGATAACCAGATAATATAATGATATCCCAACAAGTAAATAATGTTCCAACAAGGAACGGTCTCCAATCTTCACCTGCAACTAGCAACGCTATAAGAGGGGCTGAGCAAAGCGGTAACAGAGCCATTCAACGGTTTGCTAGGACATGGTGGGTTAGAGGTTTGACATGGCAATTTGGGAGGCATGATAAGCAAGTGGTAGGCATCATAGCATAGGCATAGCAAAAGAGCGAGCATCTAGCAAAGCAAAGATAGTAGTGATTTCGAGGGTATGATCATCTTGCCTGCAAAGTTGTCAGAGTTGACTGGATCCTCGAAAGCAAACTCAACGGGCTCCTCGTTAGCGAACTCGTCTCCCGGCTCTACCCAAACAAGACAAACAAGCAACAAGGACACAATCAACCACGTGCAAAGCTCAAACAATATGAAGCAAACATGATATGCTATGCGGGATGCGATATGCGATGCATATGCAAGATTTGACAAGAGATGAATGAACCTGGCCTCAACTTGGAAATCCAAGTGTGCCACTGGAAAGGTGAGATGAAATCGCTTGAAAACGATATAAAGAACGCCAGAATCGGAGTCACGGTTTGGAAATGGCAAGCAATTCAAATATGGCACCGGTCTGCGATTTACAACAAGTAGCCATCTAAATGCAACAAGATGAACATGCTACAGCACTCAAACATGACAACAAAATACATGGCAGGGATCCATACATGATGCTTAACAAAAGATGAACACTGAGCTATGGCCAATTCATCCATTAACAGGTTCAAACAAGCATGGAAAAAATGCATTTGGTAAACAGATTTCAGATAGTGAAATTAACACTTGTCTGGAATTTCAGATCAGGTAGCACACTTAAAAGCATGAAAACTATATGCTAAAGGACCTGAAAAGGCAAAGTAAAGCATAGCATGGAGCTACTCAAAGATCTTAACAAAAGTCCCTTATTGACCTTGAGCCAAAAGGGATCAGAAAATACATTTGCAAGCATGTGAACATGGCAAAAACATAATCAGTTCTCAGACTTAGTGAAAACTGGAGCATGCAAAATCAGATATCAAGTAGGCATGTTTACGAGCTCGATGCACTCACTACAGAGCATGTCATGACAATCTAAGCATACACCCATCAATAATACACATTATACAAGCTAGACATGGCAAGAACAATAACATAGCATGCACGGATCAACTACAACATCCTCGGCAAAATCGCTAACAAGTAGACAATCTGCCCAGATTCACGAAATGACAAAAGTAGAGCTCGATTGACTCAAGCTAGGGTGCTCCATAATTGCAAACAAAGACATTTATGGATAGAGCACTACAAGATTAACAAAACATCCTTACTGATCATCCTCAAAAGAGGCACGAATCACTAGGAAACAACATGAACATATGGCATATGGAAATAAACAGATCAAGGACTTAGTGGAATTCCTAAGTCCCTGAAATCAGCATTAACGAATGATCCACTTTGCAAGCTTGTGCTAGTCACCACACACATCACAAAAATATATGGTTTGCACCTATGGATAGATGGCAAAACATATAACAAAACACATGTAGAGCTCAGGGGCATATCATGCACACAATAATCATGGCAAAAATGACAAATATCTAATTGGAGCAGCAGATCTGACAATTATCTCAAATAGCATTCTTTCAACAGCATTTCGGGCATCAAGATGAACTCAAATGAAAATGATGGACTGAGATGGAATGATGTGCTCTCTGAGACGAACATTTTGATATGCTATATGCCCAAAACGGAGCTACGGATGCAAAGTTACGATGCGATGAACATAGCAAAATAATTTGGGTTTTGGGCAAAAAGTCAACCGATCCGAGATCCGGATCCAGATCTGGCCGCACGGAATACGAGGTTCGCCAGGGAACTTGAAGCTCGCCGGAGTTGTGGTCGCGGTGGCCGGAGGACGAAGCCGAGGGAGAGGAGGAGGACCGGGACGTCGCCGGACTTGGTGGCGTCGGGCGGCGGTGAGGAGCGCCGGCAATGGCCCGCGGCGGCCGGACTTGGTGGAGGCGGCCGGGCGCCGGAACTGGAGAAGAGGCGGCGCGGCGTGGCGCGTTGGCGCGGCCCGGTCGGGGGAAGGAGAGGGCCGGCCCCGGGCCCTCGCGGGCCGGCGGCGGCGGGCGGCGAAGTGGGCACGGGGGCGCCACGTGGCGAGCAGCTATTGGCGCGGGCCGGCGGACGGACGTGTCCGGCTAGACTTCGGACATGTCTGGTGGCTGTGGAGGATGGATCTAGGGTTAGGGGGAGAGTGGAACCGCGAATTTCGGAGGGGGGGTGTATATATAGGCATAGAGGGAGCTAGGAGTGTCCAAATGAGGTGCGGTTTTCGGCCACGCGATCGTGATCGAACGCTCTAGATGATGGAGAGGGTTTTGGTGGGTTTTGGGCCAAAATGGAGGGGTGTTGGGTTGCAACACACACGAGGCCTTTTCGATCCCTCGGTTAACCGTTGGAGCATCAAACGAAGTCCAAATGGTACGAAACTTGACAGGCGGTCTACCGGTAGTAAACCAAGGCCGCTTGGCAAGTCTCGGTCCAATCCGGAAATGTTTAATCCCCACACACGAAAGAAAGGTAGAAATGACCACCGGAGGAGAACGAAGCGCCGGAATGCAAAACGGAGAACGGGGAAAATGCTCGAATGCATGAGATGAACACGTATGCAAATGCAATGCACATGATGACATGATATGAGATGCATGACAACAACAACACACGGAGACAAAGAACTGAACCCGAGAAAATAAAATAACTTAACGCCGGAAACGGCAAGAGTTGGATTACATATTGGGCAAATCATATCCGGGGTGTTACAACACTCCACCACTACGAAAGGATCTCGTCTCGAGATCTAGGACTGAAAGAACGCCGGGTACTCAGAACGGAGGTGATCCTCGTGTTCCTAGGTGGCTTCACAGTCGGAATGGTGTGACCACTTGACTTTGAGGAATTTGATTGACTTGTTACGAGTCTTGTGTTCATTCTCTTCAAGAATAGCAACGGGATGCTCACGATAAGAGAGATCTTCTTGGAGCTCAATGTCCTCGAAGTTGACGGTGCGGTCAGGAGTCTTGAAGCACTTTCGGAGTTGAGAGACATGGAACACGTCATGCACATTAGCAAAGTTTGAAGGAAGCTCAAGTTGATAGGCGAGATCGCCTCTCTTGCTGACGATCTTGAAAGGTCCCATGTATCTAGGGGCAAGCTTCCCTTTGATACCGAAGCGACGAGTACCTTTCATAGGAGAGACGCGGAGGTAAACATGATCTCCGATCTGAAAAGCCAAATCATGGTGCTTACTATCATGATAGCTCTTCTGGCGCGATTGCGCTGCTTTGAGGTTATCTTGAATGACTTTACACATCTCTTCTGACTCTGTGATTAAGTCATTTCCCAGAAGTTGACGTTCACCGGTTTCGGACCAGTTGAGAGGGGTACGACACTTCCTGCCATACAGAATTTTGAACGGGGCCTTGCCCGAACTTGCTTGAAAACTGTTGTTGTAGGAGAATTCAGCATATGGAAGACAATCCTCCCACTTCATGCCGAAGGAGATCACACAAGCCCTGAGCATATCTTCAAGAATCTGATTGTCACACTCGACTTGACCGCTAGTTTGAGGATGGAAAGCTGTGCTGAAGCGGATGTTGGTGCCCATGGCCTTCTGGAAAGAATCCCAAAACTTGGAGGTAAAGATGCTGCCACGGTCTGAAGAGATCACCTGTGGAATACCGTGCAGCGAGACAATTCGAGAGGTATAGAGCTCCGCCAATTGAGCTGCAGTGATAGACTCTTTGATAGGCAGAAAGTGAGCCACTTTAGTGAGTTTGTCGATGACAACAAATATGGCATCATTGCCACGCTTGGACTTTGGAAACCCAGTCACGAAGTCCATCTCAATGTGGTCAAACTTCCATTCTGGAATGGCAAGAGGTTGGAGGAGACCAGCTGGCCTTTGGTGTTCTGCCTTCACTCTTCTGCAGACATCACATTCATTCACGAACTGAGCAATCTCGAGCTTCATTCGAGTCCACCAATAAGCCTGCTTGAGGTCCTGATACATCTTCGTGCTCCCAGGGTGGATGGAGAGGAGAGAATTGTGAGCCTCATTCATGATCACTTTATGAAGGTCACCTTTGGGCACAACAATACGATCCTCGAAGAAGAGAGTATCCTTGTCATCAAGGCGGTAGCACTTGTACTTGGGTTGACTCTTGGAAATCCCAATCTTCACCTTTTTCACCATAGCATCAAGAAGCTGGGCTTGGCGAATCTGGTCTTCCAAGGTAGGAGAGACTTGAAGGTTGGCGAGGAAACCTTGAGGAACATCTTGCAGATTGAGTTTGCGGAAAGCTTCACAAAGCTCGGGTTGATAAGGCTTGAGAATCTGGCTATCGCAATAAGACTTTCTGATCAATGCGTTAGCAATCACATTGGCCTTGCCTGGAGTATACTCGATACTCGGATTATACTCTTGAATCATTTCGACCCATTGAGTTTGCCTGAGGTTGAGATTAGGCTGAGTGAAGATGTACTTGAGACTCTTATGGTCAGTGAAAGTGTCCACTTTTCTTCCCAATAAGAGATGTCTTCAAGTCAAAAGAGCATGCACAACTGCTGCCAACTCAAGGTCATGAGTGGGGTAGTTCTTCTCGTTGGGCTTCAACTGGTGAGAGGTATAGGCCACAAATTTCTTCTCTTGCATCAATACTGCGCCAAGACCTTGGAGAGAGGCATCACAAAAGACCTCGTACGGTTTGGATTCATCAGGAGGAGTCAGAACTGTAGCAATGACCATTTTCTCTTTCAAAGTGTTGAAAGCAATGTCACACTCCAGAGACCAAACGTACTTGACGTGCTTCTGGAGAAGATTTGAGAGAGGCTTCGCGATCTTAGAAAAGTTTTCAACGAATCTTCGACAGTAGCTTGCGAGACCGAGGAAGCTACGGAGTTGCTTCACGTTCTGAGGTGGTTCCCAATTCACAATTGTAGACACCTTCTTAGGATTCACCGCAATGCCCTTGGCAGAGATGATATGACCAAGATAAAGAACCTCATCGAGCCAAAATTCGCACTTAGAGAACTTGGCGTAGAACTAATGTTCCCTGAGCTTATCCAGCACCAAACGCAAGTGCTTGGCATGATCTTCCTTGTTCTTCGAAAAGACCAGAATGTCATCGAGATAGACCAAAACAAAGTCATTGGTGTAGGCGTTGAAGATGAAGTTCATCATGCGAGAGAAAGTCGGAGGAGCGTTGACGAGGCCAAAAGACATGACAGTGTATTCATATGAACCAAAGCTTGTCCTGAAAGCCGTCTTGGGAATATCTTGCTCATGGATTCGAATCTGATGATAACCCATATGGAGATCAAGCTTGGAGAATACTTGGGCACCTTTGAGTTGTTCGAACAGCTCGTTGATGTTGGGAAGTGGGTATTTGTTTTTGATGGTCTTCTTGTTCAATGGACGGTAATCAACACAAAGTTGGTCCGTTCCATCCTTCTTCCTCACAAAAAGAACACCACAACCCCACGGAGAAGAACTAGGTCGGATGAGACCCATTCTCTCTTGAATATCGAGTTGCTTCTTCAGCTCCTTCAACTCTTCAGGTTCAAGCTTGTAAGGACGCTTGCACACTGGTTCCGTGCCAGGCTCAAGATCGATGACGAATTCAACTGGCCGGTGCGGTGGCATTCCTGGAAGCTCTTCTGGAAAGACGTCTTGATATTCGCACATGACTGGAATTTGCGAGATAGCATCCAGTTCACCCTTCTCATTGAGGGAAAACAGACAGATGGTATCGTCATTAGCGGCAAAGACAATTACATCCTCAGACGAATGAGTCTATTGAATCTGCTTGACTGCACAATCAAGCTGAGCCTTGTGCTTAGAAAGCCAATCCATTCCGAGAATAAGATCAATATCCGAGTTACCAAGAACCATTGGAGAAGCCAGAAACTTGAAATCACCCATCATGATAGAAACATCTGGGACTACTGAAGTAGCCCTCATAGACTTAGCTGGAGAAACCACTCCCATAGGTTTACCCAACATTTGTGAAACGAAGTCATGCTTGGAAACAAATGATCTTGACATGAAACAATGCGATGCACCAGTGTCAAAAATAACTTTTGCGGGAAAAGAGTTAGCTGGAAAGTTACCCATGATGACATCTGACGAGTCCTCTGCCTGAGCTGCATTCAGCAAGTTAACCTTGGCGGAATTGGGGTTATGCTTGACCACAGATGTACTTGCCGATCTCACAGGAGGAGGAGGAAGACGCCTCTGATTGAAGCACTTGTTGGCGTAGTGACCCTTCTGTTGGCACTTGTTGCACGTGACCTCTGAAAGCGGACGGTGATACGGAGCACTCGATCTTGGAGCTTGAGACGAAGTCTTGTTCTGAAAGCCAGGGTTGGGTGGGTGGGAAGATCCACTGCCACCTTTGCTCTTCTGATACGGCTGACGGAACGGAGGAGGAGGAAGCCAATACTTCTGCTGCTTGGCCACTTGAGTAGAGGAAGAAGGAGTAGCATCTCTGACTTGCTTCTTCGAAGCATCACACCTCAGTTGAGCGGCCTCTTGCTTCAATGCCATGTTGTAGAACTCATCGTACCTCAAGGGCTCAAAGAGAACAAGAGCTAGCTGAATTTCTTCTCTGAGACCACCCCTGAACTGGTATATGATGCTCTTCTCGTCAGGGACGTCCTGCTTAGCAAAGCGGGCGAGCTTCTGAAACAACTTTTTGTAGTCATAGACAGACAAAGAGCCTTGCTTCAGGTTGCGGAATTCCTCATGCTTGCTCTCAACCACGCTCTGAGGAATATGATGAGCTTTGAAGTCTTGACGGAATTCATCCCAGGTAATCACACGGCCTCCTCTGGAATCCTTGTACTGCTGGAACCATTCTGCAGCTTGGTCTTTGAGTTGGAAGGTGAAAGTGCAACTATCCCTAGGTGGTTTTGGTAATTCATAACAACATATAGCTCATTGAGCTAATGCTATTCCAAGATAATTATTTCAGGAAAGCTCAATGATTGGCATGGCATGGATGTGAAAGTGGAACCCTCAAAATGCTAAGGACAATGGATTGGCTCAAGCTCAAAAGCTCAAGACTCTTCATTTTATATTTTAGTGATCCAAGATCACATTGAGTCCATAGGAAAAGCCAATACTATTAAGGAGGGATGAGGTGTTGCTTAATGAGCCTCTTGCTTCATGTGCTTAGTGATATGCTCCAAAACCCTCAACTACTTTCCCATATCCACATATGACCAAAACTCTAAGCCAAACTCGGTCCTACCGATTCTTCCTATCCGGCGCCACCGAGTTTCACTTGTCATTAGCCACTGCCAAACCCTAGCAATTCGGTTCTACCGATAAGGATCTCGGTCCCACCGAGATGGGGTTGCAAACTCTCTGTTTCCCTTTCGTAACTTTTTGGTCCCACCGAAAGAGCGAATCGGTCCCACCGAGATTGCAATGTAAACTCAGTGTTTCCCCTTTGTAACTTTTCGGTCTCACCGAGTTCCACTCGGTCTCACCGAAAGAGCAAATCGGTCCCACCGAGTTTGCCTGACCAACTCTCTGGTTAGCTAATTACCAAATTCGGTCTCACCGAGTTTGTGTAATCGGTCTCACCGAGATTACGTTATGCCCAAACCCTAACCGAATCGGTCCTACTGAGTTGCATGTCAGTCCCACCGAAATTCCTAACGGTCACTAGGTTTACTATTTCGGTCAGACCGAGTTTATTGATTCGGTCCCACCGAGATTGGAAAACTGTGTAACGGTTGGATTTTGAGTGGAGGCTATATATACCCCTCCACCTCTTTCTCATTCAGTGAGAGAGCCATCAGAACACACACATCATTCCAACTCATATGTTCTGAGAGAGAACCACCTACTCATGTGTTGAGACCAAGACATTCCATTACTACCATATGAATCTTGATCTCTAGCCTTCCCAAGTTGCTTTCCACTCAAATCTTCTTTCCACCAAATCCAAATCCTATGAGAGAGAGTTGAGTGTTGGGGAGACTATCATTTGAAGCACAAGAGCAAGGAGTTCATTACCTACACACCATTTGTTACTTCTTGGAGAGTGGTGTCTCCTAGATTGGCTAGGTGTCACTTGGGAGCCTCCGTCAAGATTGTGGAGTTGAACCAAGGAGTTTGTAAGGGCAAGGAGATCGCCTACTTCGTGAAGATCTACCGCTAGTGAGGCAAGTCCTTCGTGGGCGATGGCCATGGTGGGATAGACAAGGTTGCTGTTGGGGAACATTGCAGAAAACAAAAATTTTCCTACTCGTTTCACCAAGATCCATCTAGAAGTTCATCTAGCAACGAGTCATCAGATGCATCTACATACCTTTGTAGATCGCGCACGGAAGCGTTCAAAGAACGGTGATGATGTAGTCGAACACGACGTGATCCAAATCACCGATGACCAAGCGCCGAACGGACGGCACCTCCGCGTTCAACACACGTACGGGACGGGGAACGTATCCTCCTTCTTGATCCAGCAAGGGGAAAGGAGAGGTTGATGAAGATCCAGCAGCACGACGGCGTGGTGGTGGATGCAGGGCGTCACAGTAGCAGGGCTTCGCCTATACTACGAGAGAGAGACGTAACGGGAGAGAGGGAGGCGCCAGGGGATGGTGTGTCAAGTCCCTCCTCTCCCCCACTATATATAGGGGTGCTAGGGGGGGCGCCGGCCCTAGTAGATGGAATCTACTAGGGGGGGCGGCGGCCAAGGGTGGGGGGGCTTGCCCCCCAAGCATGGGGGCGCCCCCTTTAGGGTTTCCCCTCAACCCTAGCCGCATGGGCCCTAGGGGGGTGGCGCCCCAGCCCACTTTGGGCTGGGTCCCCTCTCACTTCAGCCCATGGGGCCCCCCGGGATAGGTGGCCCCACCCGGTGGACCCCCGGGACCCTTTCGGTGGTCCCGGTACAATACCGGTGACCCCGAAACTTGTCCCGATGGCCGAAATAGCACTTCCTATACATAATTCTTTACCTCCGGACCATTCCGGAACTCCTCGTGACGTCCGGGATCTCATCCGGGACTCCGAACAACATTCGGGTTACTGCATATACATATCTTCACAACCCTAGCGTCACCGAACCTTAAGTGTGTAGACCCTACGGGTTCGGGAGACAAGCAGACATGACCGAGACGACTCTCCGGTCAATAACCAACAGCGGGATCTGGATACCCATGTTGGCTCCCACATGCTCCACGATGAACTCATCGGATGAACCACGATGTCGAGGATTCAATCAACCCCGTACGCAATTCCCTTTGTCAATCGATATGTTACTTGCCCGAGATTCGATCGTCGGTATCCCAATACCTCGTTCAATCTCGTTACCGGCAAGTCACTTTACTCGTACCGTAATGCATGATCCCGTGACCAGACACTTGGTCACTTTGAGCTCATTATGATGATGCATTACCGAGTGGGCCCAGTGATACCTCTCCGTCATACGGAGTGACAAATCCCAGTCTTGATCCATGTCAACCCAACAGACACTTTCGGAGATACCCGTAGTCTACCTTTATAGTCACCCAGTTACGTTGTGACGTTTGGTATACCCAAAGCACTCCTACGGTATCCGGGAGTTACACGATCTCATGGTCTAAGGAAAAGATACTTGACATTGGAAAACTCTAGCAAACGAACTATCCGATCTTGTGCTATGTTTAGGATTGGGTCTTGTCCATCACATCATTCTCCTAATGATGTGATCTCGTTATCAATGACATCCAATGTCCATAGTCAGGAAACCATGACTATCTGTTGATCAACGAGCTAGTCAACTAGAGGCTTACTAGGGACATGTTGGTGTCTGTTATTCACACATGTATTACGATTTCCGGATAAAACAATTATAGCATGAATAAAGACAATTATAATGAACAAGGAAATATAATAATAATGCTTTTATTATTGCCTCTAGGGCATATTTCCAACAGTCTCCCACTTGCACTAGAGTCAATAATCTAGTTACATCGTGATGAATCGAACACCCATGGAATTCTGGTGTTGATCATGTTTTGCCCTAGGGAGAGGTTTAGTCAACAGATCTGCTACATTCAGGTCCGTGTGCACTTTACAAATCTCTATGTCTCCATCTTGAACATTTTCACGAATGGAGTTGAAGCGACGCTTGATGTGCCTTGTCTTCTTGTGAAACCTGGGCTCCTTGGCAAGAGCAATAGCTCCAGTGTTGTCACAGAAGAGCTTGATCTGCCCCGACGCATTGGGTATGACGCCTAGGTCGGTGATGAACTCCTTCACCCATATTGCTTCATGTGCTGCCTCCGAGGCTGCCATGTACTCCGCTTCACATGTAGATCCCACCACGACGCTCTGCTTGCAACTGCACCAGCTTACTGCCCCACCATTCAAAATATACACGTATCCGGTCTGTGACTTAGAGTCATCCAGATCTGTGTCGAAGCTAGCGTCGACGTAACCCTTTACGACGAGCTCTTCGTCACCTCCATAAACGAGAAACATTTCCTTAGTCCTTTTCAGGTACTTCAGGATATTCTTGACCGCTGTCCAGTGTTCCTTGCCGGGATTACTTTGGTACCTTCCTACCAAACTTACGGCAAGGTTTACATCAGGTCTGGTACACAGCATGGCATACATAATAGAACCTATGGCTGATGCATAGGGGATGACGCTCATCTCTTCTATATCTTCTGCCGTGGTCGGACATTGAGCTGAGCTCAATTTCATACCTTGTAACACAGGCAAGAACCCCTTCTTAGATTGATGCATATTGAACTTCTTCAATATCTTATCAAGGTATGTGCTTTGTGAAAGACCTATGAGGCATCTCGATCTATCTCTATAGATTTTGACGCCTAATATATAAGCAGCTTCTCCAAGGTCCTTCATTGAAAAACTTTTATTCAAGTAGGCCTTAATGCTGTCCAAGAGTTCTATATCATTTCCCATCAAAAGTATGTCATCTACATATAATATGAGAAATGCTACAGAGCTCCCACTCACTTTCTTGTAAACGCAGGCTTCTCCATAAGTCTGTGTAAACCCAAACGCTTTGATCATCTCATCAAAGCGAATGTTCCAACTCCGAGATGCTTGCACCAGCCCATAAATCGAGCGTTGGAGCATGCATACCTTGTCAGCATTCTTAGGATCGACAAAACCATCCGGCTGCATCATATACAATTCTTCCTTAAGGAAACCATTAAGGAATGCCGTTTTGACGTCCATTTGCCATATCTCATAATCGTAGAATGCGGCAATTGCTAACATGATTCGGACGGACTTTAGCTTCGCTACTTGTGAGAAAGTCTCATCGTAGTCAACCCCTTGAACTTGTCGATAACCCTTAGCGACAAGCCGAGCTTTATAGATGGTCACATTACCATCCGCGTCTGTCTTCTTCTTAAAGATCCATTTATTTTCTATGGCTCGCCGTTCAACGGGCAAGTCAGTCAAAGTCCATACTTCCTTTTCATACATGGATCCTATCTCGGATTTCATGGCTTCTAGCCATTTGTCGGAATCCGGGCCCGCCATCGCTTCTTCATAGTTCGAAGGTTCACCGTTGTCTAACAACATGATTTCCAAGACAGGGTTGCCGTACCACTCTGGTGCGGAACGTGTCCTTGTGGACCTTCGAATTTCAGTAGGAGCTTGATCAGAAGTATCTTGATCATTATCATTAACTTCCTCTCTAGTCGGTGCAGGCACCTTAGGAACATTTTCTCTAGTTGTGCCAGTTTCCGGTTCAAGAGGTAATACTTCATCAAGCTCTACTTTCCTCCCACTTACTTCTTTCGAGAGAAACTCTTTCTCTAGAAAGGACCCATTCTTGGCAACAAAGATCTTGCATTCGGATCTGAGGTAGAAGGTGTACTCAATAGTTTCTTTTGGGTATCCTATGAAGATGCATTTTTCCGACTTGGGTTCGAGCTTTTCAGGTTGAAGTTTCTTGACATAAGCATCGCATCCCCAAACTTTTAGAAACGATAGCTTAGGTTTCTTCCCAAACCATAATTCATACGGTGTCGTCTCAACGGATTTCGACGGAGCCCTATTTAAAGTGAATGCGGCAGTCTCTAAAGCATAGCCCCAAAAAGATAGCGATAAATCAGTAAGAGACATCATAGACCGCACCATATCCAATAGAGTGCGATTACGACGTTCGGACACACCGTTACGCTGAGGTGTTCCAGGCGGCGTGAGTTGTGAAACTATTCCACATTTTCTTAAGTGTGTGCCAAACTCGTGACTCAAGTATTCTCCTCCTCGATCTGATCGTAGGAACTTGATTTTCCTGTCACGTTGATTCTCAACCTCACTCTGAAATTCCTTGAACTTTTCAAAGGTTTCAGACTTGTGTTTCATTAAGTAGACATACCCATATCTACTCAAGTCATCAGTGAGGGTGAGAACATAACGATAGCCACCATGAGCCTCAACACTCATTGGACCGCACACATCAGTATGTATGATTTCCAATAAGTTGGTTGCTCACTCCATTGTTCCTGAGAACGGAGTCTTGGTCATTTTACCCATGAGGCATGGTTCGCACGTGTCAAATGATTCATAATCAAGAGACTCTAAAAGTCCATCTGCATGGAGCTTCTTCATGCGTTTGACACCTATGTGACCAAGGCGGCAGTGCCACAAGTATGTGGGACTATCATTATCAACCTTACATCTTTTGGTACTCACACTATGAATATGTGTAGCAATACGCTCGAGATTCATTAAGAATAAACCATTTACCATAGGAGCATGACCATAAAACATATCTCTCATATAAATGGAACAACCATTATTCTCAGATTTAAATGAGTAGCCATCTCGAATTAAACGAGATCCCGATACAATGTTCTTGAATTGTGTGATGATTGCTTAACTTGTCCTAAAATAGCTAAAATCTGCCAAGAACTAAAATTGGGAAAAGGTTAAGTTTTTATTTGGTCAAGTAGTCTAATCACCCCCCCTCTAGACATACTTTCAATCCTACAAGTGGTATCAGAGCTTTGGTCTCCATTTGCTTGATCTCCATAGCTTTTGGTGGTCATAGCCTTGGTTTCACAACCTAGGAGAGTATGGCGTCTAACGAGGGAAATTATCACCATAGAGGTCCTTACTTTGATGGTACTAATTTTGCTAGTTGGAAGCATAAAATGAAAATGCATATTCTTGGACATAACCCCGCTGTTTGGGCTATTGTGTGTGTTGGTTTGCAAGGTGAATTCTTTGATTGGAGAGAACCAAACCGTGAAGCTACCGCGGATGAGTTGAAGATGTTGCAATACAATGCTCAAGCTTGTGATATTCTCTTCAACGGATTATGCCCCGAAGAATTCAACAAAATCAGCCGCCTTGAGAATGCAAAGGAAATTTGGGACACTTTGATTGATATGCATGAAGGTACCAACTCCGTCAAGGAATCCAAGTTGGATGTGCTTCAAAGCCAACTTGACAAGTTCAAGATGAAGGATGGTGAAGGTGTCGCTGAAATGTACTCTAGGCTTGCTCTCATCACAAATGAGATTGCCGGCTTAGGAAGTGAAGAGATGACCGATAAATTCATCATCAAGAAGATCCTAAGAGCCTTGGATGGAAAATATGATACCGTGTGCACATTGATCCAACTGATGCCCAATTACAAAGATCTCAAGCCAACGGAGGTGATTGGAAGAATTGTTGCTCATGAGATGTCACTTAAAGATAAAGAGGAACTTCACAACAAATCAAGTGGTGCCTATAAAGCCTCATGTGAAGCCTCTACATCATCAAGTGAGAAACAAGACTTCAATGAAGAATTGAGCTTAATGGTGAAGAACTTCAACAAGTTCTACAAGAGTAGAAGCAAAGATAGAAGCTCCAAGTCAAGGTCCTACAATGACAAAAGATCTTCTAGTCGAGAGAGAAACTGTTACAATTGTGGAAGACCCGGACACTATTCCAACGAGTGTACGGCTCCCTACAAGAGAAGAGAAGATTCTCCAAAAAGAAGAAGCAAAGGATCACCACCAAGAGAGAGAAGGAGTAGAGATGATCGTTATGAACGAAGATACTCACGGAGAAGCAAGGATTCGGAAAGGAAGGAAAAATCATCAAGGAGCTACACAAGACGAAGACATCAAGCTCATGTTGGTGAATGGGTATCCGGCTCCGACTCCGACAGCCACTCCGAGAGAAGTTATCACTCCGACTCCGAAGATACTCAAGATGAAGGTGTTTCCGGTCTAGCACTTGTGTCAACCAACTCCTACGACATATTTGACTCACCAAATGAAGGAATTGGAAGATGCTTCATGGCCAAAGGTCCTAAGGTAACACACCCCGAGTATGTTGATTTCAATAGTGATGAAGATGACTTGTTAGGTGATGATTTGCTTGGTGACAACTCTAGTGATGAATACTATGATGAAAGACCAATTAATCATGCTAATCAAGATAAAACGAATGACAATGATAAGGAGAATATTGAGGCTCTAACTAAAGAACTAAAAACTCTTAAGTTAGCTCATGACACTATCTTCGAAGATCATCGAGAACTTTTAAGAGCTCATGAGAAGCTACTCTTTGAAAAGCTCAATCTTGAGCAAGAGCATGAGTTCTTAAAGGCAATCAATGATGATCTCCGCAAGAAAAGTTCTTCTTACATTACCAAGCGTTTACTCTTATCCACTTACATGCCTCAAGTCAAGTCTAACAAGAAAGATTCTTCCTCTAGTTGTAACAATGATCATGCTAAATTCAATATTGTTGCTTCTAGTAGTTCTCTTGATTCCACTAATGATTCTCTTAGCCAAGTTACACTTGAGCAAGAAAATAGCTTATTGAAGGGAATTATAGAGAAAGGAGTGTACAAAAGCCTTGCCGGGAGTAAGCAATTCGAGGAAATTGTGCGCAAGCAAGGAATGCACCGGAAGAACCAAGGTGTTGGTTTTGAACGAAAGTTCAATGCCAATGGAGTTGAATGGGAAGAAGATCAATACCCCAAGACAAAGTTTGTCCCTCAACAAGAGAAGTATACTTCTTTCAAGGGGACACAAGCTCAAGATGATCTTCCACCACAAGACTACGAGCAAAAAGGCAAGGACAAGCTTCAAGAGGAAATTGATGCATTTGAAGAAGCTCCTAAGACCTTAGTCAAGTGGATTCCCAAGACTTCTTCAAGTTCCACTTCATCAAGTACGACTACAACTCCAAGGATTCCCATCAAGATGATGTGGATCCAAAAGAAGAAGAACTAGAGAGTTCTTGAGGGTGACTCCGCCAACATACTTCACTCTTATCATTTTGGCAAGAACAAGTGCAATCAACTTCCACATCTTGCACTAGTTCAAGGAGTCACAAACCCTCTTGTTGGTAAGACAAGGGACAAGGTAACCTAAAAGTTTTCATGGACATCATCTTTTGTGTGCATCACTCTATGTCTATGGATATCCTTGTTTGTTCCTTGTGGGACTAACCCATGTAGGTATTGAAAGTGCAATTCACTCAAATGGATAGATCCAAGAGATCTACATCAACATTGAGCATCCACATCTTCAATATCTACATGAAGTCATCATCGACAAAACCCAAGGTTAGTTCATCCCTCTTAGGGGGGATATCACATCTAGGGGGAGCTTTACTCTAAGACTTGAGCTAAAGCAATTCTAAAGATGTGAACAAAACAATGCTTTATGTAAAAGTGGTAACCCCACTTGAGCTTAAACGATGAGTATGACCTACGATCAAGTGTTCTCACTTGACTCCTAAGTCAATATACTCATATATAGATGACCTAGTCATCGCAAATTGCTTGATAGATACTAGAATTGGTTGTGCATGCCTTGCCACATATTTCATTTGCCATATTATTGTGTGAGCATGCTGATTGCATATTTTACTCATTCGAGGACATCCACTTGTTGCTTTGATTGTTCGGTTTTATTTCTTTTTGCCAAGTGGATGGACAAGAATGCCTAAGAACCTCCTCTAGCTATCTATGCTTTTCTCGTCTCAAACTCTATTCATGCTGCATCACAAAATTTGATCAAGTCAGATTCGAACCACTCTGTGTGAGGAGCGCTCGGAGTCCCCGATTCGTCATAGACTTAAACTTCCAAAACCTCTTTATGATTCTCGGTCTGACCGATACTCCACTTTCGGTCCTACCGAGATCATTTAGTTGATCTAGGTTTTTGATCTCGGTGCAACCGATTTGAACCTTTCGGTCTCACCGAGTTTCAGTAACTGCACGCAGTTATGAATCTCGGTGCCACCGAGTTGTTCAACTCGGTCACACCGACAGGGTCGGGCTATATATAGTCACGGGAAAAATTTGGAAATTTCTCCGAACCCCTTCGCCCACGCGATAGCCTGCTCTGCCCCCGAGGTCTTCGGATCATCTTCTCGGCGCCAGCAGCCTCCAGTCGCTGGTATCCATCGCCGTCAACGGGATTTCTGCCCCGCCGTTGCCGCCGTAGCAAGTCCCTGCCGAACTAGGGTATGGACTTGATCTTTGTGCTATTCCTCAATCTGATTCCTAGCACATTGTGATCACATTGTTTCTGGCCACGTTTGATAAACTTCTATCCAGTCAAAACGCTCATAGATTAGGTTTGATTCGAAAATTCTAGGTTTAGGTTTCCGCCGAAACCATCTCGGACCCACCGAGTTGAAAAACTCGGTCCCACCGATTTGGCTTATGCCATTGCACAAGTGAGACTCGGTCTGACCGAGAATTACTTATCGGTGTGACCGATTTTTGAACTCAGTGAAACCCTAGCAGTCTCGGTGCCATCGAACTGTGATTCGGTCCTACCGAGTTCACTAGTTTAGGTTCCAAAACTGCTTCGGTATCACCGAGTTTGAAAATTGGTAGATCCGAGATGATTTCAGTGGGAAACTAAAACTTAGTTTTTGAATCATTCTTTTTGCAAAAATCTCTGCATTTTGTGATGCTCATCCACTCTATCTCCTCTATAATCTATTCACAGGGTCAGCAGTCAGTTTGCAACATGTCAGACCAGAGTGACAGCCAAAACTTGTCAGAGCAGCAAGTGCAGTTGAGTGAGGGCACTAGCCCCTCAAGTTCCTCAAATGATGGCAGCAGGAGCACACCCAGCTGCCACGAGACAAAGGAAGAAGAAAACCTCAGATTCTGAAGATGAGGACTATGTGGCAGAGGAAGAGGCCACTTCCAAGAGAGTTGAGCCAGCTCAAGGCTCAAAGCCAGGCCTGAAAATCAAAAGGCCAGCAGGCAGGCAGCCCATGTCAAAGGCTAGAGCCTCAACTGAGAAGCCTGCTCCCATTGAGCCCGTTGCAGCTGAGGGCAAGAAAAGGAAAGAGAGAGTGAAGAAGACTGTGGCTAGAGTGCTTGGGAAGGCCTCCATCATGGTAGAAGAGGAGGAGGAAGAAGAGGCAGCTGCACCAGCGCCCAAGGCAGCCAAACTTATGGGAGATGCCATAAGGTCAGGGGGAGCTGCATCCAAGCCCAAGGAAGCACCTAAGGCTGCATCTAAGCCTAAGAGTGCACCAAAGAGAAACACAAGAAGCATCCCAGCCACTGAGAAGAACAAGGCCCCATTGCCTGAGACTATTGCAGAGGAAGAGGAAGAGAGTGTCCCTCGGAAGCTCAAGCCCAAGATCCCAGACCACAATGATGCTCATCCTGTGGCTGAGGATATGAAGCTAAGGAGAGACTCAGGACTCAGGAAATGGAGAGAAGCAGATCCATATGCTTCTAGGAGAAGGACTGCAGTGGACTACAGGTTTCATACAAAGGAGCAACAGGATTTCTACGAGACAGTGCTACTTGACAAGAAGCCAATTGTATGTGACATGAGATGGGTCGACTGGACCTATATCAAGGATAATGAAGAGTACTACCCAGGAGTTCAGGACAGCTTTAAGGCGTGTGGAGTAGAGGACTTTGTTGGGCAAAAGCTCACAAAGTGGAACGAGGAACTCATCATGCAGTTCTACTCCACAGCTCACTTTTATCCAGATGGGAGGATTACATGGATGTCTGAGGGTACGAGGTACCACTCTACTGTTGAGGAATGGGCGAAGCTGATCAATGCCCCAGAGGAGCAAGCAGATGACTTGGACATTTATGCCAAGAAAAAGATGGACCACAACTCCATGTCCAACATGTACAAGGAGATTCCGAATGAAGCACTTGACACGTTCAAGTTTGGCTCAGTGCATTATCTGCTCTCAGGATTGCCTACGATCAACTGGATCCTTAGGCACACCCTTCTGCCCAAGTCTGGAGATCACAAGATGATCAGAGGTCACGCGATCAATTTGCTTCATGTTTTTGACGTGCCTAAAAAATTCAGAGTTATGAGCCTCATAGTGGAAATGATCAAAAGGACTGCGGCAGATCAGAAGAGGAGCTGTGGATATGCCCCTCAGATTCAGGAGCTCATCAACTCCAAGATGGGCACGGGAGTATATTTGTTGGATAAGGAACACCTGCCCATCCATCCAGATTTCGAGAACAATGAAGTTGTGATGACAGAGAATGAACCATCATCTGCCCATGCACAAGCTCAGAAGGAGAAGGCGAAGAAGGAGAAAGCTGCCAGGATGCCTACTCAAGCGGAGGCATCTGACTATTTCTTGAAGACCAAACAAGAGCAGCTCAGTTACTTGATTGCGTCCACCCTGCGGATTGAGC
Source organism: Triticum urartu (assembly GCF_056163025.1). Classification (NCBI taxonomy): domain Eukaryota; kingdom Viridiplantae; phylum Streptophyta; class Magnoliopsida; order Poales; family Poaceae; genus Triticum; species Triticum urartu. Next base: position 132,983,561 of record NC_141876.1, read on the forward strand.
AGAGTATAGCCACCCTGACTCAGAACCAGGCGAGTTTAGAGAGGATCATGGAACAGAGGTTCTATGACTTGGACATCAAGGTAACATAAGTTCAGTCTGCAGTGGAGCAGCTCCAGGAGGACATGAATGAGAGGAGAGGCAGGACCATGACTCATGCATTTGCGAGGGTGCCACGAGGTCCGTGGTCGTCTGCACTGCCAGTTGCTGACACCAGAGCTACAACGTCTGCACCAGCCACAGCCTCAGTTCCACCAGCTCCAGCATCCACTTCAGCTTCCACTCCGACCACGTCTACCGAAGGCTTCGTCCTTGGAGTGATCCGGACTCCACCACCACCTGAAGATCAAGCCTGAGCGTCGATCTAGTGCTATGAATTTTCTAGGAACTTTTTGGTAACTTGTTGCCAAAGGGGGGAGAAGATGTATAGATCATAGGCTTCGAGAGAGAGAGTGTTGCTTTTCTCTCTTGCTTTATTTGGTGGTTTTTCGAACTTTGTTTGCTTGTGTGTGAGATACTACATCCTTATGCCTGTGAGACATCGATGATCATGTGTTTGATCATAAGCTACACTTAATGTTTGCTTGATGCTTGCTTAAATATTATCATTCTATCTATCGTTTGTGATCATTCACTATTCTTGGTGATGAGTGCATGCATTTCAATCTTATCATTTTGAGCGCTCCACCAAGATGTATGTGACATGGAAGAGTAACCCATGACTCTAACTCTTTGTGCATTTGCAGTCCAAAGCAAATTTTAAATATGCACAAATTTAGGGGGAGCTCTTACTTATCACATACTTCTCAAAGCGACGATATATTTCATGCTTATTATCTTTTGTCGAAGCTTTGATCTATATGTTGTCATCAATTACCAAAAAGGGGGAGATTGAAAGTGCAACTATCCCTAGGTGATTTTGGTAATTCATAACAACATATAGCTCATTGAGCTAATGCTATTCCAAGATAATTATTTCAGGAAAGCTCAATGATTGGCATGGCATGGATGTGAAAGTGGAACCCTCAAAATGCTAAGGACAATGGATTGGCTCAAGCTCAAAAGCTCAAGACTCTTCATTTTATATTTTAGTGATCCAAGATCACATTGAGTCCATAGGAAAAGCCAATACTATTAAGGAGGGATGAGGTGTTGCTTAATGAGCCTCTTGCTTCATGTGCTTAGTGATATGCTCCAAAACCCTCAACTACTTTCCCATATCCACATATGACCAAAACTCTAAGCCAAACTCGGTCCTACCGATTCTTCCTATCCGGCGCCACCGAGTTTCACTTGTCATTAGCCACTGCCAAACCCTAGCAATTCGGTTCTACCAATAAGGATCTCGGTCCCACCGAGATGGGGTTGCAAACTCTCTGTTTCCCTTTCGTAACTTTTCGGTCCCACCGAAAGAGCGAATCGGTCCCACCGAGATTGCAATGTAAACTCAGTGTTTCCCCTTTGTAACTTTTCGGTCTCACCGAGTTCCACTCGGTCTCACCGAAAGAGCAAATCGGTCCCACCGAGTTTGCCTGACCAACTCTCTGGTTAGCTAATTACCAAATTCGGTCTCACCGAGTTTGTGTAATCGGTCTCACCGAGATTACGTTATGCCCAAACCCTAACCGAATCGGTCCTACCGAGTTGCATGTCAGTCCCACCGAAATTCCTAACGGTCACTAGGTTTACTATTTCGGTCAGACTGAGTTTATTGATTCGGTCCCACCGAGATTGGAAAATTGTGTAACGGTTGGATTTTGAGTGGAGGCTATATATACCCCTCCACCTCTTTCTCATTCAGTGAGAGAGCCATCAGAACACACACATCATTCCAACTCATATGTTCTGAGAGAGAACCACCTACTCATGTGTTGAGACCAAGACATTCCATTCCTACCATATGAATCTTGATCTCTAGCCTTCCCAAGTTGCTTTCCACTCAAATCTTCTTTCCACCAAATCCAAATCCTATGAGAGAGAGTTGAGTGTTGGGGAGACTATCATTTGAAGCACAAGAGCAAGGAGTTCATTACCTACACACCATTTGTTACTTCTTGGAGAGTGGTGTCTCCTAGATTGGCTAGGTGTCACTTGGGAGCCTCCGTCAAGATTGTGGAGTTGAACCAAGGAGTTTGTAAGGGCAAGGAGATCGCCTACTTCGTGAAGATCTACCGCTAGTGAGGCAAGTCCTTCGTGGGCGATGGCCATGGTGGGATAGACAAGGTTGCTTCTTCGTGGACCCTTTGTGGGTGGTTGCTTCTTCGTGGACCCTTCGTGGGTGGAGCCCTTCGTGGACTCGCGCAACCGTTGCCCTTGGGTGGAGCCCTGTGTGGACTCGCGCAACCGTTACCCTTCGTGGGTTGAAGTCTCCATCAACGTGGATGTAGGATAGCACCACCTATCCGAACCACAGGAAAAACATACGTGTCTCCAATACCGTTTGAATTCTCCAAACCCTTCCCTTTATATTCTTGCAAGTTGCATGCTTTACGTTCCGCTGCCAATATACTCTTTGCATGCTTGCTTGAATTGTGTGATGATTGCTTGACTTGTCCTAAAATAGCTAAAATCTGCCAAGAACTAAAATTGGGAAAAGGTTAAGTTTTTATTTGGTCAAGTAGTCTAATCACCCCCCCTCTAGACATACTTTCGATCCTACAGAAGGAAGCAAACTTGACAAAGTCCTCAGGCCTGACGTTACTGCACTCGAAATGCTTGCACAGATCCAAGAGCCAATCGTCAGCATCAGTTGCCTCAACACAATTGCTGAAAGTCTTTGGCCCGTTAGCAAGGAACTGGTTGAGTGTAGCAAAGTGATTCTGATTGTTGCCTTGGTTGCCTTGGTTCGCTTGATTGCGCTCTTGAAGAATTTGCATGATCAACTGTGTGTTTGCATTGGTTGCGGCCATCACAGCTTGCCATGCCTCCGGAGGAGGTGGAGGTGGTGGCGGATCCTGATTCTGATTCTGATTGGTGCTCTTAGCGGGAGCCATCCTAAAGAGGGTGACAACCGTTAGCACATTGCCAGATAAATGAAGCTGAATCAAACGGTTTGGAATTGCAACATATAGTCTTCACATCCGAACATAAGAACGAATGCATTCCACTTGAAATGGTCACATATCCATAAATTGAGAAGCCACTTAGAATTTAGGTAGAGGAATAAATCAACAAGGTACGGATCAAGAACGAATACTCAGTAAGAAATCCCAATCTCGAACCAAATATCCGTGGAAGAAGAACTAGAGCTACAAGAATTCCCACCTATGAAACTCCCGAACCTTTCCGGTTATGCAATCAGGTGTTGGGGATACAGGGGAAGCATAATATCTCACCCAAATCTAGCAAATCCTACATCCAGCTGTATCCATCCTTCAACACATAACCGAGAAAACTTCGGAAACCATCTACCTCAACCTTCGAAAAGCATCCGTTATACAAGTTATGGCAATACTCCCGAACTCCCGCCCCAGTACTGGGTGGCGTCGAGGTTATCTCACCAACGAACTGCATAAAAGAGATTTTCGATGTCGGTGTATTAAACTCAGGTATTCCAGAACTGCAACGATAAAATTGTGACGACAACACCTCGGAGCTCAACTCCCCGGGACACTACCACAACCCCTAAAGACAAGAGGCACCAAGAACAATGTTCTCGTCACAAAACCATCGGAACGATTCCAAGATACCCGCGTGATCCTAAATTTTTTTTAGTGAAATTTGAGAAGAGAATATTCAAAACTCTACGTCAGGATGCCTTACTAGAGCGATGAGGAGACTGGGGAGTAAAAAGAATTCCTAAACTCTCCGATATATAATTCCTAAATGACTCAAAACATTTTTTTAGACTCAACTTGGCCACTAGAAATGATCAAGCAATGGGGCTCCTAAGGTCGGGAAGGCTCTGATTACCAACTTGTAACGCCCTCGATGGGGCTATAGCTCCTACGTGTCGAGGCACGACTTAGAGGCATAACCGCATTGAAAGCAATGTCGCAAGTTAGGCAATCTTCACAACATCCCATGTAATATATAGATAATAAAAGGGGAGATACATAGTTGGCTTACACTCGCCACGTCAATCAAAGTACATAAATAGCATTGCATCAACCAAACACTCATGGCCCGACTACGGCGCCAAAATAAAAGATCAACCCAACATGCGACACGGTCCCGATCGCCCCAACTGGGCACCACTACTGATCATCAGGGAAAGACACATAGTAACGGCGGGAAGCTTCATCGAACTCCCACTTGAGCTCATGTGCATCATCTGGAACGGAATCATCAGGCCCTGCATCTGGTTTGGAAGTAATCTGTGAGCCACAGGGACTCAGCAATCTCATACCCTCGCGATCAAGACTATTTAAGCTTATAGGTAAGGCAAGATAAATATGTGGAGCTGTAGCAAGCGACTAGCATATATGGTGGCTAACCTATTCGCAAAAGAGAGCGAGGAGAGATAGCAAAGCGTGAATGAGTAACTAGAGAACAACCTGCGGCAAGCATTACTCCAACACCGTGTTCGCTTCCCGGACTCCGCCGAGAAGAGACCATCACGGTAACTCACACAGTTGATTCATTTTAATTAAGTTAAGGTTCAAGTTATCTACAACCGGACATTAACAAATTCCCATCTGCCCATAACCGCGGGCACGGCTTTCGAAAGTTCAATCCCTGCAGGGGAGTCCCAACTTAGCCCATGACAAGCTCTCACGGTCAACGAAGGAATATACCTTCTCCCGAGACATTCCGATCAGACTCGGTATCCCGGTTCTACAAGACACTTCGACAAGTTAAAACCAATCCAGCAACACCACCCGCTGTGCCGACAAATCCCGATAGGAGCTGCACATATCTCGTTCTCAGGGCACACCGGATAAGCTAAGCGTACGGAAGCCAACGTAACCCAAGTTTCCAAGGGACGGCCCCGCACGGTGCTCTAGGTTGGACCAACACTTAGAGAAGCACTGGCCCGGGGGTTTAAAATAAAGATGACCCTTGAGTCCGCGAAACCCAAGGGAAAAAGAGGCTAGGTGGCAAATGGTAAAACTAGGGTTGGGCATTGCTGGAAAAGCTTTAATCAAGGCGAACTATCAAGGGGTTCCCATTATCACCCAACCGCGTAAGGAACGCAAAAATCCGAGAACATAACACTGATATGACGGAAACTAGGGCGGCAAGAGTGGAACAAAACACTAGGCGAGAGGCCGAGCCTTCCATCCTTTACCAAGTATATAGATGCATTAAGATAACCAGATAATATAATGATATCCCAACAAGTAAATAATGTTCCAACAAGGAACGGTCTCCAATCTTCACCTGCAACTAGCAACGCTATAAGAGGGGCTGAGCAAAGCGGTAACATAGCCATTCAACGGTTTGCTAGGAAATGGTGGGTTAGAGGTTTGACATGGCAATTTGGGAGGCATGATAAGCAAGTGGTAGGCACCGTAGCATAGGCATAGCAAAAGAGCGAGCATCTAGCAAAGCAAAAATAGTAGTGATTTCGAGGGTATGATCATCTTGCCTGCAAAGTTGTCAGAGTTGACTGGATCCTCGAAAGCAAACTCAACGGGCTCCTCGTTAGCGAACTCGTCTCCCGGCTCTACCCAAACAAGACAAACAAGCAACAATGACACAATCAACCACGTGCAAAGCTCAAACAATATGAAGCAAACATGATATGCTATGCGGGATGCGATATGCGATGCATATGCAAGATTTGACAAGATATGAATGAACCTGGCCTCAACTTGGAAATCCAAGTGTGCCACTGGAAAGGTGAGATGAAATCGCTTGAAAACGATATAAAGAACGCCGGAATCGGAGTCACGGTTTGGAAATGGAAAGCAATTCAAATATGGCACCGGTCTGCGATTTACAGCAAGTAGCCATCTAAATGCAACAAGATGAACATGCTACAGCACTCAAACATGACAACAAAATACATGGCAGGGATCCATACATGATGTTTAACAAAAGATGAACACTGAGCTACGGCCAATTCATCCATTAACAGGTTCAAACAAGCATGGCAAAAATGCATTTGGTAAACAGATTTCAGATAGTGAAATTAACACTTGTCTGGAATTTCAGATCAGGTAGCACACTTTGAAGCATGAAAACTATATGCTACAGGACCTGAACATGGCAAAGTAAAGCATATCATGGAGCTACTCAGAGAGCTTAACAAAAGTCCCTTATTGACCTTGAGCCAAAAGGGATCAGAAAATACATTTGCAAGCATGTGAACATGGCAAAAACATAATCAGTTCTCAGACTTAGTGAAAACTGGAGCATGCAAAATCAGATATCAAGTAGGCATGTTTACAAGCTCGATACACTCACTACAGAGCATGTCATGACAATCTAAGCATACACCCATCAATAATACACATTATACAAGCTAGACATGGCAAGAACAATAACATAGCATGCACGGATCAACTACAACATCCTCGGCAAAATCGCTAACAAGTAGACAATCTGCCCAGATTCACGAAATGACAAAAGTAGAGCTCGATTGACTCAAGCTAGGGTGCTCCATAATTGCAAACAAAGACATTGATGGATAGAGCACTACAAGATTAACAAAACATCCTTACTGATCATCCTCAAAAGAGGCACGAATCACTAGGAAACAACATGAACATATGGCATATGGAAATAAACAGATCAAGGACTTAGTGGAATTCCTAAGTCCCTGAAATCAGCATTAACGAATGATCCACTTTGCAAGCTTGTGCTAGTCACCACACACATCACAAAAATATATGGTTTGCACCTCTGGATAGATGGCAAAACATATAACAAAACACATGTAGAGCTCAGGGGCATATCATGCACACAATAATCATGGCAAAAATGACAAATATCTAATTGGAGCAGCAGATCTGACAATTATCTCAAATAGCATTCTTTCAACAGCATTTCGGGCATCAAGATGAACTCAAATGAAAATGATGGACTGAGATGGAATGATGTGCTCTCTGAGACGAACATTTTGATATGCTATATGCCCAAAACGGAGCTACGGATGCAAAGTTACGATGCGATGAACATAGCAAAATAATTTGGGTTTTGGGCAAAAAGTCAACCGATCCGAGATCCGGATCCAGATCTGGCCGCACGGAATACGAGGTTCGCCAGGGAACTTGAAGCTCGCCGGAGTTGTGGTCGCGGTGGCCGGAGGACGAAGCCGAGGGAGAGGAGGAGGACCGGGACGTCGCCGGACTTGGTGGCGTCGGGCGGCGGTGAGGAGCGCCGGCGATGGGGCTCCGGCCGGCGAGGCTGGGGAGCTCCGGCGGCGGCCGGCAATGGCCCGCGGTGGCCGGACTTGGTGGAGGCGGCGCCGGGCGCCAGAACTGGAGAAGAGGCGGCGCGGCGGGGCGCGTTGGCGCGGCCCGGTCGGGGGAAGGAGAGGGCCGGCCCCGGGCCCTCGCGGGCCGGCAGCGGCGGGCGGCGAAGTGGGCATGGGGGCGCCATGTGGCGAGCAGCTATTGGCGCGGGCCGGTGGACGGATGTGTCCGGCTAGACTTCTGACATGTCCGGCGGCTGTGGAGGATGGATCTAGGGTTAGGGGGAGAGTGGAATCGCGAATTTCGGAGGCGGGGTGTATATATAGGCATAGAGGGAGCTAGGAGTGTCCAAATGAGGTGCGGTTTTCGGCCACGCGATCGTGATCGAACACTCTAGATGATGGAGAGGGTTTTGGTGGGTTTTGGGCCAAAATGGAGGAGTGTTGGGCTACAACACACACGAGGCCTTTTCGGTCCCTCGGTTAACCGTTGGAGCATCAAACGAAGTCCAAATGGTACGAAATTTGACAGGCGGTCTACCGGTAGTAAACCAAGGCCGCTTGGCAAGTCTCGGTCCAATCCGGAAATGTTTAATCCCCACACACGAAAGAAAGGTAGAAATGACCACCGGAGGAGAACGAAGCGCCGGAATGCAAAATGGAGAACGGGGAAAATGCTCGAATGCATGAGATGAACACGTATGCAAATGCAATGCACATGATGACATGATATGAGATGCATGACAACAACAACAACAACACACGGAGACAAAGACCCAAACCCGAGAAAATAAAATAACTTAATGCCGGAAACGGCAAGAGTTGGATTACATATTGGGCAAATCATATCCGGGGTGTTACACCCCATCATTATATTCTATTCCACCCATAGTGCTATATCCATGGCTCACGCTCATGTATTGCGTGAAAGTTTATGAGTTTGAAATTATTAAGGTATGAAACAATTGCTTGGCTTGTCATCGGGGTTGTGCATGATGAGAGCATTCTTGTGTGATGAAAATGGAGCATGGCTAAACTATATGATTTTGTAGGGATGAACTTTCTTTGGCCATGTTACTTTAAGAAAATATAATTGCTTTGTTGGTTTGCTTGAAGTATTATTATTCTCTATGTCAATATGAACTTTTGTCTTGAATCTTCCTAATCTGAATATTCATACCACAATTAAGAAGATTTGCATTGAAATTATGCCAAGTAGCACTCCGCATAAAAAATTCTCTTTTTATCATTTACCTACTCGAGGACGAGCAGGAATTAAGCTTGGGGAAGCCTGATACGTCTCCAACGTATCTATAATTTTTGATTGCTCCATGCTATATTATCTACTGTTTTGGACTTTATTGGGCTTTATTTTCCACTTTTATATTATTTTTGGGACTAACCTACTAACCGGAGGCCCAGCCCAGAATTGTTGCTTTTTGCCTATTTTAGTGTTTCGAAGAAACGAAATATCAAACGGAGTCCAAACGGAATAAACCTTTCTGGAACGTGATTTTCTTCCCGAATATGACCCAGGAGACTTGGACCCTACGCCAAGGAAGTTTCGAGGTGGGCACGAGGTAGGTGTTGGGGAACGTAGTAATTTCAAAAAAATTCCTACGCACACGCAAGATCATGTGATGCACAGCAACGAGGGGAGAGTGTGATCTACATACCCTTAGTAGATCGACAACGGAAGCGTTTGGTTGATGTAGTCGTACATCTTCACGGCCCGACCGATCAAGCACCGAAACTACGACACCTCCGAGTTCTAGCACACGTTCAGCTCGATGATGATCCCCGGACTCCGATCCAGCAAAGTGTCGGGGAAGAGTTCCGTCAGCACGACGGCGTGGTGACGATCTTGATGTACTACTGCAGCAGGGCTTCGCCTAAACTCCGCTACAATATTATCGAGGACTATGGTGGAAGGGGGCACCGCACACGGCTAAGAATATGATCACGTGGATCAAGTTGTGTGTCTCTGGGGTGCCCCTGCCTCTGTATATAAAGGACCAAAGGGGGGAGGCCGGCCGGCCACATAGGGCGCGCCAGGAGGAGTCCTACTCCCTCCTGGAGTAGGACTTCTCCCCCAATCCTAGTTGGAATAGGATTCATGAGGTGGAAAAGAGAGAGAGAGAGAGAAGGAGGAGGGCGTCGGCCCCCTCTCTCCTTGTCCTATTTGGACTAGGGGGAGGGGCGCGCGGCCCAAGCCCTGGCTTCCTCTCCTCTTCTTCCACTATGGCCCATTAAGGCCCATATAGCTCCCGGGGGGTTCCGGTAACCTCCCGGTACTCCGGTAAAATCCTGATTTCACCCGAAATAATTCCGATATCCAAACATAGGCTTCCAATATATCAATCTTTATGTCTCGACCATTTCGAGACTCCTCGTCATGTCCGTGATCACATCAGGGACTCCGAACAACCTTCGGTACATCAAAATGCATAAACTCATAATATAACTGTCATCGTAACCTTAAGCGTGCGGACCCTACGGGTTCGAGAACAATGTAGACATGACCGAGACACGTCTCCGGTCAATAACCAATAGCGGAACCTGGATGCTCATATTGGCTCCTACATATTCTACGAAGATCTTTTATCGGTCAGACCGCATAACAACTTACGTTGTTCCCTTTGTCATCGGTATGTTACTTGCCCGAGATTCGATCGTCGGCATTCCAATACCTAGTTCAATCTCGTTACCGGCAAGTCTCTTTACTCGTTCTGTAATACATCATCCCGCAACTAACTCATTAGTTGCAATGCTTGCAAGGCTTAAGTGATGTGCATTACCAAGAGGGCCCAGAGATACCTCTCCGACAATCAGAGTGACAAATCCTAATCTCGAAATACGCCAACCCAACATGTACCTTTGGAGACACCTGTAGAGCTCCTTTATAATCACCCAGTTACGTTGTGACGTTTGGTAGCACACAAAGTGTTCCTCCGGCAAACGGGAGTTGCATAATCTCATAGTCATAGGAACATGTATAAGTCATGAAGAAAGCAATAGCAACATACTAAACGATCGGGTGCTAAGCTAATGGAATGGGTCATGTCAATCAGATCATTCACTTAATGATGTGATCCCGTTAATCAAATAACAACTCATTGTTCATGGTTAGGAAATACAACCATCTTTGATTAACGAGCTAGTCAAGTAGAGGCATACTAGTGACACTTTGTTTGTCTATGTATTCACACATGTATTATGTTTCCGGTTAATACAATTCTAGCATGAATAATAAACATTTATCATGATATAAGGAAATAAATAATAACTTTATTATTGCCTCTAGGGCATATTTCCTTCAGTCTCCCACTTGCACTAGAGTCAATAATCTAGATTACACAGTAATGATTCTAACACCCATGGAGCCTTGGTGCTGATCATGTTTTGCTCGTGGAAGAGGCTTAGTCAACGGGTCTGCAACATTCAGATCCGTATGTATCTTGCAAATCTCTATGTCTCCCACCTGGACTAGATCCCGGATGGAATTGAAGCGTCTCTTGATGTGCTTGGTTCTCTTGTGAAATCTGGATTTCTTTGCCAAGGCAATTGCACCAGTATTGTCACAAAAGATTTTTCATTGGACCCGATGCACTAGGTATGACACCTAGATCGGATATGAACTCCTTCATCCAGACTCCTTCATTTGCTGCTTCCGAAGCAGCTATGTACTCCGCTTCACATGTAGATCCCGCTACAACGCTTTGTTTAGAACTGCACCAACTGACAGCTCCACCGTTTAATGTAAACACGTATCCGGTTTGCGATTTAGAATCGTCCGGATCAGTGTCAAAGCTTGCATCAATGTAACCTTTTACGATGAGCTCTTTGTCACCTCCATATATGAGAAACACATCCTTAGTCCTTTTCAGGTATTTCAGGATGTTCTTGACCGCTGTCCAGTGATCCACTCCTGGATTACTTTGGTACCTCCCTGCTAGACTTATAGCAAGGCACACATCAGGTTTGGTACACAGCATTGCATACATGATAGAGCCTATGGCTGAAGCATAGGGAACATCTTTCATCTTCTCTCTATCTTCTGCGGTGGTCGGGCATTGAGTCTTACTCAACTTCACACCTTGTAACACAGGCAAGAACCCTTTCTTTGCTTGATCCATTTTGAACTTCTTCAAAACTTTGTCAAGGTATGTGGTTTGTGAAAGTCCAATTAAGCGTCTTGATCTATCTCTATAGATCTTAATGCCTAATATGTAAGCAGCTTCACCGAGGTCTTTCATTGAAAAACTCTTATTCAAGTATCCCTTTATGCTATCCAGAAATTCTACATCATTTCCAATTAGTAATATGTCATCCACATATAAAATCATAAATGCTACAGAGCTCCCACTCACTTTCTTGTAAATACAGGCTTCTCCAAAAGTCTGTATAAAACCAAATGCTTTGATCACACTATCAAAACGTTTATTCCAACTCTGAGAGGCTTGCACCAGTCCATAAATGGATCGCTGGAGCTTGCACACTTTGTTAGCTCCCTTTGGATCGACAAAACCTTCTGGTTGCATCCTATACAACTCTTCTTCCAGAAATCCATTCAGGAATGCAATTTTGACATCCATCTACCAAATTTCATAATCATAAAATGCGGCAATTGCTAACATGATTCGGACAGACTTAAGCATCGCTACGGGTGAGAAGGTCTCATCGTAGTCAATCCCTTGAACTTTGCCGAAAACCTTTTGCGACAAGTCGAGCTTTGTAGACAGTAATATTACCGTCAGCGTCAGTCTTCTTCTTGAAGATCCATTTATTCTCAATTGCTTGCCGATCATCGGGCAAGTCAACCAAAGTCCATACTTTGTTCTCATACATGGATCCCATCTCAGATTTCATGGCTTCAAGCCACTTTGCGGAATCTGGGCTCACCATCGCTTCTTCATAGTTCGTAGGTTCGTCATGATCTAGTAGCATGACTTCCAGAACGGGATTACCGTACCACTCTAGCGCGGATCTTACTCTGGTTGATCTATGAGGTTCAGTAGTATCTTGTTCTGAAGTTTCATGATCATCATCATTAGCTTCCTCACTAACTGGTGTAGGTGTCACAGAAACAGTTTTCTGTGATGTACTACTTTCCAATAAGGGAGCAGGTACAGTTACCTCATCAAGTTCTACTTTCCTCCCACTCACTTCTTTCGAGAGAAACTCCTTCTCTAGAAAGTTTCCGAACTTAGCAACAAAAGTCTTGCCTTCGGATCTGTGATAGAAGGTGTATCCAATAGTCTCCTTTGGATATCCTATGAAGACACATTTCTCCGATTTGGGTTCGAGCTTATCAGGTTGAAGCTTTTTCATATAAGCATCGCAGCCCCAAACTTTCAAAAACGACAACTTTGGTTTCTTGCCAAACCACAGTTCATAAGGCGTCGTCTCAACGGATTTTGATGGTGCCCTATTTAACGTGAATGTGGCCGTCTCTAGAGCGTATCCCCAAAACGATAGCGGTAAATCAGTAAGAGACATCATAGATCGCACCACATCTAGTAAAGTACGATTATGACGTTCGGACACACCATTACGCTGTGGTGTTCCGGGTGGCGTGAGTTGCGAAACTATTCCACAATTTTTCAAATGTACACCAAACTCGTAACTCAAATATTCTCCTCCACGATCAGATCGTAGAAACTTTATTTTCTTGTTACGATGATTTTCAACATCACTCTGAAATTCTTTGAACTTTTCAAATGTTTCAGACTTATGTTTCATTAAGTAGATATACCCATATCTGCTTAAGTCATCTGTGAAGGTGAGAAAATAACGATATCTGCCACGAGCCTCAATATTCATCGGGCCACATACATCTGTATGTATGATTTCCAACAAATCTGTTGCTCTCTCCATAGTACCGGAGAACGGTGTTTTGGTCATCTTGCCCATGAGGCACGGTTCGCAAGTATCAATTGATTCATAATCAAGTGGTTCCAAAAGTCCATCAGTATGGAGTTTCTTCATGCGCTTTACACTGATATGATCTAAACGGCAATGCCACAAATATGTTGCACTATCATTATCAACTCTGCATCTTTTGGCTTCAACATTATGAATATGTGTGTTACTACTATCGAGATTCAACAAGAATAGACCACTCTTCAAGGGTGCATGACCATAAAAGATATTACTCATATAAATAGAACAACCCTTATTCTCTGATTTAAATGAATAACCATCTCGCATCAAACAAGATCCAGATATAATGTTCATGCTTAACGCTGGCACCAAATAACAATTATTTAGGTCTAATATTAATCCCGAAGGTAGATGTAGAGGTAGCGTGCCGACTGCGATCACATCGACTTTGGAACCGTTTCCCACGCGCATCGTCACCTCGTCCTTAGCCAATCTTCGCTTAATCCGTAGTCCCTGTTTCGAGTTGCAAATATTAGGAATAGAACCAGTATCAAATACCCAGGTGCTACTGCGAGCATTAGTAAGGTACACATCAATAACATGTATATCACATATACCTTTGTTCACCTTGCCATCCTTCTTATCCGCCAAATATTTGGGGCAGTTCCGCTTTGAGTGACCAGTCTGCTTGCAATAGAAGCACTCAGTTTCAGGCTTAGGTCCAGGTTTGGGTTTCTTCTCTTGAGTAGCAACTTGCTTGCCGTTCTTTTTGAAGTTCCCCTTCTTCTTCCCTTTGCCCTTTTTCTTGAAACTAGTGGTCTTGTTGACCATCAACACTTGATGCTCCTTTTTGATTTCTACCTCCGCAGCTTTCAGCATTGCGAAGAGCTCGGGAATAGTCTTATTCATCCCTTGCATATCATAGTTCATCACGAAGCTCTTGTAGCTTGGTGGCAGTGATTGGAGAATTCTGTCAATGACGCAATCATCTGGAAGATTAACTCCTAATTGAATCAAGTGATTATTATACCCAGACATTTTGAGTATATGCTCACTGACAGAACTGTTCTCCTCCATCTTGCAGCTATAGAACTTATTGGAGACTTCATATCTCTCAATCCGGGCATTTGCTTGAAATATTAACTTCAACACCTGAAACATCTCATATGCTCCATGTCGTTCAAAACGTCGTTGAAGTCCCGATTCTAAGCCGTAAAGCATGGCACACTGAACTATTGAGTAGTCATCAGCTTTGCTCTGCCAGACGTTCATAACATCCAGCGTTGCTCCAGCAGCAGGCCTGGCACCCAGCGGTGCTTCCAGGACGTAATTCTTCTGTGCAGCAATGAGGATAATCCTCAAGTTACGGACCCAGTTCGTGTAATTGCTACCATCATCTTTCAACTTTGCTTTCTCAAGGAACGCATTAAAATTCAACGAAACAACATCACGAGCCATCTATCTACAAACAAGCATAAACAAGCAAGATACTTATCAGGTACTAAGTTTCATGATAAATTTAAGTTCAGTTAATTTACTTAAAGAACTCCCACTTAGATAGACATCCCTCTAATCCTCTAAGTGATTACGTGATCCAAATCAACTAAACCATGTCCGATCATCACGTGAGATGGAGTAGTTTCATTGGTGAACATCACTATGCTGATCATATCTACTATATGATTCACGCTCGACCTTTTGGTCTCCGTGTTCCGAGGCCATATCTATTATATGCTAGGCTCGTCAAGTTAAACCTGAGTATTCTGTGTGTGCAACTGTTTTGCACCCGTTGTATTTGAACGTAGAGCCTATCACACCCGATCATCATGTGGTGTCTCAGCACGAAGAACTTTCACAACGGTGCATACTCAGGGAGAACACTTATACTTTGATAATTTAGTGGGGGATCATCTGATAATGCTACCGTCAATCAAAGCAAGATAAGATGCATAAAAGATAAACATCACATGCAATCAATATAAGTGATATGATATGGTCATCATCATCTAGTGCTTGTGATCTCCATCTCCGAAGCACCGTCGTGATCACCATCGTCACCGGCGTGACACCATGATCTCCATCGTAGCATCGTTGTCGTCTCGCCAAGCTTGTGCTTCCACGACTATCGCTACCGCTTAGTGATAAAGTAAAGCATTACATCGCGATTGCATTGCATACAATAAAGCGACAACCATATGGCTCCTGCCAGTTGCCGATAACTCGGTTACAAAACATGATCATCTCATACAACAAAAATCAGCGTCATGTCTTGACCATATCACATCACAACATGCCCTGCAAAAACAAGTTAGATGTCCTCTACTTTGTTGTTGCAAGTTTTACGTGGCTGCTACGGGCATAAGCAAGAACTAACCTTACCTACGCATCAAAACCACAACGATAGTTTGTCAAGTTGGTGCTTTTTTAACCTTCGCAAGGACCGGGCATAGCCACACTTGGTTCAACTAAAGTTGGAGAAACTGTCACCCGCAAGCCATCTATGTGCAAAGCACGTCGGGAGAACCGGTCTCGCATAAGCGTACGCGTAATGTCGGTCTGGGCCGCTTCGTCCAACAATACCGCCGAACCAAAGTATGACATGCTGGTAAGCAGTATGACTTATATCGCCCACAACTCACTTGTGTTCTACTCGTGCATATAACATCAACATATAAAACCTAGGCTCGGATGCCACTGTTGGGGAACGTAGTAATTTCAAAATTTTCCTACGCACACGCAAGATCATGTGATGCACAGCAACGAGGGGAGAGTGTGATCTACATACCCTTAGTAGATCGACAACGGAAGTGTTTGGTTGATGTAGTCGTACGTCTTCACGGCCCGACCGATCAAGCACCGAAACTACGGCACCTCCGAGTTCTAGCACACGTTCAGCTCGATGACGATCCCTGGACTCCGATCCAGCAAAGTGTCGGGGAAGAGTTCCGTCAGCACGATGGCGTGGTGGCGATCTTGATGTACTACTGCAGCAGGGCTTCGCCTAAACTCCACTACAATATTATCGAGGACTATGGTGGAAGGGGGCACCGCACACGGCTAAGAATATGATCACGTGGATCAACTTGTGTGTCTCTGGGGTGCCCCTGCCTCCGTATATAAAGGACCAAAGGGGGGAGGCTGGCCGGCCACATAGGGCACGCCAGGAGGAGTCCTACTCCCTCCTGGAGTAGGACTTCTCCCCCAATCCTAGTTGGAATAGGATTCATGAGGTGGAAAAGAGAGAGAGAGAGAGAGAAGGAGGAGGGCGTCGGCCTCCTCTCTCCTTGTCCTATTTGGACTAGGGGGAGGGGCGCGCGGCCCAAGCCCTGGCTTCCTCTCCTCTTCTTCCACTATGGCCCATTAAGGCCCATATAGCTCCCGGGGGGTTCCGGTAACCTCCCGGTACTCCGGTAAAATCCTGATTTCACCCGAAATAATTCCGATATCCAAACATAGGCTTCCAATATATCAATCTTTATGTCTCGACCATTTCGAGACTCCTCGTCATGTCCGTGATCACATCAGGGACTCCGAACAACCTTCGGTACATCAAAATGCATAAACTCATAATATAACTGTCATCGTAACCTTAAGCGTGCGGACCCTACGGGTTCGAGAACAATGTAGACATGACCGAGACACGTCTCCGGTCAATAACCAATAGCAGAACCTGGATGCTCATATTGGCTCCTACATATTCTACGAAGATCTTTTATCGGTCAGACCGCATAACAACTTACGTTGTTCCCTTTGTCATCGGTATGTTACTTGCCCGAGATTCGATCGTCGGCATTCCAATACCTAGTTCAATCTCGTTACTGGCAAGTCTCTTTACTCGTTCTGTAATACATCATCCCACAACTAACTCATTAGTTGCAATGCTTGCAAGGCTTAAGTGATGTGCATTACCGAGAGGGCCCAGAGATACCTCTCCGACAATTAGAGTGACAAATCCTAATCTCGAAATACGCCAACCCAACATGTACCTTTGGAGACACCTGTAGAGCTCCTTTATAATCACCCAGTTACGTTGTGACGTTTGGTAGCACACAAAGTGTTCCTCCGGCAAACGGGAGTTGCATAATCTCATAGTCATAGGAACATGTATAAGTCATGAAGAAAGCAATAGCAACATACTAAACGATCGGGTGCTAAGCTAATGGAATGGGTCATGTCAATCAGATCATTCACTTAATGATGTGATCCCATTAATCAAATAACAACTCATTGTTCATGGTTAGGAAACACAACCATCTTTGATTAACGAGCTAGTCAAGTAGAGGCATACTAGTGACACTTTGTTTCTCTATGTATTCACACATGTATTATGTTTCCGGTTAATACAATTCTAGCATGAATAATAAACATTTATCATGATATTAGGAAATAAATAATAACTTTATTATTGCCTCTAGGGCATATTTCCTTCAGTAGGGGGGCGCGCCCTATACCCCCGGGCGTGCCCCCACCCTCGTGGGCCCACTGAAGCTCCACCGACGTACTTCTTCCTCCTATATATACCTACGTACCCCCAAACGAACAGAGAAGGAGCCAAAAACCTAATTCCACCGCCGCAACTTTCTGTATCCATGAGATCCCATCTTGGGGCCTGTTCCGGAGCTCCGCCGGAGAGGGTCATCATCACGGAGGACTTCTACATCATCATAGCCTCTCCGATGAAGTGTGAGTAGTTTACCTTAGACCTTCGGGTCCATAGTTATTAGCTAGATGGCTTCTTCTCTCTTTTTGGATCTCAATACAAAGTTCTCCCCCTCTCTTGTGGAGATCTATTCGATGTAATCTTCTTCTTTTTTGCGGTGTGTTTGTTGAGACCGATGAATTGTGGGTTTATGATCAAGTCTATCTATGAATAATATTTGAATCTTCTCTGAATTCTTTTATGTATGATTGGTTATCTTTGCAAGTCTCTTCGAATTATCAGTTTGGTTTGGCCTACTAGATTGGTTTTTCTTGCCATGGGAGAAGTGCTTAGCTTTGGGTTCGATCTTGCGGTGTCCTTTCCCAGTGACAGAAGGGGCAGCAAGGCACGTATTGCATCGTTGCCATCGAGGATAACAAGATGGGGTTTATTTCATATTGCATGAATTTATATCTCTACATCATGTCATCTTGCTTAAAGCGTTACTCTGTTTTTAACTTAATACTCTAGATGCATGTTGGATAGCGGTCGATGAGTGGAGTAATAGTAGTAGATGCAGAATCGTTTCGGTCTACTTGTCACGGACGTGATGCCTATATACATGATCATGCCTAGATATTCTCATAACTATGCTCAATTCTGTCAATTGCTCAACAGTAATTTGTTCACCCACCGTAGAATACTTATGCTCTTGAGAGAAGCCACTAGTGAAACCTATGGCCCCCGGGTCTATTCTCATCATATCAATCTCCATCACTTTAATCTTGCTTTGCTTTTTTACTTTGCCTTTTACTTTTCACTTTGCATCTCTATACCAAAAATACCAAAAATATTATATCTATCAGATCTCACTCTCGTAAGTGACCGTGAAGGGATTGACAACCCCTAATCGCGTTGGTTGCGAGTAGCTGTTGTTTTGTGCAGGTACGATGGAATTGAGAGTGGCCTCCTACTGGATTGATACCTTGGTTCTCAAAAACTGAGGGAAATACTTACGCTACTCTGCTGCATCATCCTTTCCTCTTCGGGGAAATCCAACACAAGCTCAAGAGGTAGCACCTGTGTGTTACACAGAATATCAAGATGCATTTGTATGAGTAGTTTATCTTGTGGGAGAAAAGGGTGAATGAGGGAAGGCCTTATTTGCAAATGTGGAGAGGGGTGTGGGTATCTTTTTGCAAAATTGGCATAGTTTCCTTCCTATCTGTCAAATATAAATCGGACGGCTGTATTGCAGGATGTCAGGCACACCATCATCACCAACTCTGTTTTTTATAAGAGTAGAGATAGAGATTTAGGAATCATAGGATAGCGTAGGATTTATTCTACCTTGACTTGTACTCCAAGATGACCATGTACTCCTATATATATGCCCACGAGGCTCAAGCAATACAATCAACTATTCCACTATTCTCTCTCTCCCTTTTAACTGTCATGAGCTAGAAACTAACTCTGACCTCTAGCTAAGTTAGAGTGTCCAAACAGTGCCATTGTTAAATCAAATGTAAAGGCATGTTAAATACTCCCTCCAGTCATTTTTACTCTACATGTAAGAATTGTCTGAAGTCAAAATTCATAAAGTTCAACCTTATCTATATGAAAAAATATCAACATATAACATGCTAAAGTTATACAATATGAAAATTTTAAGGCATGACACATGTAGTGATATTTATTTCATAATGTGAATGTAGGTATTTTGTTCTATAAAGTTGGTCAAACATTACGAGGCTTGACTTTAGACAAATCTTATATACGAACTAAAAAGATTCGGAGGGAATACAACATGCTTAACAACAACCAAATATAGTCATTCATAGAGCTATTGTTGAATTTGGTATTGATGAAATTGAACTGCACAGTTCATACTAGCACATATATAACATCACACTGTTGATAGCAAAAATAAACAAGGCATACTACAAACAACCAAATATGGTAATTGAAACTAGACATATGCTAACTACAAACAACCGAACAACCATAACCCGTAGAAATAAACAAGGCGTAATAAAAGCAACCAAATAGAGCAATAAATACTAGACATGTTCTCACTACAAAAGGGGTTGGAGAAAACAAATCATGGGTTTCCTCACTTGTCACAGATTGGCTCCTCCTCGTGGTCGCTGTCGATGAGGTCTGACTTGCTAGCTGAGGATCCCAAGCCAGCGTCGCAGAACGTGTCCTTTAGAAATGACAAAAGGGGCTCCATGGCGATGAAGGATGGCAAATTGTTCATAACGATCCACAGGAGATGAGAGGCAGGGCCATCGATGAGATCGACGGCTGTCGAACCCGAAGGGTTGGGGTGGGCAACTTAACCTGTGACATAACCCACGTCAAGTTGTCGGTGTCGACGACCTCGATGTCGTAGCCAGCGTCCGCGACATGGCAGAATAGTCTATCCCACTTATTGAAAAGGCTCAATACAGGTCCAGCCATTATCATCAGCTTCCTCGACGGCCACCTCGCCGACGTTGGGCGAAGAGGCCACGATAAAGCTCTTTTGGGCCATTCGCTCCTCAAGCTCCTCGGGAAGCATAGCCGGTCTTAGGCTGTGACGCTCTCGTGTGGGAGAGGGGTGGGGATTGGGATCTTTGGGAAAGGGGGCATTTTGCAGGCATCATCTAAGAAACTCAGGGCGGCGAGGGTATGTATATCGGTGGGTTGACTGCACGGGCAGACCGGTAAAGGTTGACAATGGAGGCAGTGCGGAGGCGGCGACGACTTAGCTAGGTTTGGAGTGAGGGAGGGGTGGTGTGTATGTGTGTGAGAGGGGGATTTGGGGTGAGCGAAGGATTTGGGGTGTGTGTGGAGGGGGTCCAAGGAGGTGTTTGAGGAAATGTCGCGAGTACTAAAAATTTTACTAGGCGAGAGTAAAATGGTGAGGCTGTCAAAAAGTTGGATCAAGGGATTGAAGCATAGCGGGGCGGGAGTAACGAACATCACACATGATTAAAACATAATAATCGTGTGCTATCAAACAGAAAAACACTCCAGCCGAGCAGATATTTTTGAGAGTGCGAGGGATGCAAGCGGGAGTAAAATGCCGGGGCTACTGAAAATTTGAATCTACTGATTGAAATAGAGCGGGAGTAACACACATCGCACACGGTCCAGACATACTAATCGTGTGCTATCAAACAGAAAACCATCTAGGCGGGTAGATACTTTCGAGATTGTGAGGGAGTAGATATTTTCGGGAGGGGGAGGGAAGCCTCATGGAGCCCAACCTACTGTGATCATGTGGGTGACAGTGGCAGGGGTGCGTCACAGGGGTAGTCCTAGGGAACCGTGTGTGTTTTGTACCCAATCGCAGACGGTTGCTGCGTACGACTCCCCTGCTGTTTATAAATTTGGCCAAACAAACGCGGGAAAGGGTCAGAACACGAACACACTTGCATGCGGACCAAATATATGTATGAAAAGGGTGGTTTGATGTTCAAATACCCAATGCACAACTTTGATGTGGCACCCCCACACACACACTAACACACGCACATACTTCGTGTTGCCGGGAGGGGAATCCAAGCTATGAACGCATGCCCCCAAATAGCTAGGTTAGGCATCTCACCCTACCGTAACACAAAACCAAAAGGAGTACATCATGGTAACCCCCCCTTGCTTTCGATCAAATGTGGACCATGTGCGGGCCAACAGATGTGTTCTTCTAGCGTTAGATGGGTGAGACCACATACGAACCACACCTATGGGTGGCCTGATGTGTGTGTGTGCGTGTGTGTGTGAAAATTATGTGGTGTGATATTTAAATAACCAAATCACAAATTTGATGTGGCACATGTGCATCGCAAATTAACTGGACATCCCTGACCCCAGGGAGGTTCATCTAGTACGAAGTAGTACTATGCCCCCCCACACACACTTTGAGTCGGTGGGAGGGGCATCTCACCAAGGCGTATGGTAAGACTGGCCAAGAAAAATCACCACCTTGGTCATATAACCTCTCTTGTTTGTTGGGTCAAAGTCATGCATGGACGTTCCACATGCGGCCCCACAAAATAGGCTAGCTTGTCGCCGATAACCACGCGAGGGAGTGCCTGAAGACAACAACTGCATGCATGTGGCCCAAACATATGTATGAAGTGTCATGTAGTGTTTGAATATACCAATGCACAACTTTGATGTGGCAGCGTGCTTTTGGAACTGAAAAGTCCCCACACGGACCGAGGGTTCATGACACATAGTATGCTATATATATAGGGATTCATGTGTATGCTGAAGGAAATATGCCCTAGAGGCAATAATAAAGTTGTTATTTACATTTACTCATGTCACGATAAATGTTTATTATTCATGCTATAATTGTATTAACCAGAAACTTAGTACATGTGTGAATACATAGACAAACACAGTGTCACTAGTATGCCTCTACCTGACTAGCTCGTTGATCAAAGATGGTTGAGTTTCCTAGCCATGTACAAACAGTTGTCATTTGATAAACGGGATCACATCATTAGAGAATGATGTGATTGACTTGACCCATCCATTAGCTTATCACTTTGATCGTTTAGTTTACTGCTATTACTTTCTCCATAACTTATACATGTTCCTATGACTATGATATTATGCAACTCCCGAATACCGGAGAGACATTTAGTGTGCTATCAAACGTCACAACGTAACTGGGTGACTATAAAGATGCTCTACAGGTGTCTCTGATGGTGTTTGTTGAGTTGGCATAGATCGAGATTAGGATTTGTCACTCCGTGTATCGGAGAGGTATCTCTCGTCCCTCTCGGTAATGCACATCACTATAAGCCTTGCAAGCAATGTGACTAATGAGTTAGTTACGGGATGTTGCATTACGGAATGAGTAAAGAGACTTGCTGGTAATGAGATTGAACCAGGTATTGAGATACCAACGATGGAATCTCGGGTAAGTAAACATACCGATGACAAAGGGAACAATGTATGTTGTTATGCGGTTTGACTGATAAAGATCTTCGTAGAATATGTAGGAAACAATATGAGCATCCATGTTCCGCTATTGGTTATTGACCGGAGATGAGTCCCGGTCATGTCTACATAGTTCTCGAACCCGTAGGGTCCGCACGCTTAACGTTCGATGACGATCGGTATTATGAGTTTATGTGTTTTGATGTACCGAAGGTAGTTCGGAGTCCCAGATATGATCACGAACATGACCAAGAGTCTCAGAATGGTCGAGACTTAAAGATCGATATATTGGAAGCCTATGTTTGGACATCGGAGTGTTTCCGGGTGAGTTCGGGCATTTACCGGAGTACCGGGGGGGGGGGGGGTTACTGAACCCCCCCCCCCGGGGAGTATATGGGCCTTATTGGGCCTTAGTGGAATAGAGGAGAGGAAGGCCAAGGAGGAGGGCGCACGCTCCCTTCCTTCCTTCTCTCCTAATCCTTCTAGGGAAAGGGGGAAATCCTACTCCCGGTGGGAGTAGGTTCCCCCTAGGGCGCGCCATAGAGAGGGCCGGCCCTCCCCTCCTCCACTCCTTTATATATGGGGGAGGGGGTACCCCATAGACACACAAGTTGATCTCTTAGTCGTGTGCGGTGCCCCCTCCACAGATCTCCACCTTGGTCATATCATTGTAGTGCTTAGGCGAAGCCCTGCGTTGGTAACTTCATCATCACCGTCATCACGCTGTCGTGCTGATGAAGCTCTCCCCCGACACTCAGCTAGATCTAGAGTTCGTGGGACGTTACCGAGCTGAACGTGTGCAGATCATGAAGGTGTCGTACCTTCAGTGCTAGGGTCGGTCGGATCGTGAAGACGTACGACTACATCAACAGCGTTGTCATAACGCTTCCGCTTACGGTCTACGAGGGTACGTAGACAACACTCTCCCCTCTCATTGCTATGCATCACCTAGATGGATCTTGCGTGTGCGTAGGAATTTTTTTGAAATTAATGCGTTCCCCAACATATGCGAGCCCTCGAACTTAGGTCCCGAATCTCACCATGATCGACGTACGACTATACGGTAACACGAACCAAGAGAAGAAGAATCCACCCTGGTAACCTGTCTCGCGTTGTTGGTCGAAGTGATGGACATCCACGCAGCCCACTAATACATAGGCCGTCGATTATATATAACAAGCGAGGGAGTGTGTCCAAAGACAACCACTGCATGTATGTACCCCAAACATATGTATGGACATGCGTGATGCATGCATATATGTTTGAATACCAAAAGCACAACATTTTGATGTGGCGCATGCAGGCGTCAAAAATTGCACAGTCCCCACATAGATTTAGTTCATGACAGGTCGCGTGCTCCCCCCCCCCCCCGCACTTTGACCTGATGGAAGGGATTCGTGCGTACACATGCGTGCGAAGTATAGTTGCATGTACCGAACCGTATAAGACAAACCAAAATGTAATCCCCTCCTAATTATAAGTCAAATTAACCTGTATAGCTCTCGGTCGAAGTGATTGACTAAGCAGGCACAGAGAGATGGACGAAGCATCTTGCCGATAATCCCATGAGCGATTGCTAGTGGACAACCGCCATCGCTTGCCTGTGAGCCAAACACATATATGGAGATGTGTGGTTGTGATGTTTGAATACCGAATATATATATGCCGAACTTTGATGTGGCGCCTGCCTCGGAAACCTTTAAGTCCCCCACACGAACCGAGGTTCATGACACGTAGTATATATATGTTGCCCCCTCCCCTCTTCGACGTCTAATATATACTCCTACGTATCATAATACAACCCGAAAAATAATCCTCCTTGTTTGTCAGATTACCTTTCTCGTTGTGGCATATATTAGATGGACGATGACCTCGCGGGCCCATGGAGGGAAGAGTCGCAGGAGAATGAGTGAAAACCATTGTCTACACGTGGCCCAATGTGTTGGTGATGTTTTTAATACCCAATATGCACAACTTCTTTGTGCCACCTGCCTCGGAAATCGAAAAGTCCCCACACGGAGCAAAATCGTTCATGATATTTGTGTAGTATGTGCTACCCCGGCCCCTCCTCCCCTCCTTGACGCATACTATATACTCCTACCACAACACAACCCAAAAAGAAACCTCCTTGTTGGGTCAAAGTGATGGAGGACAACCTCGCAGGCCCACGGATGGCTTAGTCAACGGGTTTGCAACATTCAGATCCGTATGTATCTTGCAAATCTCTATGTCTCCCTCCTTGACTTGATCGCGGATGGAATTGAAGCGCCTTTTGATGTGCTTGGTTCTCTTGTGAAATCTGGATTCCTTTGCCAAGGCAATTGCACCAGTGTTGTCACAAAAGATTTTCATTGGACCCGATCCACTAGGTATGACACCTAGATCGGATATGAACTCCTTCATCCAGACTCCTTCATTTGCTACTTCCTTAGCAGCTATGTACTCCGCTTAGCACGTAGATCCCGCCACGACGCTCTGCTTAGAACTGCACCAACTGATAGCTCCATCATTCAATAAAAATATGTATCCGGTTTGTGACTTAGAGTCATCCGGATTAGTGTCAAAGCTTGCATTGACATAACCATTTACGACAAGCTCTTTGTCACCTCCATAAATGAGAAACATATCCTTAGTCCTTTTCAGGTATTTAAGGATATTCTTGACCGTTGTCCAGTGATCCACTCCTAGATTACTTTGGTACCTCCCTGCTAAACTAATAGTAAGGCACATATCAGGTCTGGTACATAGCATTGCATACATGATAGAACCTGTGGCTGGAGCATAGGGAATGACCTTCATTTTCTCTCTATCTTCTGCAGTGGTCGGGCATTGAGTCTGACTCAACTTCACACCTTGTAACACAGGCAAGAACCATTTCTTTACTTGATCCATTTTGAACTTCTTCAAAACTTTATCAAGGTATGTGCTTTGTGAAAGTCCAATCAAGCGTCTTGATTTATCTTTATAGATCTTGATGCCTAATATATAAGCAGCTTCATCGAGGTCTTTCATTGAAAAATTCTTATTCAAGTATCCATTTATGCTATTCAGAAATTTAGTATCATTTCCAATCAACAATATGTCATCCACATATAATATCAGAAATGCTACAGAGCTCCCAGTCACTTTCTTGTAAATACAGGCTTCTCCAAAAGTCTGTATAAAACCATATGCTTTGATCACACTATCAAAGCGTATATTCCAACTCCGAGATGCTTGCACCAGTCCATAAGTGCATCACTGGAGCTGACACACTTTGTTAGCACCTTTTGGATCGACAAAACCTTCTGGTTGCATCATATACAACTCTTCTTTAAGATATCCATTAAGGAATGCAGTTTTGACATCCATTTGCCAAATTTCATAATCATAAAATGCGGCAATTGCTAACATGATTCAGACGGACTTAAGCATCGCTATAGGTTAGAAGGTCTCATCATAGTCAACTTCTTGAACTTGTCGAAAACCTTTTGCAACAAGTCGAGCTTTGTAGACAGTAACATTTTCCGTCAGCGTCAGTCTTCTTCTTGAAGATCCATTTATTCTCTATGGCTTGCCGATCATCGGGCAAGTCAACCAAAGTCCATACTTTGTTCTCATACATGGATCCCATCTCAGATTTCATGGCCTCAAGCCATTTTGCGGAATCTGGGCTCATCATCGGTTCCTCATAGTTCGTAGGTTCGTCATGGTCAAGTAACATGACCTCCAGAACAGGATTACCGTACCACTCTGGTCCGGATCTTACTCTGGTTGACCTACGAGGTTCGGTAGTAACTTGATCAGAAGTTTCATGATCATCATCATTAGCTTCCTCACTAGTTGGTGTAGGAATCACTGGAACTGATTTCCGTGATGAACTACTTTCCAATAAGGGAGCAGGTAAAATTACCTCATCAAGTTCTACTTTCCTCCCACTCACTTCTTTCGAGAGAAACTCCTTCTCTAGAAAGGATCCATTCTTAGCAACGAATATCTTGTCTTCGGATCTGTGATAGAAGGTGTACCCAACAGTCTCCTTTGGGTATCTATGAAGACACATTTCTCCGATTTGGGTTCGAGTTTATCAGGTTGAAGCTTTTTCACATAAGCTTCGCAGCCCCAAACTTTAAGAAACGACAACTTGGGTTTCTTGCCAAACCACAGTTCATAAGGTGTCATCTCAACGGATTTCGATGGTGTCCTATTTAACGTGAATGCGGTCGTCTCTAAAGCATAACCCCAAAACGATAGCGGTATATCAGTACGAGACATCATAGATCGCACCATATCTAACAAAGTGCAGTTACGACGTTCGGACACACCATTACGCTATGGTGTTCCAGGTGGCGTGAGTTGCGAAACTATTCCGCATTGTTTCAAATGAAGACCAAAATCGTAACTCAAATATTCTCCTCCATGATCAGATAGTAGAAACTTTATTTTCTTGTTACGATGATTTTCCACTTCACTATGAAATTCTTTGAACTTTTCAAATGTTTCAAACTTATGTTTCATCAAGTAGATATACCCATATCTGCTCAAATCATCTGTGAAGGTCAGAAAATAACGATACCCGCCATGAGCATCAACACTCATTGGTCCGCATACATCAGTGTGTATTATTTCCAATAAGTCTGTTGCTCATTCCATTGTTCCGGAGAACGGAGTCTTAGTCATCTTGCCCATGAGGCATGGTTCGCAAGCATCAAGTGATTCCAAAAGCCCATCAGCATGGAATTTCTTCATGCGCTTTATACCAATATGACCTAAACGGCAGTGCCACAAATAAGTTGCACTATCATTATTAAACTAATATCTTTTGGCTTCAATACTATGAATATGTGTATCACTACTATCAAGATTTAGTAAAAATAGACCACTCATCAAGGGTGCATGACCATAAAAGATATTACTAATATAAATAGAACAACCATTATTCTCAGATTTAAATGAATAACCGTCTCGCATCAAACAAGATCCAGATATAATGTCCATGCTTAACGGTGGCACCAAATAACAATTGTTCAGGTCTAAAACTAATCCCAAAGGTAGATGTAGAGGTAGCGTGCCGACGGCGATCACATCAACTTTGGAACCATTTCCCACGTGCATCGTCACCTCATCCTTAGCCAATCTTCGCTTAATCTATAGCCCCTGTTTCCAGTTGCAAATATTAGCAATAGAACTAGTATCAAATACCCAGGCCCTACTGCAAGCATTAGTAAGGTACACATCAATAACATGTATATCAAATATACCTTTCACTTTGCCATCCTGCTTATCCGCCAAATACTTGGGGCAGTTCCGCTTCCAATGACCAGGCTTAGGTCCAAACTTGGGCTTCTTTACTTGAGTAGCGACTTGCTTGTTGTTCTTCTTGAAATTCCCCTTCTTCCCTTTGCCCTTCTTCTTGAAACTGGTGGTCTTGTTGACCATCAACACTTGATGCTCCTTCTTGATTTCTACCTCCGCAGGCTTTAGCATTGCGAAGAGCTCGGGAACTATTTTATCCATCCCTTGCATATTATAGTTCATCACAAAGCTCTTGTAGCTTGCTGGCAGTGATTGAAGAACTCTGTCAATGACACTATCATCAGGAAGATTAACTCCTAGTTGAGTCAAGTGGTTGTGGTACCCAGACATTCTGAGTATATGTTCACAAACATAACTATTCTCCTCCATTTTGCAGTTGTAGAACTTATTGGAGACTTCATATCTCTCAATCCGGGCGTTTTCTTGAAATATTAACTTCAACTCCTGGAACATCTCATATGCTCCATGATGTTCAAAACATCATTGAAATCCCGGTTCTAAGTCGTAAAGCATGGCACACTGAACTATCAGTAGTCATCAGCTTTGCTCTGCCAGACTTTCTTAACGTTTTCAGCAGCATCTGCTGCAGGCTTGTCTCCCAGCGGTGTTTCCAGGACGTAATTCTTCTATGCAGCAATGAGGATAATCCTCAAGTTACGGACCCAGTCCGTGTAATTGCTACCATCATCTTTCAACTTAGCTTTCTCTAGGAACGCATTAAAATTCAATGGAACAACAACACGGGCTATATATCCACAACAACATAGACATGCAAAATACTATCAGGTACTAAGTTCATGATAAATCAAAGTTCAATTAATCATATTACTTAAGAACTCCCACTTAGATAGACATCCATCTAATCATCTAAGTGATCACGTGATCCATATCAACTAAACCATGTCTGATCATCACTTGAGATGGAGTAGTTTTCAATAGTGAACATCACTATGTTGATCATATCTACTATATGATTCACGCTTGACCTTTCGGTCACAGTGTTCCGAGGCCATATCTGCATATGCTTGGCTCGTCAAGTTTAACTCGAGTATTCTGCTTGTGCAAAACTGGCTTGCACCCGTTGTATGTGAACGTAGACCTTATCACACCCGATCATCATGTGGTGTCTCGGCACGACGAACTGTAGCAACGGTACATACTCAGGGAGAACACTTATACCTTGAAATTTAGTGAGAGATCATCTTATAATGCTACTGCCGTACTAAGCAAAATAATATGCATAAAGGATAAACATCACATGCAATCAATATAAGTGATATGATATGGCCATCATCATCTTGTGCCTTTGATCTCCATCTCCAAAGCACCGTCATGATCACCATCGTCACCGGCTTGACACCTTGATCTCCATCATAGCATCGTTGTCATCTCGCCAACTATTGCTTCTATGACTATCGCTACCGCTTAGTGATAAAGTAAAGCAATTACATGGCGATTGCATTTCATACAATAAAGCGACAAACATATGGCTCCAGCCAGTTGCTGATAATTGTGTTAGAAAACATGATCATCTCATACAACAATTTATATAATCATGTCTTGACCATATCACATCACTACATGCCCTGCAAAAACAAGTTAGACGTCCTCTACTTAGTTGTTGCAAGTTTTACGTGGCTGCTACGGGCTTAGCAAGAACCGTTCTTACCTACTCATCAAAAACCACAACACGGTATAGTGATTGCCTTTTGATCTTCAGAAAGAACCATGTTCATTGAATCCGATTCAATTAAAGTTGGAGAAACAGACACCCACTAGCCACCTGTGTGCGAAGCACGTCGGTAGAACCAGTCTCGCATAAGAGTACGTGTAATGTCGGTCTGAGCCGCTTCATCCAACAATACCGTTGAATCAAGAATCAACTCCTTTGTGTTCTACTCGTGCATATAACATCTACGCATAGACCTGGCTTAGATGCCACTGTTGGGGAACGTAGTATTTCAAAAAAAATACTACGATCACTCAAGATCTATCTAGGAGATGCATAGCAAAGAGAGGGGGAGTATGTCTACGTACCCTCACAGACCGAAAGCGGAAGCATTATGAAATGCGGTTGATGTAGTCGAACGTCTTCGCGATCCAACCGATCAAGTACCGAATGCACGGCACCTCCATGATCTGCACACGTTCAGCTCGGAGACATTCCTCGTACTCTTGATCCAGCTGAAGCCAAGGGAGTGTTTCGTCAGCACGACGGCGTGATGACGGTGATGATGAAGTTATCGACGCTAGGCTTCGTCTAAGCACTACAACGATGTGACCGAGGTGGAATTCTGTGGAGAGGGCACCGCACACAGCTAAACAATCAACTTGTGTGTCTATGGGGTACCCCCTCCCCCGTATATAAAGGAGTGGAGGAGGGGAGGGCCGGCCCTCTCTATGGCACGCTCAAGGGGGATTCCTACTCCTAGTTGGAGTAGGTTTCCCCCCTTTCCCTAGTTGGAGTAGGAGAAGAAGGAAGGGGGAGAAGGAGAGAAGTTAAGGGGGGCCGGCCCCCTCCCAATTCGGATTGTCCTTTGTGGGGGGGCACCTTGGACGCCTCTTCCTCTCTCCCACTAAGGCCCAATAAGGCCCATTGACTCCCCGGGGGGTTCCGGTAACCTCCCGGTACTCTGGAAAATGCCCGAACTCATCTGGAACCATTCCGGTGTCCAAACATAGCCTTCCAATATATCGATCTTTATGTCTCCACCATTTTGACACTCCTCGCCATGTCCGTGATCACATCCGGGACTCCGAACTACCTTCGGTACATCAAAACATATAAACTCATAATACCGATCGTCATCGAACGTTAAGCGTGCTGACCCTACGAGTTCGAGAACTATGTAGACATGACCGAGACTCACTTCCGGTCAATAACCAATAGCGGAACTTGGATGCTCATATTGGTTCCTACATATTCTACGAATATCTTTATCAGTCAAACCGCATAACAACATACGTTGTTCCCTTTGTCATTGGTATGTTACTTGCTCGAGATTCGATCGTCGGTATCTCAATACCTAGTTCAATTTCGTTACCAGTAAGTCTCTTTACTCGTTCTGTAACTCTTTACTCATTCTGTAATGCATCATCCCGCAACTAACTCATTAGTCACATTGCTTGCAAAGCTTATAGTGATGTGCATTACCGAGAGGGCCCAGAGATACCTCTCCGATACACGGAGTGACAAATCCTAATCTTCATCTATGCCAACTCAACAAACACCATCTGAGACACTTGTAGAGCATCTTTATAGTTACCCAGTTACATTGTGACGTTTGATAGAACACTAAGTGTTCTTCCAGTATTCGGGAGTTGCATAATCTCATAGTCATAGGAACATGTATAAGTTATGGAGAAAGCAATAGCAATAAACTAAACAGTCATAGTGCTAAGCTAATGGATGGGTCAAGTCAATAACATCATTCTCTAATGATGTGATCCCATTCATCAAATGACAAATCTTGTCCATGGCTAGGAAACTTAACCATCTTTGATTAACGAGCTAGTCAAGTAGAGGCATACTAGTGACACTCATTTTGTTTATGTATTCTCACATGTACTAAGTTTCTGGTTAATACATTTCTAGCACGAATAATAAACATTTATCATGATATAAGGAAATATAAATGACAACTTTATTATTGCCTCTAGGGCATATTTCGTTCATGATGGTAGAATGAAAACTGCCTCTTCAGAATTTGTCATTAAAGCACTTGAAGACTCCTACAAGGATATCAACTGTGCCATGACTCTCCTCTAAAACAGAAGGTTGCATTTTCACATGGTTCTAGATGAAATTGTTCGCAAGATCTATGATGAGCATCAAGCAAAGGTTATTGGCTACAATGATTTGGTCAAAGGCCACATTGATCAAGTTTCTCAGCAAAAGTGGAAGCAACGAAAGAGAAGTGTGAAGAAAAAATGTTCCTTCTGCTCCAACAAAAAAGTCACCTGATCGCCCAGAGGCTCAGTCTCAGAAAGAAAAATCTCCTAAGCCAGATGTTCTTTTGCAACCCCCAGTCAAAGACTCGGATGCTCCTCACTCACCAAGGCCAGCTGAATCAGTGCATGTGGTCTCCCCTGCTCAAGTTGATATTCCATCCCAGCGAACTGTTTCTAAGGAAGGTGAAATCCCTTGCTTAGAGCCCCAAGCTTCTCCGGCTCATGAACCACCAAATGCTTCGGACTCTCCAACTATTCAGCAACAAGAAATTACAGTGGAACAACCTCAACCACCTCAAGTGCTTGATTCAGCCTCAATGCTTGTAGTGAAGGAACCTGTTCTACTGCCTACTCCTTCTGCAGCTCCATATATTGTTCCACGAGCTCCATCTGCAATGAAGTTATCTATCAACACCACGACAAGAATGCCAAATTTTGGCCCCTTCGAACGAAAATCTATTTCTGCTTGCCGTACTGACTCTGTGTATATGGCGATGAATTTTTCTCACCTGAAGATGAACTCACATACCCATATCCTCGTGAAGAACGGCCTTTGTTCTCGTCAGGAGCTGTCGCCCAAGGTCCTCCTTTCAATCAGAATGCACATCCCAAATTCTTTCAAGATAGTACTTATGATGGGACGCGCACTTCGGAATCGCATCGCTTCTGGACAAAGGAACATGCCATATATTACTCTCGGGTCCTCTATAAGAGCAGACATATATTTTCGCATGAATACCTAAACATCCCCGCTATGCGAAATATTGGCTGCTTCAATCAGTTGCTGCAAGATATGGATGAGGCCTGCCTAACAAAGGTATTAAAATTCTATCATCCTTGGAACAAAGAGATTATTCTTCAGTTCTATGCTACTCTATATATCTCTAGTAATGAATCTGGTAGCTCAAAATGGATTATAGAATGGATGACCGAAGGAAAACGCATCAAATGGACTTCAACTAATTTTGTCTCGCACTTCCATTTCCCTCACTTTGAGCATGGTGACACTAAAATTCGGCTGCACAACATTGATGTCATATCAAATGAAACTTTTTGGTGCATTATGGATCAAGAAAAGATTCGTGACTACACTGGTCCTCCTCGTCCCGAGCATTTAACATTCGAGAATCAGACGCTATACCACATGCTCTCTTACACTATTTTCCCTCTGGCTAGGATGAATGCGGATAAGTGCATCTCATATGTTCTTTGGAATACTATCTATGCACTCTCTGAGAGGTATATCTTCGATGTTGAGGACATGTTTCTGCGTATTCTGCTCAATATCCTTTCTGCCTCAAAGTTTCCACACCATGGATCCAGAGAGTTATTGATCATTCTATGCGCATAGTGTATCTGCCAAAGGAAAGTCATAAAAGCTTCATACCTCCTATTCACGATACCTTGCAAATCATGGAAGATATTTCTTCGGGTAAATCGCCCGCGTCAAGCCCTCATGCTTATCACAAGTAATTCGATGGGCCACGTATCCCTTAGCGCGACCGAAAGATTTTGCCTCAACCTCCATCACAACTCGAAGTTAGTTTGCATACACAACAATTGCTGTTGTAGCACATCGTTGAGGATCGACGCGAAAAAGAACATCTCGCCTCCGAGATAAATTCTCTCAACAATCGAACCAGAATCATGCATCTGATTGCGAATGAGAACAAGAGGCTCTGGAAATTTCTTCACAAGTTCTTTACCGAGAAACAACTCCTGAATGTTAGTCTCCAAGAGCTCTATGATTATATTGACAAAGACGTCACTATTGACGATTTCCAAGATCGGAGTACCCCTCCTCCTCCTAGTCATGATCCAACCACAGATCTTCTGCATCTCAAGCTTCGCAAACTGCTTGAAGAGTCTGAAGCCACCTCACCGATGGAGAAACCTACCGAAGGCAATGTGCTATCCCGTGTTCCTCATGTGTCTGCCCCCAATATGCCCTCGTCCTCTCGACCCCAAGTTGTTATCCCAAAAGGAAAATTTGCTGCTGCTGAAGACAAAGCTACTCCAGTCACTTCAGAAGACGAAATCACCTCGAACAGTTCTTTTGGAGATGCCACCGAGTGAACCAAGTTCTGCGCTTCTGCACTCATGTTATTCGTCACCTTTTTTAAACTAGTTGAAAAGGGGGAGAACCACATCAAGTATCGATAGATTTGCTTACTGTGCTTCTTTGGTTTGGTTCCCTGCGAGTTTGCAACTCTTGGTTTAAGCTTATATGTTCTAAGTTGTAAAACTTCTGGGCTGTAATGTTAATAACTCCTCCTGCTGCACTATTTCTCTCAAAGCATTTGTTTTGCAGGCAGAATTATTATTGGAAGTTATGAATGATAGCTCTACAATCTTGATGGATTATATGTCATCAGTGCCAATCATTGCCTCGAATGATTGAAATTTCCTCTTTATACTTCAATACCTGTGGGAGAATTAATCTCATATCTTTTTCCCTGCATACATGTAGGGGGGGTCTATTTCATCATTGAGAAAAGTAACACTTATTTACTCTTGTTGGAATTACTTGTCACTTATCTATCTTCACTTTAATGATTATCTGTTGTATCAACAATCGTCCAAAAAGGGGGAGATTATTGGTGCAATAATTTGCCTCATTATGTTTTGGAGTTTGCTGACATAAACAGTAAGGGACTTATGTGTTTGCTATTGCACACAAAGTAACAGGTCCCTGAAATCAAGAGGAGTTTGATTCAAACGCCGAAGATAATCCCCTGCATATAAGTGAGGGTTATCACCGAAGATTATGATAACAAGAGTGACCCCTCAAAAATTGTTGACGAGAAGCAATTGGTTCGGTGCTCATCCGAAGGAAGTACTGTGATCGAGAAGATTGAAGACGAAGTGAAGACGTAGCATTTATTTTGTTGTTTCTCTTCTCTTTAATGAGTCATAGGACCACCGTACTACTAAGAGGGGCGTAGCGTTCGAAGCTTTGATTCTCTGATGCTAAACCCAAATCCTATGAAAGTTGCGAGAGAAATCTCTTTGTGTTCCGAGCAAATACTTGCCAGTAAGAGACTGTGATCTTCTTCGCTGCGAGAGATTCGTCTCTGACTGAGGAGTTAGCATTACTTGGTCCTCAAGTAAAGTCACCGTTGCTCCTGAAATCCGACCATTGTGAACGTGACGGTTGGCCATTGGCTGGACCGCGTGTCTAAAATGGTCATTTCCACCAGGGAAGGCTGCGGCTATAAATAGCCACCCCGCACCAGCATTGTCCGGTGGATGCTCCGTTTGATTGTGAGAAAATTATTGAGCAACCCCCTCTCCACAGTGATTTGAGTTTAAAATCCACCGAGAGAAAACCCCTAGAGCCAAAAAATTAGATAGTGGTTCAGCATCACTTGAATCTAAGTCGAGTACGCTCCGCCTATTACTCTTGAGAGCTGCAAACTCTCTAGATGGTTAGGTGTCAATTTCTTTAGAGACCAAGAGTAATTGTGGTTCTCAAAGAAGAAGCATGTAAAGGTTCGGAGATCGCCTCAAGGATCTACCATGAGTGATCGACATTGGTTGATGAACCAACTATCGAGCAGAATAGGGCGAGGAGAGTTTATCTTCTGTGTTAAATCACAACCCCTCCAACCAGATGTAGTCCTTGTGTAGAAGGACAAACTGGTCTACCAAATTCCTTGTCGCCATCGAGCATCACTAGTTACCTCTACTTCTCCTCTTCACGTTCGAACTGTTTCAATCATGTGAATTGTCTCGATGCATGCTTTTAGTTTCCATTCATTAGTTTGTATTCACTTGTTGTACACTATTTTCATTCGCTCCGCTGCTGGGTTCCCAGAGTTTTGATATTTCCGAAAAAAAATTAAAACTGCCATTCAGCCCCCCCCCTCTGGTAGACATACTTCATTCCTACAGATAGGATCAACAACTCAAATATATTCATGAAAACATAAAGGGTTCAGATCTAAAATTGTGGCACTCGGGCCCTAGTGGCAAGCATTTAGCATAGCAAAGTCATAGCAGCGTCAATATCTGAACATAGTGGATACTAGGGATCAAGCCCTAACAAATTGAATCGATTACATGATAAATCTCATCCAACCCCATCACCATTCAGCATGCCTGCGAAGGACTTACTCACTCCCGGTAGTGAGGATCATGAACTTGGTGATGAAGAAGGGTTGGTGATGATGACGGCGACAGATCCCTCTCTCCGGAGCCCGAAACGGACTCCGGGTTTGGCCTCCCGATGAAGAACAGGAGGTGGCGGCGGCTCTGTATAGTAAAATGTGATGCAACTTCTTCTTTTATTTTTGTCTCCGAAAATAGGAATTTATAGGCTTGAGATTAGGGTCAGCGGAGCCATGTGGGCCCCATGAGGCACCAGGACGCGCCTAGGGAGGTGGTCGTGCCCTAATGGCTCGTGGGCCACTGATGGGTCCCCTCTTGTGGATCTTGGCTCCAGTATTTTTTATATATTCCATAAAAAATCTCCAAAATGTTTTGTCCAATTTCGAGAAATTTTATTTCTTCACAAAGCAACACCATGGTAGTTCGGCTAAAAACAACATCAGTCCAGGTTAATTTCATTCGAATCATGTAAATTAGAGTCAAAACAAGAGCAAAAGTGTTTGGAAAAGTAGATATGACGGAGACGTATCAATTAGCTCTGGATGGTGAAGCACTACCGGATCGTGTAGGCTGCACTCTTGCAACCAAATAAAGAGGCCGTGCTTTCGGTCTTTGGTTCAAGGGATCGTTCATTGATGGTACAAGGGAATCCAAGTACGATCTACACCAACACGTTCCTCTTTCGCTACAACTCGGTGACGATAATGATTGTGATCCCAACCCTTTATGCATCTTCATATTGATCTTGGGTGTGCCTAGGTGCGTTTTTTTTGTTTCCTACTATGTTTCCCAACATTACATTCTCGTGGTAGATCATCTATACTTTGTACATGTTGGAAATATGCCCTTGAGGCAATAATATTCAAGTGTTATTTATTTCCAAGTTTATTATTAATGTTTATATTCTATGCTATAACTGCGATGATTCTTAAATATGTGATTCATAAGCACCTTGCTACTTGTAAATTGTATTGGGATTTCCCCCGAAGAGGAGGGGTGAAGCAGTACAATAGAGATAAGTATTTCCCTCAGTGGGAACCAAGGTTATTGAACCAATAGGAGAACCAAGCAAATTCCCTTCGATAGCACCTACACACAGAAAAGCAAATTCTTGCATCCAACACGGGCAAGAGGGTTGTCAATCCCCTTGAACTCGTTATTGTACGGATTAATTCTGATAGTGATAGATGGATAAAAAGAAAAGTAAAACAAAAGTAAATAAATTGCAGCAAAGTATTTTTCCTTTTAATAATATGATAAAGGTAGACCCGAGGGCCATAATTTTCACTAGAGCCTTCTCTCCCGAACACATAGCATACGGTGGGTAAACAAATTACTTTTGGGAAATTGATAGAAAACCGCATAGTTATCACGTTACTCATAGCAATGATCACACATATAGGCATCACTCCCGTGAGAAGTAGACTGACTCCTGCCTACATCTACTACTATTACTCCACTAATCGGCCACTATCTAGCATGCATCTATGGTATTAAGTTCATGACAAACCGAGAACGCTTTAAGCAAGATGACATGATGCAGACAAAGTAAACTCAAGCAATATGAATAAACCCCATCATTTTATCCTTAATGGCAACAATACAATGCGTGCCTTGCTACCCCTTCTGTCACGAGGTGAGGACACCGTAAGATCGAACACCATTACGAAGCACCTCTCCCATAGAAGATAAATCAATATAGTTGGCCAAACCAAACGAATAGATCAGAGAGAACTACAAAGCTATCATAATCATGCATAATAAAGTTCAGAAAAGACTCAATTACTTTTAGTGAATAATCTGATCATAAACCCATAATTCATCGGATCCCAACAAACACACCACAAAAGAAGATTACATCGAATAGAACTCCAAGAAGATCAAGGAGAACATTGTATTGAAGATCAAAGAGAGAGAAGAAGCCATCTAGCTACTAGATATGGACCCGTAGGTCTGTGGTGAACTACTCACGCATCATCGCAAGGCAACAAGGATGATGTAGAAGTAGCCTTGGCCATGGGCAGCCCGGCTCGGTCGGCCCGACCTGACCCTTCACGAAAAGCCCGACCCGGCCTGGCCCGACCTTGTCCACAGGCCGGGCTCGGGCCTAGGTTTTGAGCCCGAAGGCCGGGCCGGGCTGGGCAGGGCGT
The DNA here is from genome assembly GCF_056163025.1 of Triticum urartu. NCBI lineage: Eukaryota > Viridiplantae > Streptophyta > Magnoliopsida > Poales > Poaceae > Triticum > Triticum urartu. The sequence continues at coordinate 133,021,824 of NC_141876.1, forward strand.
GGGCCCGTCACATCTGTTGTTTAACGAAGAGGCTCGGTGATAATCCCCAAGTGCAGGTAATCATTGTAGCAATTCCCAAAGGTGGAAGTGATAAGTATGGAGTGTCAAACCCACAAGGAGCTAAATGTAAGATCAATATTCTCTCAAGCCCTATCTTCCACTGATACGACTCTACGTACACCGAACGTTTGCTTCCAACTAGAAACGAGAAATAAAACTATGTTGTGGGTATGAAGAGGATAACTTTGCATGATATCGGAGAGCTAAAATAGAAAAGTAGGTGATGTTATCATAAAGTTAGAATATATTACCAAATATTATAAATAGCGAGTGTGGAATAATGATGGGTCGGTGTGCGGAATTGTCCTAGGCAATTGTTAACAAGACCGATAGTCGTCATTGCAATTTCATATGAGGGAGAGGCATAAGCTAACATACTTTTTCTTCTTGGATCATATGCACTTATGATTCGAACTCTAGCAAGCATCCGCAACAACTAAAGATCATTAAGGTAAAACCCAACCATAGCATTAAAGCATCAAGTCCCCTTTATCCCATACGCAACAACCCCCTTACTCGGGTTTATCCTTCTGTCACTCAAGCAACCCACTATAAGCGAATCGTGAACGTATTGCAACACCCTACAGCGGGAATCCCTCACGCTTGCGCGACACGGAGGGCACAATAGGACAACACCAGAATAAAACATACAACTCATACCAATCTAGATCATCAATCAACCCAAAGACAAAGGATATCTACTCAAAACATCATAGGATGGCAACACCTCATTGGATCATAATATGTGGCATAAAGCACCATGTTCAAGTAGGGATTACAGTGGGGTGCGGGAGAGTGGACCGCGTAAAAGAGATAAGGATGATGATGTTGATGAAGATGATCACCGCGGCGATGATTCCCCTCCCGATGGCACTCTGGTGCCACCGAGAGAGAGGAGGAGAGGTTCCCTCCCTTGTGCTTACTCCTCCATGGCCTCCCCCTAGATGGGAAGAGGTTCTCCCTCTGGTCCATGGGCTTTATTGTAGCGACCAGACCTCAACCAGTCTGATCTCTGTGCTCCGGTGTCATCCCTGGATCAGTAATGCTGACACCACACAGTACTCGGAGGATTTATAACAGAGTAGCAATCACACACTTATTACATTGAGTGTCTCAATAGAGACCTTATTACAATAAGTATGGCTTAAGGCCATCTAATAACGATAACAGCGGAAGGCTTGGAAGATAAGCGAGTCCATCAACTCCAACGGCATCACTGAGTATAGAACCACGACCTAAAACTCCTTAATCGTTGTCTGAAAAGTCTGCAACATTAACGTTGCAGCCCGAAACGGGTCAACACATGGAATATGCTGGCAAGGTAACACATGGAGAGTAATGTAATGAAACAGCTATACTATATGCATATTTGGCTAGTGGAAAGCTCTATGGTTACAATTTTGCGTAAAGCCAATTTTCCCTACTGCAAAGGAATAAATTTATTTAACTATCATGGTGGCTGTTAAACATTGAGAATGGTTGACAGCATCCTCAATCCCAATTAAGCATCATCATTAACAAAACCCAACAAAATTAATTTAGAGTAACATGTTGAGATTCACATGATAATCCAAGTACTAGATACTCAAAATGTCCATAACCGGGGACACGGCTAACCATGATTAGTTTGTACACTCTGCAGAGGTTTGTGCACTTTTCCCCACAAGACTCGATCGCCTCTGTTTGGTTTCTCGCACTACATGGTGTTTGAGAAGACGGATGACCGAGACATAGTCTTTCAGAAGCGCTAGCACCTTACGATGGATAGACCGTTACACCTACTTTCCCCTACATCTGCTAGTCTACCCTGTAAGAGTTCGCACGACATAATCAACTATGCCAGAGCCCATAATGGCTTGTGGCTGCACACGGAAGTTTCTAGTATGAAAAATCTCATGATCCCTTTGGGCCTGGGTGGCGGTCCATAAAAAATAGGCAATCCTGGAATACCCAGGTACCTCAATCCACCCAGATGTGTGTTTAAGTTGCCACCTTAGATAAACCATTAATTAACAAATTCACATCTGTCATGGATATCACTCACCCAATCCACGTCTACTAGCATAGCATGGCATAATGGCAAACGTAGAAGTAACTCCCAAAGGTTTGATAATATAACAGGTAATAGGTACTACCTCAACTACTTCCCATCCCACAATTTAATTAGATCCTAATCATGCAATGTTTGAGGATTTGATCTAATGCAATAAAACTGGGTAGTAGAAAAGGTATGATCAAAGTGTTACTTGCCTTGCTGATGATCCGCGAAACCTAGAGATTCGAAGTAACAGGCGGCGCACTCCGAGTATTCAATCACAGACAAACAAACAAGCATACAATAAGCACTCATCTAATGCACAGGTAAAAGTCAAATAAGAGAACTAACCAGAAAGTTCAACTTAAGAACTCCGGTTTGCAAAAAGAATCAAATTGAACGAAGCAACGAAAGTCAAACGGCGAAAGAAAACAACTTCGTTCTACTAATCTGGATCTAAGTCAAATTTTATAGTAGCAAAAACTTGTTTAAGTTGGTTAAACGGATAGAGGGTTTCGAGACGAAACTCCAGGCGCTTGAATCGCCTGATTCCGACAAACGAGCGAAAAGTTATACCAAAACGAAAATCGGATCAGAAATCTCGATCAGAAAATAATCGCGGAAAATCCGAGAAAAAGAAAAACGAAGAACGGATTAACGAACGAACGTTCGTTAACCGGATCTAAACGATGAGAACGTTCGTTAAAACGAACGAACGAGTGAACGCTCGCTAATTAACCTAAACCGGAAAAAACCGATCTAAAAACGAAAACTAAAAAAACGACGAAAACCGACGGAAAACCGATCGGTTTTTAAAAAAACCGGCGACGCGGGTTACGAGGCGAACCTCGGGCGGCGGATCGGCGAGGCGGCGGCGCGGCGGCTCCGGCGACGGCAGGCGGCGGGGGGGGGGGGGACGCGGGCGCTAGGGTTCGGGGGCGCGGGGCTGGGCTGGCTTCGGCTGGGCTCCCCCCCGGCTTATAAAGCCTACGCGGGCCGGAGTCCCGGTCGGACACGACCTGTAGGTCGGTGCGATTTTTTTTAATAATTACGCGCAGAAGAAATAAAATAAAAAGAAATACTAAACAGACTCCAAAAATCCCGAAATAAATTTTCCCCGACTTCTAAAATCAAGCCGGACAAAGTGAACATTTATTTGGGGCCTAAGTGCAATTTTGCAAAACGCATATTTTTCCTAAATTCAAATAAAATATCGAAAAACTCCGAAATAAAATCTTATTTGATTTCTTTATTAAATCCTCAATATTTCTTTATTTTGGGAAAGTCATTTTATTCCCTCTCTCATAATTTTGTAATAGAAATAATTGATGATAAAATAAATAAAAATCAAATGATCCTATTCTCAATTTTTTGAGAAAACTCAAATATGAAAATAACGAAATCCCCAACTCTCTCTGTGGGTCCTTGAGTTGCTTAGGATTTCTAGGATCAAAACCAAAAGCAAATAATATATGATATGCATTGATGATCTAATGTATAACATTCCAAATTGAAAATTTGGGATGTTACAAACCTACCGCCCTTAAGATGAATCTCGCCCTCGAGATTCGGGTTGGCTAGAAAATAGATGAGGGTGGTCCTTGAGCAAATCTTCCTCTCATTCCCAGGTGGCTTCGTCCTCCGTGTGGTGGCTCCACTGAACCTTACAAAACTTGATAACCTTGCTGCGAGTGACTCGGCTGGCAAACTCGAGAATCTTAATTGGTTTCTCCTCATAGGTCAAATTGTTATCCAACTGGATTGCTTCCAATGGCACTGTGTCTCTCAAGGGTATGTCAGCCATCTCCGCATGGCACTTCTTCAACTGAGAAATGTGGAACGCATCATGAACTCCTGACAATCCTTCGGGCAATTCCAACTTGTAGGCCAGTTCTCCCATACGTTCCAATACTCGATATGGTCCTACAAATCATGGTGCTAACTTTCCCTTAACTCCAAAGCGCTTTGTTCCCCGTAGTGGAGATACTCGAAGATAAACTCGGTCTCCGACTTCGTAAACTGTCTCCTTGCGTTTAGAATCTGTGTAGCTCTTCTGTCTGGACTAGGCTACCTTGAGCCTATCGCGAATCAACTTCACCTTCTATTTAGACTCTTTAATCAAATCAGGCCCAAACAACTGGCGGTCTCCAACTTCGTCCCACGACAACGGTGTCCTACACCTCCTTCCGTACAAGGCTTTGAAAGGGGCCATCTTTAAACTGGTTTGGTAACTGTTGTTGTAAGAGAACTCTGCATATGGCAAATTGTCGTCCCAACTAGATCCGTAATCTAGCGCACAAGCTCTCAGCATATCCTCCAAAATCTAATTGACTCTCTCGGTCTGTCCATCTGTCTGTGGATGAAAAGTTGTACTGAATTCTAGCCTGGTTCCCAAAGTTTCATGCAACTGCTTCCAGAACTTTGAGGTAAACTGGGTTCCTCTATCTGATACGATACTCCTCGGAACTCCATGCAGACATACGATCCTGGTCATGTATATCTTTGCCAACTTAGCACTGGTGTATGTGGTCTTTACTGGGATGAAATGAGCTACTTTCGTCAACCGATCAACTACAACCCAAATCGAGTCATAGCCGGAACGAGTCCTTGGTAATCCCGTGATAAAATCCATGGCTAGCTTATCCCACTTCCATTCGAGTATCGGCAATGGTTGTAACAATCCTGCTGGCTTCTGGTGCTCTGCCTTTACTCTCTGACACACATCACAAACCGCTAGATACTCCGCAATATCATTCTTCATTCTGGTCCACCAAAAAGTATCCTTCAAATCCAAATACATCTTGGTATTTCCTGGGTGAATCAAATAGGGTGAGTCATGTGCCTCTTGCAGAATCAACTTCCTGATCTCCAGGTCATTGGGCACATAAACACGGTCTTCAAACCATAGGGTATCGTGCTCTTCCTCACGAAAACCTTTAGCCTTTCCTTCGCTCATTTTCTCCTTTATAGAGGCAATCTCCTTGTCAGTCTTCTGAGCTTTTCTGATTCTATCCATCAAAGTTGACTGAATCTCCAATGCTGCTACATAGCCTCTCGGAACTATTTCCAAACATAGTTCATGAAGATCCTCGGCTAACTCCTTTGGTATCTCCCCCGTCATTAATGTATTGACATGGCTTTTGCGGCTTAATGCGTCAGCTACTACATTAGCCTTTCCGGGATGGTAATGCAATCTCATATCATAATCCTTGATGAGCTCCAACCATCTCCTTTGTCTAAGGTTTAACTCCTTCTGCGTGAAAATGTACTTCAAACTTTTGTGATCCGTGTACACTTCACAATGGTTTCCAATAAGGAAATGTCTCCATGTTTTCAATGCATGCACTACGGCTGCTAACTCCAAATCATGCGTAACATAATTCAACTCATGAGGCTTAAGCTGTCTTGAGGCATATGAAACAACTCTCCCTTCCTGCATAAGCACTGCTCCAAGTCCTCGACGTGAAGCGTCGCAATACACCTCATAGTCCTTGGTCTGGTCTTGCAAAATCAACACGGGTGAGGTAACCAAACATTTCTTCAACTCTTGGAAACTAGCCTCACACTCCTCAGTCCATGTGAACTTGGTATCCTTCTTAAACAACTCCGTCATAGGTTTTGCAATCTTTGAGAAGTTCTCAATAAATCTCCGGTAGTATCCTGCGAGTCCAAGAAAACTCTGGATCTCTCCAACTGTTGTTGGTGCTTCCCAATTGGTCACAGTAATAACCTTTGTGGGGTCAACTGCTATTCCTTCTCCGGATATAACGTGTCCGAGGAATCCTACTTCCTTCAACCAAAACTCACATTTGTTGAACTTGGCATATAACTGATGTTCTCTAAGCTTCTCAAGTACTAATCGTAAATGTTCCTTATGCTCTTCTTCATTCTTCGAATAAACCAGAATATCATCAATGAACACCACGACGACTTATCCAAAAACTCCATAAACACTTTGTCATCATGTTCATAAAATAGGCAGGTGTGTTGGTCAGACCAAATGACATAATGGTGTACTCATAGAGTCCATATCTTGTGGTGAAAGCTGTATTAGGTATGTCCTGCTCTCGAATCTTCAACTGATGGTACCCTGATCGCAAATCAATCTTGGAAAACACTTTAGCTCCTTGCAAACGATCAAACAGATCATTGATCATCGGTAGTGGGTACTTGTTCTTGATCGTTACTTCATTCAATCCTCGGTAATCAACAACCATTCTTAACGATCCATCCCTCTTTTCCACTAGAAGTACGGGTGATCCCCAAGGCGACGAACTTGGGCGAACGTAACCTTTATCCAGTAACTCCTTAATCTGCTTCTTAATCTCCACCAAATCCTTTGCGGGCATCCTGTATGGTCGCTTTGATATTGGTCCTGTGCCTGGCAAAAGCTCAATCAAAAACTCAATATCTCTATCTGGTGGCATGCCTGGCAACTCCTCTGGAAATACTTCAGGGAAATCCCTTACCACTGGTACTTCCTCCTACACAACTCCTGTTAAACAATTTACTTGAGTCCCTTTTGGCACATGTCGGGATACATACTTGATCCTTCTACCTTCTGGGGTGGTAAGCAAGATCGACTTACTGGCGCAATCGATGTTTCCTCCATACATCGACAGCCAATCCATACCCAGAATTACATCCAGTCCTTGTGATTCCAAAATGATTAAATCCGAGGGAAACACATGCCTACCTATACTCAATGGCACTTGAAAACATCCTTGACTGGCCATATACTCCGCTCCTGGTGAGCTTACTAGCATAGGTGTTCTAAGAACCTTAGTGGGCAGGTTATACTTATCAACAAATCCCCTTCATATGTATGAATGCGATGCACCAGTATCAAAAAGAACGAGTGCAGTAAATGACAACCAAAAACTTACCGATTACGGCATCCGGCTGCTCTTCAACCTCCTCCACGTTAACGTGGTTCACCTGTCCCCTGTTGAAAGGGTTCGGCTTCTTCCCAGAGCTTCCATTGCCATTCTGGCCTTTAGGACATTCATTGGCATAATGTCCTGTCTTTGAACACTTAAAACAGGTGACTTGGCTCAGGTCTCTCTTGGCTGGGGTTGATGGGGTGGTACAGTTCTGGCCGTTGCTTCCTCCATTACCATTACCATTCTTGGTGCCGTTGTGATTGTGCGAGCTACCTCCTCCATGGGTATGCTGAAAATGTCCTCCCGATCTAGGGGTAAAACGTGGCTTCTGCTAAACTCCAGAATTGTACTTCCCTTGTCCATACTTCCTCTTGCGGTTCTCAATTTGCTGCTGCTTGCCTTCAATCATAAGAGCATGGTCTACCAACTCCTGGTAGTTGTTGAAGGTTGCTATCATCAACTGCATGCTCAACTCATCATTCAGTCCTTCCAGAAACTTCTCCTGCTTGGCTGCATCCGTAGCAACGTCATCTGGGGCATAACGTGCTAGCTTACTAAAGTCATCCACATACTGGCCAACTGTCCATCCTCCTTGGTGCAAGTTGCGAAACTCACGCTTCTTCATGGCCATAGCTCCTGCTGAAACATGGGCAGTACGAAAAGCCTGCTGAAACTGGTCCCATGTGACAGTGTCGACATGGAAAATTGATGTGAAATTCTCCCACCATGATGCTGCGGGTCCTTCAAGCTGATGTGCGGCAAACTTCACCTTCTCCGCATCTGTGCATCCTGCTGTAGTCAACTCTCTAGCTGTCTTACGGAGCCAATCATCTGCTACTATCGGCTCAGTGCTACTAGAAAACACCGGCGGATCCAGCCTAAGAAAACAGGCTAAGTGATCCATAGGTGGTGGTGGTGGGTTGTTGTTGTTCCCCTGATTCTGATTCTGGACTAGCAACTGCATCAATGTGTTCTGCTGCTGGATCAACTGGGTGAGCTCCGGTGGAAAGGTAAATCCGGGGTCACGTCTCGGAGGCATCTGAGGGTTTAGAAAAGATGAGATTTAAGAATAGAGGGGGTCTAAAGAGAAAACACTACCCATATGCACATGAGGCAAAAGCAAACCATTCACTTCATTCAATCAAACAAGGGCATACAATCGATCTAACTATCGCAAAAGTGCTCGGACTACTATATTTACATGGTGGACTACTACTACTTATGAGGTGGTCTACTAGAAATATTCTTCAGTTGCAGACTCCATGATATCTGCTCCAGCTTCATCAACAAAATCATCATCGCTGTCATCTGGGTCTGAGTCGGTGTCGTCGATGATGATGTAGTCTTCCGGGAGAATCTCCTTGGGTTCTTCGTCTTCATCTACTGGTGTAGGGCCTCCCATAAATATCCCGATCTTCTTGATCAGATCGTCATTCTTCTCCACCAATACTTCGATTTCCTCTTCATAATCTTCACGTCTATCATGTCGGTGCACATCTGGTTCTCCTGTCGTCCAATGTGCTAGTTTAACTCCTGGATAAAAGCTGCAACTAATCTATCCTTCCTGGTGCTGATCATCTCCCAGTGCTCATCTCGGCGTCCAAAAATCTGGTAGATAGTATCCTTGAGATCATTGCGGTAGAATTCTCCAATGCATCCCATGGCGATGTGAGCTTCCATGCTCTTTCCTAGACTCCAAGTTGGTGCATCAAAAGAAAACTCTATGGGCTAAGTGACTGGCATGAACGTTCTTCCTGGAACTTGAACTTGAATCATCCAGCGCTCTTCTTCAGGTAAAGTGGCGTTGTAGATTCCGGTGAAGCTTGGTACTCCTATGTTCAGGTATCTAGTGACTTCCTTCAAGTGACGTCCAAAGGGTGTATCTTCATCCGGTTGCGTGAACTTGTTCCTTGCATCCGCCATCCTAAAGAGTAGAAAAGATGAGAGGTCAAGAGAGAAGAGAGTGAATAGTGATCTAGGTCTTTAGCTTAGTGGTCGTGTCCTACAGTCAGCGTGAGCTCTGATACCATCTCTGTAGCGACCAGACCTCAACCAGTCTGATCTCTGTGCTCCGGTGTCATCCCTGGATCAGTAATGCTGACACCACACAGTACTCGGAGGATTTATAACAGAGTAGCAATCACACACTTATTACATCGAGTGTCTCAATAGAGAACTTATTACAATAAGTATGACTTAAGGCCATCTAATAACAATAACAGCGGAAGGCTTGGAAGATAAGCGAGTCCATCAACTCCAACGACATCACTGAGTATAGAACCACGACCTAAAAACTCCTTAATCGTCGTTTGAAAAGTCTGCAACATTAACGTTGCAGCCCGAAACGGGTCAGCACATGGCATATGCTGGCAAGGTAACACATAGAGAGTAATGGAATGAAACAGCTATACTATATGCATATTTGGCTGGTGGAAAGCTCTATGGTTACAATTTTTCGTAAAGCCAATTTTTCCCTACTGCAAAGGAATAAATTTATTTAACTATCATGGTGGTTGTTAAACATTGAGAATGGTTGACAGCATCCTCAATCCCAATTAAGCATCATCATTAACAAAACCCAACAAAATTAATTTAGAGTAACATGTTGAGATTCACATGATAATCCAAGTACTAGATACTCAAAACGTCCATAACTGGGGACACGGCTAACCATGATTAGTTTGTACACTGTGCAGAGGTTTGTGCACTTTTCCCCACAAGACTCGATCGCCTCCGTTTGGTTTCTCGCACTACATGGTGTTTGAGAAGACGGATGACCGAGACATAGTCTTTCAGAAGCGCTAGCACCTTACGATGGATAGACCGTTACACCTACTTTCCCCTACATCTGCTAGTCTACCCTGTAAGAGTTCGCACGACATAATCAACTATGCCAGAGCCCATAATGGCTTGTGGCTGCACACGGAAGTTTCTAGTATGAAAAATCTCATGATCCCTTTGGGCCTGGGTGGCGGTCCATAAAAAAACAGGCAATCCTGGAATACCCAGGTACCTCAATCCACCCAGATGTGTGTTTAAGTTGCCACCTTAGATAAACCATTAATTAACAAACTCACATCTGTCATGGATATCACTCACCCAATCCACATCTACTAGCATAGCATGGCATAATGGCAAACGTAGAAGTAACTCCCAAAGGTTTGATAATATAACAGGTAATAGGTACTACCTCAACTACTTCCCATCCCACAATTTAATTAGATCCTAATCATGCAATGTTTGAGCATTTGATCTAATGCAATAAAACTGGGTAGTAGAAAAGGTATGATCAAAGTGTTACTTGCCTTGCTGATGATCCGCGAAACCTAGAGATTCGAAGTAACAGGCGGCGCACTCCGGGTATTCTATTGCAGACAAACAAACAAGCATACAATAAGCACTCATCTAATGCACAGGTAAAAGTCAAATAAGATAACTAACCAGAAAGTTCAACTTAAGAACTCCGGTTTGCAAAAAGAATCAAATTGAACGAAGCAACGAAAGTCAAACGGCGAAAGAAAACAACTTCATTCTACTAATCTGGATCTAAGTCAAATTTTACAGTAGAAAAAGCTTGTTTAAGTTGGTTAAACGGATAGAGGGTTTCGAGACGAAACTCTAGGCGCTTGAATCGCCTAATTCCGATAAACGAGCGAAAAGTTATACCAAAACGAAAATCGGTTCAGAAATCGCGATCAGAAAATAATCGCGGAAAATCCGAGAAAAAGAAAAACGACGAACAGATTAACGAAGGAACGTTCGTTAACCGGATCTAAACGATGAGAACGTTCGTTAAAACGAACGAACGAGCGAACGCTCGCTAATTAACCTAAACCGAAAAAACGATCTAAAAAAACGAAAACTAAAAAAACGACGAAAACCGACGGAAAACCGATCGGTTTTTTAAAAAAACCGGCGGCGCGGGTTACGAGGCGAACCTCGGGCGGCGGGTCGGCGCGGCAGCTCCGGCGACGGCATGCGGCGGCGGCGTGCGGCGCTGGCGGCGGCGGCGGCGGGGTCGGGCGCTAGGGTTCGGGGGTGCGGGGCTGGGCTGGCTTTGGCTGGGCTCCCCCCGGCTTATAAAGCCTACACGGGCCGGAGTCCCGGTCGGACACGGCCCGTAGGTTGGTGCGATTTTTTTTAATAATTACGCGTAGAAGAAAAAAATAAAAAGAAATACTAAACGGACTCCAAAAATCCCGAAATAAATTTTCCCCGACTTCTAAAATCAAGCCGGACAAAGTGAACATTTATTTGGGGCCTAAATGCAATTTTGAAAAACGCATATTTTTCCTAAATTCAAATAAAATATCGAAAAACTCCGAAATAAAATCTTATTTGATTTCTTTATTAAATCCTCAATATTTCTTTATTTTGGGAAAGTCATTTTATTCCCTCTCTCATAATTTTGTAATAGAAATAATTGATGATAAAATAAATAAAAATCAAATGATCCTATTCTCAGTTTTTTGAGAAAACTCAAATATGAAAATAACGAAATCCCCAACTCTCTCCATGGGTCCTTGAGTTGCTTAGGATTTCTAGGATCAAAACCAAAAGCAAATAATATATGATATGCATTGATGATCTAATGTATAACATTCCAAATTGAAAATTTGGGATGTTACATTTATGGTGATGATGGCCCCTCCAGGATCCTCCTCCATAACCTCCGGTGATGATGGCCCCCTCCGGCAGGGTGCCAGAGAGGGCCTAGATTGATTTCTCATGGCTACATAGGCTTGCGGCGGCGGAACTTCCGATCTACGTTATTTTCTGGGGGTTTCTGTATTTATAGGAATTCTTGGCGTCGGCTTCACGTCAAGGGGGTCTTCGAGTCATCACAAGATAGGGGCCCACGCCCAGGGGGTGGGGCGCACCCCCCACCCTCGTGGACGGCTCGGGACTCTTCTGTCCCAACTCTTTTACTCTAGGGATTCTTTTGGTCCATAAAAATCATCAAAAAATGGCACGTCAATTGGACTCTGTTTGGTATTCCTTTTCTGCAATACTCAAAAACAAGGGGAAAACATAAACTGGCACTAGGCTCTAGGTTAATAGGTTAGTCCCAAAAATCATATAAAATAGCATATAAATGCATATAGAGCATCTAAGATGGATAATATAATAGCACGAATACTACATAAATTATAGATATGTTGGAGACGTATCAGCATCCCCAAGCTTAATTCCTTCTCATCCTCGAGTAGATAAATGATAAAAGAAATAATTTATGAAGTGTGAATGCTAGCAAGTGCATAAGTTTCATCAATGATAGTTTCAATCACTTTTTCTAGCATCATTATATATCATAATAGTGGCTCAACTCATGAAACTTCTCATGATCAAGTAACAAGCTATTCACATGTTAAAGTATAGATCATAAACTTCCTTGAAAACTAACAAGCCATGCTCTTAGTCATCAAAAAATTACAATTCATCTTATTTTCGAGAAGGGTCTATGTAAGAGCTTCGATTCAGCAAACTCCACATACTCAACTATCGTTTAATCTTTCACAATTGCTAACACTCAACTCATGAAACTTCTCATGATCAAGTAACAAGCTATTCACATGTTAAAGTATAGATCATAAACTTCCTTGAAAACTAACAAGCCATGCTCTTAGTCATCAAAAAATTACAATTCATCTTATTTTCGGGAAGGGTCTATGTAAGAGCTTCGATTCAGCAAACTCCACATACTCAACTATCGTTTAATCTTTCACAATTGCTAACACTCATGTGATATTTATGGGTTCAAATTTTTAATCAGACACAGAGAAAGATAGGGGCTTATAGTTTCGCCTCCCAACCTTTTACCTCAAGGGTAATGTCAACAATAATAATTTATGAGAACCTACATCCAAGTGGACATATATATATATATATCCGGATGGATCCAACACAAAGTGCTTGCCAAAGGAAAAGTGTAAAAAGGAAAGGTGATGACCACCATGACTCTTGTATAAGGGTAGAAGATAAAGTAAAAGATAGGCCCTTCGCAGAGGGAAGCAGAGGTTGTCATGCGCTTTTATGGTTGGATGCACAAAATCTTAATGCAAAAGAATGTCAGTTTATATTGCCACTTGTGATATGGACCTTTATTATACAGTCCGTCACTTTTATTTCTTCCACATCACAAGATCGTATAAAGCTTATTTTCTCCACATTAATAGATCATACATATTTAGAGAGCAATTTTTATTGCTTGCAACAATGACAACTTACTTGAAGGATCTTACTCAATCCATAGGTAGATATGGTGGACTCTCATGGCAAAACTGGGTTTAAGGATATTCGGAAGCACAAGTAGTATCTCTACTTGGTGCAAAGAATTTGGCTAGCATGAGGGGGAAAGGCAAGCTCAACATTTTGGATGATCCAAGACAATATAACGTTTCGAATATAGGAAAACATAACCCATTAAGTAGTCTTCCTTGTCCAATATCAAATTTTCATCATGTCATATTTTAATGAGTGCTCACAATTACAAAAGATGTCCAAGATAGTATATTTATATGTGAAATCTCTCTTCCTTCAATATTCTTTCATGAATTGTTCAAGTGACCAATTCTGCGTTTGCTAACTTCCAATAAGTTTACTACCTATACTTATTATGTGTGAAGTCATTACTCCCCATGTTGTAAGCATATGAAACGTATATAAATTCAAATTTATGATATTCAATTCATTCAACCTTTTACTCCTAGGATATATGTGAAGCACGTGAGTATATGACAAACTACTCCAAAAAGATATAAGTGAAGAATACTATGTAGTCAAATAATTAAATAGCCATGGGAGGATTCTTCTTCATTCAAGATTTCAGATCCAATGATTTTATTCAAACATCAAGTAAAATTGAAAATACGCTCCAATCAAGACACATATCATGTGATGAATAAAAATATAGCTCCGAGTAAGGTATACCGATAGTTTTGAAGACGAAAGAGGGGATGCTTTCCGGGGCATCCCCAAGCTTAGGCGCTTGAGTCTTCCTTGAATATTTCCTTGGGGTGTCTTGGGCATCCCCAAGCTTAGGGTCTTTCCGCTCCTTATTCTCATCATCTCGATATCTCACCGAAAGCTTGAAAACTTAAATCACACAAAACTTAATGGAACTTCGTGAGATAGGTTAGAATGATAAAGAGTAAACCATTCACTTTGGTGTTGTCAAAGTAAAGGTTCATAATTGTTCTCACACAATGACTACTGTACCATATCATTTCTACAATTTATATTGAGAAATATAAGCCATAGAAACTAGAAAACAAGCAAAGTATGCAATGAAAACAGAATCTGTCAGAAACATAACACTCTGTAATGATCTGAACACCAACCATACTTATGCTACTCCAAAAATTATGAAATAAATTGGTGGACGTGAGTAATTTGTCTATTCATCTTCTGAAAAAGAATCAACTCAATTGCACTCATCTGTAAAAAATGACAGCTAATCTCGTGAGCTCAAAGTTCCTGTTTTTTACAGCAAGATCACATTAACTTTCACCCAAGTCTTCCCAAAGGTCTTACTTGGAACTTTATTGAAACAAAAGCTATAATACATGACTAATACAGTATCTTAATTATGAGAACACACAAAAACAGTAAGGGTAATTATTGGGTTGTCTCCCAACAAGCGCTTTTCTTTAATGCCTTTTAGCTAGGCATGATGATTTCAATGATGCTCACATAAAAGATAAGAATTGAAACATAAAGAGAGCATCATTAATAATATGACTAGCACATTTAAACCTAACCCACTTCCTATGCCTAGGGATTTTGTGAGCACACAATTTATGGGAACAACAATCAACTAGCATAGGAAGGCAAAACAAGTATAACTTCAAAAGTTTAAGCACATAGAGAGGAAACTTGATATTATTGCAACTCCTACAAGCATGTATTCCTCCCTCATAATAATTTTCAGTAGCATCATGAATGAGTTCAACAATATAACCAGCACATAAAGCATTCTATTCATGATCTACAAGCATAGAAATTTCACTAGTCTTCACATAAGCAAAAAAAATCTCATTCGGAATAGTGGAATCATTACTAACTAAAGTTGACACTCTTCCAGATCCACTTTAGATTATAGTATTATTCATACTCCAAAAGATATAAGTTAAGTTCATGGAGAATTCTACAATTAATATAGACTAACCAATATCCAAGCTCCAAATATATAAGTGAAGCACACGAAGCATTCTATAAAACCATACTCAAAAGATTTAAGTGAAGCACAAAGAGCAATTCTCTACGATCATACTTAAAAGATATAAGTGAAGCACATGAAGCATTCTATAAATCAATGAAGGTCTATATCATACTAGCATGGTTCTTAAAGGAAAAGCAGAAAAACAAAGGACACAAATCATGTGAACAAACAAAAACCGAGGTATACCGATAATTGTTGAAGAAGAAAGATGGGATGCCAACCGGGGCATCCCCAAGCTTAGATGCTTGAGTATCCTTAGAATATTTAGTTGTGGTGCCTCGGGCATCCCCAAGCTTGAGCTCTTGCCTCTCTTTATTCTTCTCACATCGGTAACTCCTCGTTCTTTGAACACTTCATCCACACAAAACTTTAACAAAAAATTTGTGAGATCCGTTAGTATAATAAAGCAAATCACTACCTTTAGGTACTGTTGCAAACTCATTCCAATTTCATATTAGAAATATATCTACTTTATTCCAACTTCACCATGGTTCATACCCCCCGATACTACCCATAGATTCATCAAAATAAGCGAGCAACTCATAGAAAACAGAATCTGTCAAAAACAGGATAGTCTGTAGTAATCTAGAAGTTTAGTATATTTCTGTAACTCCAATAATTCTAAAAAAATATGAAAATTTGAACAATTTATACATAAGTAATGTGCAAAAAATTTCAGACAGTAAAAAAAATGTAAATTCACACGCTATAGCCAAAGTTTTTGTTTTTGTACTGCACAAAGTAAACAAGCAATCTAATCATCCTAAAACCAAGGCTTGGCACATTATTTTTATAATACAATGGATATATACAAGGGGATAATTATTTTCAGAGAAGCTTCCATGAATTTTTTTACATTTTTTCCATGAGCATAACATAAGTGTTCAAGGTCGACCCTCACTTCTCCAATGCATAACCTTCAGTCACTTCTCTTATTGAAAAACTTTTTAGGTATGAGAGGCAAGTAATTTTTTTATTCTTTTAAAAAAATTGTATGTTTCACCCACAACTAAACAGAAACAAAAAGGTAAAAAAAATCTACTTAGTGAAGAAAGCAAACAAGCATACACAAGAATATCAACCCCACGCTATTGCTCCCCGGCAACGGCGCCAGAAAAGAGCTTGATAATCCCCAAGTGCAGGGAATCATCGTAGAAATTCCCAAAGGTGGAGGGGATAAGTATGGAGTGTCGAACCCACATGGAGCTAAAGGTAAGATCAATATTCTCTCAAGCCCTATTTGCCATTGATACGACTCTACGTACACCGAACGTTTGCTTCCAACTAGAAACAAGAAATAAAACTACGTTGTGGGTATGAAGAGGATAACTTTGCATGATATCAGAGAGCTAAAATATAAAAGTAGGTGTTGTTATCGTAAAATGAGAATATATTACTAAATATTATAAATAGAGAGTGTGGAATAATGATGGGTCGGTGTGCGGAATTGTCCTAGGCAATTGTTAACAAGACCGATAGTCGTCAATGCAATTTCATATGAGGGAGAGGCATAAGCTAGCATACTTTCTCTTCTTGGATCATATGCACTTATGATTGGAACTCTAGCAAGCATCCGCAATTACTAAAGATCATTAAGGTAAAACCCAACCATAGCATTAAAGCATCAAGTCTCCTTTATCCCATACGCAGCAACCCCCTTACTCGGGTTTATGCTTATGTCACTCAAGCAACCCACTATAAGCGAATCATGAACGTATTGCAACACCCTATAGCGGGAATCCCTCACGCTTGCGCGACATGGAGGGCACAATAGGACAACACCAAAATAAAACATACAACTCATACCAATCTAGACCATCAATCAACCCAAAGAGAAAGGATATCTACTCAAAACATCATAGGATGGCAACACATCATTGGATCATAATATGTGGCATAAAGCACCATGTTCAAGTAGGGATTACAGCGGGGTGCGGGAGAGAGGACCGCGTAAAAGAGATGAGGATGGTGATGATGATGGTGATGTTTATGAAGACGATCATCGCGGCGATGATTCCCCTCCCGATGGCACTCCGGTGCCACCGAGAGAGAGGAGAGGTTGTCCCCCTTGTGCTTCCTCCTCCATGGCCTCCCCCTGGATGCGAAGAGGTTCTCCCTCTAGTCCTTGGCCTTCATGGTGATGATGGCCCCTCCGGTATCCTCCTCCATAGCCTCCGGTGATGATGGCCCCCTCCGGCAGGGTGCTAGAGAGGGCCTAGATTGATTTCTCGTGGCTACAGAGGCTTGCGGCAGCGGAACTTCCGATCTAGGTTATTTTTTGGGGTTTCTGTGTTTATAGGAATTTTTGGCGTCGGTTTCACGTCAGGGGGGTCTCTGTGACGTCCATGAGATAGGGGCCCATGCCTAGGGGGTGGGGCGCGCCCCCCACCCTCGTGGATGGCTCGGGACTCTTCTGGCCCAACTCTTTTACTCCGGGGGCTTCTTTTGGTCTGTAAAAAATCATCAAAAATTGGCACGTCAATTGGACTCCGTTTGGTATCCCTTTTCTGCAATACTCAAAAACAAGGGAAAAACAGAAACTGGCACTGGGCTCTAGGTTAATAGGTTAGTCCCAAAAATCATATAAAATAGCATATAAAACATCTAAGATGGATAATATAATAGCATGAATACTTCATAAATTATAGATACGTTGGAGACGTATCGGCTCGAGGCCCGGCGGGCTTTTGTTGTGATGGGCCGGGCTTGGGCCTGTTTTTCAGGCCCGACGTCCGGGCCGGGCCAGGCTCAGGCCTAGGTTTTTTGCTTCGGTGTTGGTCAGGCCCGACCCAAAGCCCGGCCTGGCCTGAGGGATGGCCAGGTATATGTAGAAAAAGTCATGTGTGGTCGATTCCCCCTCCGATAGAGTACCGAAAAAGGCCTCTAGATGGGATTGCGGAAGAACAGAAGCTTGCGGAGGTTAAAAAAGTGTTTTGGGTGGCCCTCTGGGGGTTTCCCAATATTGGAGAATTTATAGGAGTGGAATTAGGCCAGACATAGTCACGTGGGGCCCATAAGGTAACAGGGCGCGCCCTGTTGCCTTGTTGTCTCCTCGCTTCGCGTCTCGTCTCCTCTCAAAGCTTCTAGGGTCTCTTATGTCCAGAAAAAACCATCAAAAAGTTATACAGCATTTGGAATCCATTTGGTATTGATTTCCTGGAAAACCAAAAACAAGAAGAAAACAACAATTGGCACTAGGCACTGGGTTAACAGGTCTCCATGGAAGTCGCAGTAGCAAGCACGGAAGCGAGGGCGGAGAGGAGGCCGAGCCAGACCTTGCTGACAAGGGAGGCGCGCACGAGGTGCTCCAGCTCGTCCGGTGGGAGGCAGAAGAAGACCTCCACGAGGAGCTCGTCTGCAGCACCGGCAGCGGCAGCAGTGGCATAATGGGTGGAGGCGGTGAGGGTTTCCGATGGGGAAATTTTTGAGCTGGTGCAGCGGGTGGAAGGGGATTGGGTCCATGGTCCAGTTTTCCAAAATGATATAAAATAGCATAAAAATGCATATAAAGTAGAGAAAATTCCTTATTTGACACTATCTTAAAATCTGCTTCCTTATTTGACACTGGAAAAGTTTTTCTTCCCTATTTGACACAAGTTCTAAATTTTATTTCCTATATGACATTTTCGTCCATTTTGAGCCTAAATGACACCTGAAAAGACTCTTTTGCCCCTCATGTGGTATGTGTGTGGGGGGCAATAGCGCGCACACGCAGCATCAGTGCGAGGGCAGGAGCACACACGCAGCAACACATACACATGCACCAACACACAACGCACGCGCGCACACACGCAACAACACACGCGCGCGCGTGCACACACACACACACGCAGCAACACACATGCACGCGTACACACACGCAGCAACACACACTTCACGCAGCACACACACATACACACACACGCAGCAGCAGCAGCACACACGTAGACACCACATAGGCACACAACCGCGCACACACACACGCGCGCACACGTACACACGCAGTAGCAAACACACGCAGCAGCACACATGCAGCAGCAGCACACACGCAGGAAGCACATAGGCACGCAATAGCACACACACACACACACACGCACGTACACACGCAGCAGCAAACACACACGCAGCAGCAAACACACACGCAGCAGCACACATGCACACACACATGCAGGAGCAGCACACATGTGCACGTGCACCCACACACGCAACAGCACACGCGCGCGCACACACACATACCACATGAAGGCAAAATCGTCTTTTCAGGTGTCATTTAGGCTCAAAATGGACGGAAGTGTCGTATATGGAATAAAATTTAGGACTAGTGTCAAATAGGGAAGAAAAACTTTCCAGTCAAATAAGGAACCAGATTTTAAGACAGTGTCAAATAAGGAATTTTCTCTATAAAGTATCCAAGATTGACAATATAATAGCATGAAATAATAAAAAAATTATAGATACGTTGGAGACGTGTCAGCATCCCCAAGCTTAATTTCTGCTCATCCTCGAGTAAGTAAATGATAAAAAAGAATTTTTGATGTGAAATGCTACCTGACATATGTGTCATGTATATTTTTATGGTATAATCATTGCACTGCAAAAAAAACACTTTCGTAATGGTACATCTTTGTCACAGTAGGTCACGTTTTCTGTGATGTATATACATCCATGACGATTTTATGACAATGAATATAGTCATACCTATGCTATCGTAGAAGTGTTCCATGATAATACTCAAATTACAATCACGGAAGTGTCCACTTCCATGATGATAAATGGTGTGTCATGGAAGTGTTTTCGTCAAGGGTAACCGACACGTGGCATTCACCGTAACGGGTTTCCGTTAAGCTATCGGGTTCCGTTTTGGATGTGATAACCCGCTAACAGCCTGGACCAATGGGGATTTTCCACACGTAAAATTCTCATTGGCCGAAGAAACCACGTGTCGGCTCAGTGTTTGGACAGATGTCATCCATTCAATGGATGGGAGGCGCCTATGATATGTCGACATGTGGCACGACCCAACAGTGGTCCATTTAGGTGAAAAAGGCCGGCCGAGTCAAAATTAGTAGGTCGGTCCATTTAGGGCCTACTTGTGTATGTACCATTTAGGGTCACAACCCATACGAGTTGTGCCAATTCGGTCCTTCAATGGCCCACTAACTATTTGACACCATTGCAACCCATCGTCAGTTCGGTCCCGTTAACAGCCCGCAATATATTTGGGCTCAATAGCGGCCCGAGGTAATTTCGACCTGTTTACAGCCCATTCTAGGGATGGGCCAATTTTCAGGATGTACCTCTTTCGACCCTTTAGCGACCCATTTAAGTGTTGGGCCAATTTCCAGCCTGGTGTGTCTTTCAGTCTGTTAACTGCCCATATAGGAGTTGGGCCATAGACAGTCCGACTTGAGTTTTGGCCTCTTAACGGCTCGTGCTCTTCTTGGTCCAATACCATCTCGGTGTGTCTTTCGGCATGCTAAAGGCCCACAACAAATTTGGGCCATATACAGTCTGACCTAACTTTTGGCCTCTTAGCGGCCCATGTCACCGAGGCACAATTCTAGCCCAACCTTACTATCGGCCTGTTAACGGCCCGTGTTGCTAATTGGCCCACTTATGGCCCGCTTCGATTTCAGCCTGTTAACGACCCGACATGGAACTGGGCCAAGAATTAACTGTAGTCTAATTTTGGCCTGCTAAGGACTGTTGGCTCATTCCAATTATTGCGGCCCAATAGAGCTTTCGGCCTGGTAACGACTCGTCAACTAATTCGGCCCGCTAAAGTTCAAACATGGTTGTAGGCCCAATTAGCGAACGTTAATTTCTGATGAGCTATTACTTTGAGCCTATTACGAGGACCATTTATGGACAGGACCAAATCCGGTCAATCAAAGACCCAAGACAATTTTGGCCCCCGCGAGCCCATTAGGGAGCCCATTATGGGCACTGGGCCGCTAACCTTGATGAAGGGCCCATGATACGTCTCCAACGTATCTATAATTTTTTATTGTTCCATGCTATATTATATTCTGTTTTGGACATTATTGGGCTTTATTTTACACTTCTATATTATTTTTGGGACTAACCTATTAACTGGAGGCCCATCCCAAAATTACTGTTTTTTGCCTATTTTAGGGTTTCGCAGAAAAAGAATATCAAATGGAGTCCAAACGGAATGAAACCTTCAGGAACGTGATTTTCGGAACGAACATGATCCAGAGGACTTGGACCCTATGTCAAGACATCAACCAGGAGGCCACGAGGTAGGGGGAGCGCCTACCCCCCTGGGCGCGCCCTCCACCCTTGTGGGCCCCCCTGTTGCTCCACCGACATACTCCTTCCTCCTATATATACCTACGTACCCCCAAACTACCAGATACGGAGCCAAAACCCTAATTCCACCGCCGTAACTTTCTGTATCCACGAGATCCCATCTTGGGGCCTGTTCCGGAGCTCCGCCGGAGGGGGCATCTATCACAGAGGGCTTCTACATCAACACCATAGCCCTTCCGATGAAGTGTGAGTAGTTTACCTCAGACCTACGCTTCCATAGTTATTAGCTAGATGGCTTCTTCTCTCTTTTTTGATCTCAATACAAAGTTCTCCCCCTCTCTTGTGGAGATCTATTCGATGTAATCTTCTTTTGCGGTGTGTTTGTTGAGATCAATGAATTGTGGGTTTATGATCATGTTTATCTATGAACAATATTTGAATCTTCTCTGAATTCTTTTATGTATGATTGGTTATCTTTGCAAGTCTCTTCGAATTATCAGTTTGGTTTGGCCTACTAGATCGATCTTTCTTGCAATGGGAGAAGTGCTTAGCTTTGGGTTCAATCTTGCGGAGTCCTTTCCCAGTGACAGTAGGGGCAGCAAGGCACGTATTGTATTGTTGCCATCGAGGATAACAAGATGGGGTTTATTTCATATTGCATGACTTTATCCCTCTACATCATGTCATCTTGCTTAAAGCGTTACTCTGTTCTCTTGAACTTAATACTCTAGATACATGCTGGATAACGGTCGATGTGTGGAGTAATAGTAGTAGATGCAGGCAAGAATTGGTCTACTTGTCTCGGACGTGATGCCTATATACATGACCATACCTAGATATTCTCATAACTATGCTCAATTCTGTCAATTGCTCAACAGTAATTTGTTTTCCCACCGTGAATACTTATGCTCTCAAGAGAAGCTACTAGTGAAACCTATGGCCCGCGGATCTATCTTCCATCATATTATTCTTCCAATACTTAGTTATTTTTATTGCCTTTTAGTTTACTTTGCATCTTTATCATAAAAATACCAAAAATATTATCTTATCATATCTCACTCTCGTAAGTGACCGTGTAGGGATTGACAACCCCTTATCGCGTTGGTTGCGAGGATTTATTTGTTTGTTTAAGTGTGAGGGACTCATGCGTGGCCTCCTACTGGATTGATACCTTGGTTCTCAAAAACTGAGGGAAATACTTACGCTACTTTGCTGCACCACCCTTTCATCTTCAAGGGAAAACCAACGCAAGTGCTCAAGAGGTAGCAAGAAGGATTTGTGTCGCCATTGCCGGGGAGGTCTACGCAAAAGTCAACATACCAAGTACCCATCACAACCCTTATCTCCCGCATTACATTATTTGCCATTTGCCTCTCGTTTTCCTCTCCCCCACTTCACCCTTGCTGTTTTATTCGCCCTCTCTCTCTATCCTCCGTCTCTTTCTCTATTTGCCTCTTTTTGCCCATTTCCTGTTTGCTCGTGTGTCGGATTGCTTGCTTGCCGTTATGGCTAGTCCCTTATGTTCTCTGTTATCTCCCGAGAATGAAGTTCTTAATTTTAAACAAAGGGAAGGAGAAAATTTAAAAGACGCTTGGTATAGGATTTGCAATGCTCAAAATAGATCTACCAGGAAGCAATCCACTTCCATTCTTCTCCACAATTTTTACGTCGGCACTACTCCTTGGTACAGATATATCCTTGATACCATTACTGGAGGGAATTTCTTGGGTAGCCATACTTTTGATTCTTATAATGCTATGATAGATTTATTTGGCTCACCCCCTCTTATGATTAATGGAACTATGTTAACTTTGGAGCATGTAATGCAAAAACTTGAAATTATTGAAAATAAAGTTGCTACCGTTGAGTTAATTGAAACTTTCGATAAAAAGATCCACAACCAAATTACCCAATATGGATCTAAAGTAGGAGTAACTTTGAAAAATATTAAAGAGAAGGAACCTATAGTTAATGAAAGAATAAATCATGATTCCACTAGAATCGATAAACTTGAGGGTATTATTACCAACTTGGGAACCGCTTTTTCTTCCGTAAAGAATACTCCAAGTCCACCAACTAAAAGTGCCAAGCTTATGTATGTTCCTAAAAATAAGGGTGAATCCTCTAGCAAGGAAACTGCGGATCTCAAATCTATAAGTATTCATCCTAATCTCTTTGCTATCATTAAGGAACCATTTGCTACTGCTGATTTTTTTGATATTGTGCCTAGAAGTTTGATTATTGATAAAAGGGAAGAAACTCCTAAAGGTGATAGATGTCTCATTAAAGAACTACCAACTAAAGATGGCAATACCTAGATCTATCCTTGCTTTTTATGCCTAGCTAGGGGCGTTAAACGATAGCGCTTGTTGGGAGGCAACCCAATTTTATTTTTATTCCTTGCTTTTTGCTCCTGTTTAGTAATAAATAATTTATCTAGACTCTGTTTTGGTTGTGTTTTTGTGTTTAATTAGTGTTTGTGCCAAGTAGAACCGTTGGGAAGACTTGGGGAAAGTCTTGTTAATCTTGCTGTAAAAAACAGAAACTTTAGCGCTCACGAGAACTGCTGCCATTTTTATTTGGAAAGTTATATTTAGTTAATTCTTTTTGAAGATGATTAATAGATAAATTCCTCACGTCCATAAATTTATTTTATAATATTTGGGGTTCCAGATCTTGCGTTATCTACAGATTACTACAGACTGTTCTGTTTTTGACAGATTCTGTTTTTCGTGTGTTGTTTGCTTATTTTGATGAATCTACGGCTAGTAAAATAGTTTATAAACCATAGAGAAGTTGTAATACAGTAGGTTTAACACCAATATAAATAAATAATTAGTTAATTACAGTACCTTGAAGTGGTGTTTTGTTTTCTTTCGCAAACGGAGCTCACGAGATTTTCTACTTTAAGTTTTGTGTTGTGAAGTTTTTCAAGTTTTGGGTAAAGATTTGATGGATTATGGAACAAGGAGTGGAAAGAGCCTAAGATTTGGGATGACTAGGGCACCCCCAA